>NW_006159481.1:81690-117009 GCF_000334495.1 Tupaia belangeri chinensis | reverse complement strand
AAAAAAAAAAAATGATTAACCCAATTAAAAGATGGGAAAATGAGCTGAACAAAAATCTAAGGAAGGCATACGAATAGCCAAAAAGCGTATGAGGAAATGCTCACCATCCCTCATCATAAGGGAGATACAGATAAAACCACAATGAGATACGACCTACAAAGTGCTTGCACATCCATGTTTATTGCAGCATTATTCACAATTGCCAAGACATGGAACCAACCTAAATGTCCACAAACTGATGAATGGATTGGAAAAGTGTGGTATATATACTCTATGGAATACTACTCAGCCATAAAAAATAACAAGACCCTGGAATTTGATAGAAAATGGTCAGATATGGAGGATCTATTGCTGAGTGAAGTAAGCCAGGCTATGAAAGAAAGATATTGTATGTATCCACTCAATATATACCGACTATCCGCACTCTATGATAGAGAGCAAAAAATTGGAGGACATAAAAGCAGTGAAGGTACTTAATGAGAATAGGACAGTGTGGAATGGGGTAAGTGAAGAGAAGAGGATAGAGAAAGATAGCAAGTGAACAATAGAGGGGCAGGACGTTAGTGAGAAACAGATAGGGCTTATTAACTGTTGATGATGACATGTATAGTATTCTCAACTTGATTGGTCTGAGAAGTATTTCATGATGGGCAAAGTATTTTTACAAGCAAAATGAGAAATAGCGATGGACAGTTTTAAAAAATAATTAGAATAATAAAAATAATGATTGGGGAAAACATAGAAAAGATATTGAATGTTGAAGTGGGGAGATTTATGTCTCTGTACTGACTGACATGCATGGCATTCCCTTTTGAAAAAACATTGTAATACACTGTAAATTTACATGTAATCCAATGTAATATAAAGAAGATTATGATAATAAAAAATAAAAATAAAAAATAAAAGACAATTCTAAAAAGAAAAAAATTTTTAAAAGATAGGAAACAGAGACTGAGATAGAGAGAGAGAGAGAGAAAGAGAATAGACAGGACAGGAGGTCTGGAAAGGATCTTCCTACCACACGAGTTTTGGGTGCAGGAGGCCTTATTATCATGGGAAGTATTGATTTCTGTTTTCCCAAAATGGCTATTTTGCATAATCCATGGGGCTGTGTCTTCAAGAAAGCCTGTTCCCTTTGCTTCTCCTGTGGTGGGAGGGAGAGAAGAAATTATTTTAATAAAATAGGTGGTAGGACGTGCTAGAAAATGAAAAAAATACTTTACTTAAGAAATTCTGAAAGGCAAAAATTAAAAAATGGAGACAGACACAGAGACACAGGTAGAGAGAGACAAAGACAGGTACACAGAGAAGGGGCCTGGAAGGGGTTTTCCTAACACATGAGTTTTTTGTGTTGGAAGCTGGACTATCAGTGGAAAGTCTTGATTTCTGTTTTCCCAAAATGGCTATTTTGCAGAATCCATGAGGCTGTGTCTTCATGAAAGCCTGTTCCTTTTGCCTTTCCTGGGTTGGGATGGGGAGAGGGAGTTACATTAAGCAAATAATGTGGTAGGAGGGGTCAGGGAATGCTGTACATTAAAAGATTCTATAAAGCAAAAATTTAAAATAAAGAGATGAGACAGAGACCAAGACAGAGGTAGAGAGATACAAAGAAAGGTACAGAGACAGAAGGCCTGAAAAGTGTCTTTCTATCCCACAAGTTTTGGGTGCTAGAGGAAGGATTATCAGTGGGAAATTTTGATTTCTGTTTTCCCAAAATGGCTATTTTGCAGAATCCATGAGGCTGTGTCTTCACAAAAGCCTGTTCCTATTGCCTTTCCTGGGTTGGGATGGCGAGAGGGAGTTATTTTAACCACATAAGGATGTAGAAGAGGCAAGAAAATGATTCACATTAAAAGATTCTATAAAACAAATATTAATAAAAAGAGATGAGACAGAGACTGTGACAGAGGTTGAGAGAGACAAAGACAGGTACAGAGAGGAGACCTGGAATAGGTCTCCCTACCATGCAAGTTTTGTGTGCTGGAGGCAGGATTATCAGTGGGAAGTCTTAATATCTGTTTTCCCAAAATGGCTATTTTGCAGACTCCATAAGGCTAGGTCTACAAGAAAGTCTGATCTCTTTGCCTGTACTGGGTTGGGAGGGGGAGAGGGAGTTATTTTAACAAAATAAGGTGGTAGGAGGTGCCAGAATGCACAGAAAAAGCTTTACCTTAAAAAATTCTAAAAAGCAAAAAGTAAAAAGAGTGGAAACAGAGACCAAGAGAGAAGTAGAGAGAGACAAAGACAGGTACAGAGACAGGAGGCCTGGGAGGGGTCTTCCTATACCGTGAGATTTGGGAGCTGGATCCTGGATTATCAGTGGGACGTCTTGATTTCTGTTTTCCCAAAAGGGCTATTTTGCAGAATCCATGAGTCTGTGGCTTCAAGAAGGCCTGTTCCCTTTGCCACTCCTGGGTTGTGAGGGGGAGAGGTAGTTATTTTAACCAACTAAGGTGGTTGGAGGGGCCAGAAAATGCTTTACATTAAAATATTCTAATAAGCAAAAATTTAAAAACAAGAGATGAGATAGAGACTGAGACAGAGGTTGAGAGAGACAAAGACAGGTACAGAGACAGGAGGCCTGGAATAGGTCTTTGTCCCAAGCGAGTTTTGAATACTGGAGGCCGGATTGTCAGTGGCAAGTCTTGATTTCTGTTTTTCCAAAATTGCTAATTTCCAGAATCCATGAGGCTGTGTTTTCATGAAAGTCTGTTCCCTTTGCCTTTCTTGGGTTGGCAGGGATAGATGAAGTTATTTTTTAAAAAAGTAAGGTGGTAGGAGGTTCCAGAATGCACAGAAAATGCTTTACTTAAAAAATTCTTAAAGGAAAATTTTTTAAAAAGAGAGGAAACAGAGACCGACACTGATGTAGAGAGAGACAAAGACTCGTATAGAGACAGGAAGCCGGGAAGGGGTCTTCCTACAGCACGAGTTGTGGGTGCTGGAGGCCGGATTATCAGTGGGAAGTCTTGATTTCTGTTTTCCCAAAGTGGCTATTTTGCAGAATCCATGAGTCTGTGTTTTTGAGAAAGTCTGTTCCCTTTGACACTCCTGGGTTGAGAGTGTGAGAGGGAGTTATTTTAACAAAATAGGTTGGTAGGAGGGTTCAGAAAGTGCAGGAAATTCTTTAACTTAAAAATTCTAAAAAGTAAAAATTAAAAAAAATAGAGAGGAGAGAGACCGTAACAGCGGTAAAGGGAGAAAAAGACAGGTACAGCGACTGAAGGCATAAGAGGGGTCTTCCTACCACGCACGGTTTTTATGTTGGAGGCTGGATTATCAGAGGGAAGTCTTGATTTCTGTTTTCCCAAAATGGCTATTTTGCAGAATCCATGATGCTGTGTCTTCAGTAAAGTTTTTCCCTTTGACTCTCCAGTGTTGGGAGGGAGAGAGGGAGTTATTTTATCAAAATAAGGTGGAAGAAAGGGCCAGAAATTGATTTATGTTAAAAGATTATAAAAAGCTAACATTAAAAAAAGTGATTAGACAGAGAACAAGACAGAGGTAGAGAGATAAAGACAGGTAAAGAGACAGGAGGCCTGGAAGGAGTCTTTCTCCCATGTGACTTTTGGGTGCTTGAAGCCGGAGAATTAGTGGGAAGTCTTGATTTCTGTTTTCCCAAAATGGCTATTTTGCAGAATCCATGAGGTTGTGTCTTCAAGAATGCCTGTTCCCTTTGGATCTACTGGCTTTGGAGAGGGAGAGGGCGTTATTTTAACAAAATAAAGTGCTATGATTGGCCAGAAAGTGCATAAATTGCTTTACCTTAAAAAATTCAAAAAAGCAAAAATTAAAAAAATCAAGAAAGGAAACAGAGACCGAGACAGAAGTAGAGTGAGTCAAAGAATGGAAGAGAGATCAGAGGCCTGTAAGGGGTCTTCCTAAAATGCGAGTTTTGGGTGCTGGAGGCCAGATTATCAGTGGGAAGTCTTGATTTCTGTTTTCCCAAAATGGTTATTTTGCAGAATCCATAAGTCTGTGTCTTTAGAAAGCCTCTTACCTGGGAACCAGCAGTTAGCATAGTGGCTATGTTGCTGGACTCCCACGTAGTTGACCAGGGTTCGTGTCCCAGACCCAGTGGATTAGAACTCACACTGGGCACGTGTGCGTGCGTGCCCAAGATTACGAGAGGAGAATGGAGTAGAAGGGATTGCAGCGTGACCATCCCCCCTGGGGGATGATTTCTTGCTTTCTGTCTCTCTGTCTCTCTCTGTCTGTCTGGCAAGTGCACATGCCCTATAGCGAAAACTTCTAAAAAACAAACAAAAGAAAAAAACAAAGCCTGTTCCCTTTGGCTCTCCTGGGTTGCAAGTGTGAGAAGGAGTTATTTTAACAAAATAATTTTGTAGGAGAGGCCAGAAAGCACAGAAAAAGCTTTACCTTTGAAATTCTAAAAAGCAAAAATTAAAAAAAAAAAGAGAGGAGAAAGGAACGAGACAGAGGTAGAGAGAGGCAAAGACAGGTCCAGAGACAGGAGACCTGGAAGGGGTCTTACTACCACGTGAGTTTTGTGTGCTGGAGGCCGGATTATCAGTGGGAAGTCTTTATTTCTGTTTTCCAAAAATGGCTATTTTGCAGAATCCATGACGCTGTGTCTTCAAGAAAGCCTGTCCCTTTGCCTCTCAAGGATTGGGATGGGGAGAGGAAGTTATTTTAACCAAATAAGTTGGTAGAATAGGCCAGAAAATGCTTTACATTAAAAGATTCTAAAAAACAAAAATTAATAAAAAGAGATGAGACAGAGACCGAGACAGAGGTAGAGAGAGACAAAGAAAGGAACAGAGAGAGGAGGCCTGGAATGGGTCTTCCTACCATCTGAGTTTTGGGTGCTGGAGGCTGGATTATCAGTGGGAAGTCTTGATTTCTGTTTTCCCAAAATGGCTATTTTGCAGAATCCATAAGGCTATGTCTTCGAGAAAGCCTGATCTCTTTGCCTGGACTGGGTTGGCAGGGGTAGAAGGAGTTATTTTAACAAAATAAGGTGGTACGAGGTACCAGAATGCACAGAAAATGCTTTACCTTAAAAAATTCTATAAAGCAAAACAGAGGTAGAGACAGACAAAGACAGTTAGTGACATGGGTCCTGGAAGGAGTCTTCCTACTCGCGAGTTTTGTGTGTTGGAATACAAATTTTCAGTGGGAAGTGTTGATTTCTGTTCTCCCAAAATGGCTATTTGTCAGAATCCATGTGGCTGTGTCTTGAAGAAGGTCACTTCTCTTTGCCTCTTCTGGATTGTGATGGAAAGAGGGAATTATTTTAACAATATCAGGAGGAAGGAGGGGCCAAAAAGTGCAGAAAATGCTTTCCCTTCAAAGATTCTAACAAGCATAAAATTTAAAAAATAGGTATCAGAGACCGAGACAGAGGTTGAAAAAGAAAAAGACAGGTAGAGAGACAGGAGGCCTGGAAAGGGTCTTACTATACCGTGAGACTTGGGTGCTGGAGGCCGGATTATTAGTGGGAAGACTTGATTTCTGTTTTCCCAAAGTGGCTATTTTGCAAAATCCATGAGACTGTGTCTTCAAGAAGGCCTGTTTCCTTTGCCTCTCCTGGGTGGTGAGGGGGACCAAAAGTTATTTTAACCAAATAAGTTGGTGGGAGGGGCCAGAATGTGCAGAAAATGCTTTAAATTAAAAAATTGAAAAACGCAAAAATTTTTAAAAAACGGAGGAGGGAGGGACCGAGGCAGAGGTAGAGAGAGAAAAAGACAAGTAGAGAGATCAGAGGCCTGGAAGGGGTCTTCCTACCACAGGAGTTTCGGGTGCTGGAGGCTGGAGTAACAGAGGAATTCTTGATTTCTGTTTTCCCAAAATGGCTATTTTGCAGAATCCATGAGGCTGTGTCTTCAAGAAATCCAGTTTTATTTGCCTGTCAGAGATTGAAAGGGACAGAGAAATTTATTGTATCAAAATAAGATGGTACAAGAAGCCATAAAGAGCAGAAAATGCTTTACCTTAAAAAATCCTAAAAAGCAAAAAGTTAAAAAAATATGAGGAGATACAGTCCGAGACAGAGGAACAGAGAGACAAAGACAAGTACAGAGACAGGAGGCCTGGAAGGGGTGTTCCTACCCCACGAATTTTGGGTGCTGGATGCCAGATTATAAATGGTAAGTCTTTATTTCTTTTTTCCCAAAATGACTGTTTTGCAGAATCCATGAGGCTGTGGAAATCCGGTTTCCTTTGCCTTTCCTAGGTTTGGAAGTAGAGTGAGAGTTATTTTAACAAAATAATGTGGTAGGAGGTGCCAGAATGCATAGAAAATGTTTTATCTTTAAAAATTCAAAAAGCAAAAATTAAAGAAAAATAGAAGAGACACTTTTAAAGACAGAGGAAGAGAGAGACTAAGACAGGTACCGAGATAGGAGGCCTGGAAGCGGTCTTCCTAACACGTCAGTTTTGGGTGCTCGTGGCCAGATTATCAGAGGGAAATCTTGATTTCTGTTTTCCCAAAATGGCTATTTTGAAGAATCCATGGGTCTGTGTCTTCAAGAAAGACTGTTCCCTTTGGATCTCCTGGGTTGAGAGGGGGAGAGGGAGTAATTTTAACAAAATAAGGTGAAAGGAGGGGCCAGAAAGCACAGAAAATGCTTTACCATAAGAAATTTTAAAAATCAAAAATAAAGAGGGGAGACAGGAGCTGAGAGAGTGGTAGAGAGAGACAAAGACAGGTACAGAGACAGGAGGCCTGGAAGCGGTCTTCCTACCACGTGAGTATTGGGTGCTGGAGGTCGGATTATCATTGGGAAGTCTTGATTTCCATTTTTCCAAAATGACTATTTTGCAGAATTCATGATGCTGTGTCTTCAAGAAAGTCTTTTCTATTAGCCTGTCCAGGGATGGGAGGGTTAGAGAACGTCATTTCAACAACATAAAGCCAGAAAGTGCAGAAAATGCTTTACCATAAAAATTCTAAAAGGCAAAAATTGAAAAAAAAAAAAAAAGAGGAAGCAGAGTCTGAGACAGAGGAAGAGAGAGACAAAAACAGGTATAGAGGATGCCTGGAAGGGATCTTCCTACCACGTGATTTTTGGGGGCTAGAGGCAGGATTATCAGTGGGAAGTCATGATTTCTGTTTTCCAAAATGACTATTTTGAAGAATCCATGAGGCTGTGTCTTCAAGAAAGCATGATCCTTTTGACTATCCTGGGTAGGGACAGGGAGAGGGAGTTTTTTTATTGTTTTTTTTTTTTTTTTTTTTAACCAAATAAGGTGGTAGGACGGGGTAGAAAATGCTTTACATTAAAAGATTCTAAAAAGCAAAAATTAAAAAAAACGATATGAGACAGAGACTGATACAGAGGTAGAGAGAGACAAAGACAGGTACAGAGGAGACCTGGAATAGGTCTTCCTACCACATGAGTTTTGGGTACGGGAAGCCGGATTATCACTGGGAAGTCTTGATTTCTGTTTTCCAAAAATGGGTATTTTGCAGAATTCATGAGGCTCTATCTTCAAGATATCGTGTTCCCTTTGCCCCTCCTGGGTTGGGAGAGGTAGAGTGAGTTATTTTAACAAAATAAGGCGGTAAGATATTCTAGAAAACACATAAAGTGCTTTATCTTAAAAAATTCTCAAAAGCAAAAATTAAAATAAAATATAGGATACAAAGACCAATTCAGAAGCAGAGTGAGACAAAGAATGTTAGCGAGACAGGAGGCCTGGAAATGGTCTTCCTACCATGTGAGTTTTGGGTGCTGGTGACTGTATTAACAGTGGGAAGTTTTGATTTCTCTATTCCCAAAATGACTATTCTGCAGGATCCATGAGACTGTCTTCATGAAGGCTTGTTCCCACTGCCTCTCCTGGGTTGAGAGGGCGAGAAGGGATTATTTTAACAAAATATGGTGGTAGGAGGGGCCAGAATGCACAGAAAATGCTTTACCTTAAAAAATTTGAAAAAGCAAAAATTAAAACAAAAGAGAGGTAACAGAGAACAAGACAGAAGTAGAGAGAGACAAAGATAGGTTGAGAGACAGGAGGCCTAGAAGGGGTCATCCTACACCATGAATTTTTTGTGCTGGAGGCTGGATTATCAATGGGAAGTCTTGATTTCTGTTTTCCCAAAATGGCTATTTTGCAAAATCCACGAGGCTGTCTTCCCTATTTCCCAAAATGGCTATTTTGCAAAATCCATGAGGCTGTCTTCCCTCTAGATCTCCTGGGTTGGAAGGTGGAGAGGGAGTAATTTTAATAAAATAAGGTAATAGGAGGAGCCAGAAAGCACAGAAAATGCTTTACCATAAAAAAATTTAAAAATAAACAATTAAAAAAAGAGAGGAGATAGGGAGTAAGACAGAGGTAGAGAGACACAAAAACAGGTACAGAGACAGGAAGCCTCAAAGGAGTATTCTTACCATGCGGGTTTTGGATGATGGAGGCCGGATTATCCGTGAGAAGTCTTTATTTCTGTTTTCCCAAAATGGCAATGTTACAGAATCCATGAGGCTGTGTCTTAAAGAAAGCCTGTTTCAGTTGCCTCTCATGGGTTGGAGGGGGAAAGAGAGTAATTTTTTTTTAAATGAGTGGTAGAAGGGACCAGAAAGCACAGAAAGTTTTTTACACTAAAAAATTTTAAAAAGCAAAAATTAAAGAAAAAAAAAGAAAGAGGTGACAGACTGAGAAAGAGGTAGAAAGAGACAAAGACAGGTAGAGAAGCAGGAGGCTTGGAATGGGTTTTTCTACCTCGCAAGTTTTTGATGCTGGAGGCTGGATTATCAGTGGGAATTCTTGATTTCTGTTTTCCCAAAATGACTGTTTTTCAGGATCTATGAGGCTGTGTCTTCAGGAAAACCTGTTCCCTTTGGCTCTCCTGGGTTGGCAGTGGGAGAGGGAGTTATTTTAACCAAATAATGTGATAGGAGGTGCCAGAAAGTGCAGAAAATGCTTTACCGTAAAAAATTTTATAAAGCAAAAATTAAAAAAAAAAAAGAGATTAGACAGAGTCCTAGACAGAGGAAGAGAGAGACAAAGATAGGTACAAAGACAGGAGGCTTGGAAGGGGTCTTCCTACCACGCGATTTTTGGGTGCTGGAAGCCCGATTATCAGAGGAAGTCTTGATTTCTATTTTCCCAAAATGGCCATTTTGCAGAATCCATGAGGCTGTGTCTTCAAGAAAGCCTGTTCCCATTGCCTCTTCTTGGTTGGGAGGGCGGCAGGGAGTTATTTTAACAAAATAAGGTGGTAGGAGAAGCCAGAAAGTGCAGAAAATGTTTTACCTTAAAAAATTCTAAAAATCAAAAATTAAAAAAAAAAAAGTCAGAGACTGAGACACAGCAAGAGAGAGACAAAGACAGGTACAGAGACAGGAGGACTGGAAGGGGTCTTTCCACCTCACGAGTTTTGGGTGCTGAAGGCCTGACTATCGGTGGGAAGTCTTGATTTCTGTTTTCCCAAAATGGATGTTATGCAGAATCCATGAGGCTGTGTCTTCAGGAAAGCCTGTTCCCTTTGCCTCTTCTGGATTGGGAGGTGGAGAGGGGGTTATTTAACAAAATAAGGTGGTAGGAGAAGACCGAAAGCACAGAAAATACTTTGCCTTAGAGAATTCTAAAAAGCGGGAACCAGCCGTTAGTGTAATGGCTATGTCGCTGGACTCCCACCTAGTCGACCATGGTTCGTGTCCTGAACCCACCCGGTGGCTTAAAACTCACACTGGGCACGCGTGCATGCATGCCCAAGATCCCAAGAGGAGAATGGAGGAGAAGGGATTGCTGCATGACCCTGGAGGTTGATTTCTCGCTTTCTGTCTCTCTGTCTCTCTCGGTCTGTCTGGAGAGCACACGCGCCATATAGCAAAAAGCTCTCCAAAAATAAAAAAAATTTCTAAAAAGCAAAAATTTTAAAAAAGAGAGAATAGTAACAGACAGAGTAAGAGAGTGACAAAGATAGATACAGAGACAGGAGGCTTGGAAAGAGTCTTCCTACCATGCAAGTTTTGGGTACTGGTGGCCGGATTATTAGTGGGAAGTCTTGATTTCTGTTTTGCCAACTTGGCTATTTTGCAGAATCCATGGGTCTGTGTCTTTAAGAAAGCCTGTTTCCATTGGCTCTCCTGGGTTGGAAGAGGGAGATTGAGTTATTTTAACAAAATAAAGTTTTAGCAGACGCCACAATGTGCAGACAGTGTTTTACCTTAAAAAATCCTAAAGAGCAAAAATTAAGAAAATGAAAGAGGAGCCAGGGACTTAGAAAGAGGTAGAGAGAGACAAAGACATGTACAGGAGCAGGAGGCTTGGATGGGGTCTTCCTACCTTGTGAATTTTGGTGCTGGAGGCCAGATTATCAGTGGCAAATCTTTATTTCTGTTTTCCAGAAATGGCTATTTTGCAGAATCCATGAGGCTGTGTCTTCAAGAAAGCCTGTTCCCTTTGAATCTCCTGGGATGGGAGGGGGAGAGGGAGTTATTTTAGCAAAATAAGGTGGGAGGAGGTGCCAGAAAAAGTGCAGAAAATGCTATACCATAAAAATTTTAAAAAATGCAAAAATTTAGAAAAAGAGAGGAGACAGGGACCGAGACAGATGTAGAGAGAGAAACAAAGACAGGTACAGAGACAGGAGGCCTGGAAGGGGTCTCCCTAACCTGCGAGATTTGGGTGCTAGAGACTGGATTATCAGTGGGAAGTCTTTATTTCTGTTTTCACAACATGGCTATTTTGCAGAATCCTTGAATCTGTGTCTTCAAGAAAGCCTGTTTCCTTTGGCTCTCCTGAGTTGGGAGTGGGAGATGCAGTTATTTTAACAAAATAAAGTGGTAGCAGGACCCAGAAAGCACAGAACTTGTTTTACCTTAAAATTTTCTAAAAAGCAAAAATTTAAAAAAAGAGGAGATAGAGACTGAGAAAGAGGTAGAGAGAGACAAATAAAGGTAAGGAAGCAGGAGGCTTGGAAGCAGTCTTCCTACCTCGTGAGTATTTGGTGCTGAAGGCCGGATTATCAATGGGAAGTGTTGATTTCTGTTTTCCCAAAATGGTTATTTTGCAGAATCCATGATGCTGTGTCTTCAAGAAAGCCTGTTCCCATTGTCTTTCCTGGTTTGGCGGGGTAGAGTGAGTTATTTTAACAAAATAAGGTTAAGGAGTTGACAGAATGCACAAAAAAAGGCTTTACAGTAATAAATTCAAAAAATTAAAAATTAAAAAAAAAGAGAGGAAAGAGAGACCGAGACAGAGGTAGAAAGAGACAATGACAGGTGGAGAGACAGAAAGCCTGGAAGGGGTCTTCCTATCACGCGAGTTTTGGTTGCTGGAGGTCAGATTATCAGTGGGAAGTCTTAATTTCTGTTTTCCCAAAATGGCCATTTTGCAGAATCCATGAGACTGTGTCTTCAAGAAATCTTGTTCCTTTGCCTCTCCTGGGTTTGGAGGGTGAGAGGGAGTTATTTTAACAAAATAAGGTGGTAGGAGAACTCAGAAAGCACAGATAATACTTTACCTTGAAAAATTCTAAAAAGCGGGAACCAGCAGTTAGCGTAAAGGCTATGTCGCTGGACTCCCACCTAGTCGACCGCGGTTTGTGTCCTGGTCCCAGTGGCTTAAAACTCACACCAGGCGCGTGTGCGTACATTCCCAAGATCCCAAGAGGAGAATGGAGAAGAAGGGATTGCGGCCTTCACACCATCACACCTGGTGGGAGATTTCTTGCTTTCTGTCTCTCTGTCTGTCTGGAGAGCGCACGCACCCTATAGCAAAAAGCTCCTCCACCCAAAAAAAAATCTAAAAAGCAAAAATTTTAAAAAAAGAGAGGAAAAATAGTAACAGAGGAAGAGAGTGACAAAGATAGTTACAGAGACAGGAGGCTTGGAAGGGGTCTTTGTACCACGTGAGTATTTGGTGCTGGAGGCCAGATTATCAGAGGGAAGTCTTGATTTCTGTTTTCCCAAAATGGCTATTTTGCAGAATCCATGTGGCTGTGTCTTCAGGAAAGCCGGTTCCCTTTACCTTTCCAGGGTTGAAAGGGGGAGAGGGTGTTATTTTTACAAAATAGGGTTTTAGGAATGACCAGAATATGCAGAAAATGCTTTATCTTAAAAAAATTCTAAAAGTCAATAATTAAAAAAAGAGGAGACAGAGGCCGAGAAAGAGGTAGAGAGAGACAAAGAAAGGTACAAGAGCAGGAGGCTTGGAAGTGGTCTTCCTACCTCATGAGTTTTTGGTGCTGAAGGCCGGATTATCAGTGGGAAGTGTTAATTTCTGTTTTCCCAAAATGGCTATTTTGCAGAATCCATGAGGCTGTGTCTTCAAGAAAGCCTGTTCCCTTTGTGTTTCCTGGTTTGGAAGGGTAGAGTAAGTTATTTTTACAAAATAAGGTTTAGGAGTTGCCAGAATGTGCAGTAAACTCTTTACCGTAATAAATTCAAAAAATCAAAAATGAAAATAAAAAAGGGAGGAATCAGAGACTGAGACCAAGGTAGAAAGAGACAAAGACAGGTAGAGAGACAGGAGGCCTGGAAGGGGTCTTCCTATCACACGAGTTTGGTTGCTGGAGGCTGGATTATCTGATGAAGGCTTGATTTCTGTTTTCCTAAAATAGCTATTTTGTAGAATCCATGAGGCTGTGTCTTCAAGAAAGCGTGTACCCTTTGCCTCTACTGCACTTGGAGGGGGAGAAGGGCTTATTTTAACAAAATAAGGTGGTAGGTGGGGCCAGAAAGTGCAGAAAATGCTTTACCTTAAAAATGCTAAAAGGAAAAAAAACTAAAAAAAAAGACAGAAGACAGAGACAGAGGTAGAGAGAGACAAAATAAGGTGGAGAGACAGGGGGCCTGGAAGAGATCTTCCTACCACACGAGTTTTGGGTGTGGGAGGCCAGATTATCAGTGGAAAGTCTGGATTTCTGTTTTCCCAAATTGGCTATTTTGCAGAATCCATGAGGCTGTGTATTCAAGAAATCCTGTTCCCTTTGGCTATCCTGAGTTGGTAGAGGGAGAAGGAGTTATTTTAACCAAATAAAGTGGTAGGAGGAGCCAGAAAGTGCAAACAGTGTTTTACCATAAAAAATTCTACAGAGAAAAAATTTAAAAAAAAAGAAAAGAGAGGAGACTGAGCCTAATACAGAGGTATAGTGATACAAGGAATGGTAGAGACACAGGAGGCCTGGAAGTTTTTTCCAGCCACGTGAATTTTGGATGCTGGAGGCCAGATAATCAGAGGAAGTCCTGATTTTCTGTTTTTCTGAAATGGCTATTTTGCAGAATCCATGAGGCTGTGTATTCATGAAATCCTGTTTCCTTTGGCTCTCCTGAGTTGGTAGAGGGACAAGGAGTTATTTTAATCAAATAAAGTGGTAGGAGGAGCCAGAAAATGCAGAAAGTGCATTTCCATAAAAAATTCTACAGAGAAAAAATAAAAAAAAAGAGAGGAGACAGACTAATACAGAAGTACACTGAGGCAAGAAATGGTAGAGATACAGGAGACCTGGAAGTTTCTTCCAACCACGTGAATTTTGGATGCTGGAGCCTGGATAATCAGAGGAAGTCCTGATTTCTGTTTTCACAAAATGGCTATTTTTGCAGAATCCATGAGGCTATGTCTTCAAAAGAGACTGTTCCATTTGTCCCTCCTGCGTTAGGAGGGGGAGAAGGAGTTATTTTAACAAAATAAGGTGGTAGGAGGGGCCAGAAAGTGCAGAAAATGCTTTACCTTAAAAAATTCTAAAAAGTAAAAAATTTAAAAAGTAGAGAGGAGAAAGCGAACGAGCAGAGGTAGAGAGAGACAAAGACAGGTACAGAGACAGGAGGACAGGAAGGGGTCTTCCTACCACCCAAGATATGGGTGCTGGAGGCCAGATTATCAGTGGGAAGATTTGACTTCTGTTTTCCAAAAATGGCTATTTTGCAGAATCCATGAGGCTGTGTCTTCAAGAATGCCTGTTCACTTAGGCTCTCCTGGGTTGGGAGAGGGAGAGGAAGTTATTTTAAAAAAATAATGTGGTAGCTTGGGCCACAAAGCACAGGAAGTATTTTACCTTAAAATATTCTAAAAAGCAAAAATTTAAAAAAGAGAGGAAACAGAGAGTGAGACAGAGGTAGAGAGAGGAAAAGACAGGTAGAGAAGATGGAGGCTTGGAAGGGGTCTTCCTACACTGCGAGTTTTGTGTGTTGGAGGCCGGATTTTCAGTGGAAAGTCTTGATTTATGTTTTCCCAAAATGGCTATTTTGCAGAATTCATGAGGCTGTGTCTTCAAGAAATCCTGTTCCCTTAGGCTCTCCTGGATTGCGTGTGAGAGGAAGTTTTTTTAACCAAATAAAGTAGTAGGAGGGGACAGAAAGAGCAGAGAATTCTTTACCTTAAAAATTCTAAAAAGCAAAAATAAAAAAAAATAAATAAGCGAGGTGAAAGAGACCGAAACAGAGGTAGAGAGAGTCAAAGATAGGTACAGAAGTAGTAGTATTCGTGGAAAGTGTCTTCCTACCAAGCGAGTTTTGGGTGCTGGATGCCAGATTATCAGTGGGAAGTCTTGTTTTCTGTTTTCCCAAAATGGCTATTTTGCAGAATCCCTGACGCTGTGTCTTCAAGAAATCCTGTTCCTTAGGCTCTCCTGGGTTGGAGTGTGAGAGGGAGTTATTTTAGAAAAATTAAGTGGTAGGAGGGGACAGAAAGAGCAGAAAATTTTTTAACTTAAAAATTATAAAAAGCAAAAATTAAAAAAAATAAGAGAGGTGAAAGAGACCAAAACAGAGGTAGAGAGAGAAAAAGAGAGGGGATTCATGGAAGGTGTCTTCCTACACCATGAGATTTGGGTGCTGGAGGCTGGATTATCAGTGGGAAGTCTTGATTTCTGTTTTCTGAAAATGGCTATTTTGCAGAATCCATGATGCTGTGTCTTGAACAAACCCTGTCCCTTTGCCTCTCCAGTGTTGGGAGGGGGAGGGAATAATTTTCACCAAATAAGGTGGTAGAAAGGACCAGAAAATGCGTTACATTAACAGATTCTAAAAAGGAAAAATAAAAAAAGAGAAGAGACAGAGACTGAGACAGGGGTAGAGAGAGACAAAGACAGGTACAGAGACAAGAGGCCTGGAATAGGTCTTCCTACCACGTGAGTTTTGAGTGCTGGAGGTTGGATTATCTGTGCAAAGTCTTGATTCCTGTTTTCCAAAATGGCTATTTAGCAGAATCCATCAGTATGTGTCTTCAAGAAAGATTGTTTCATTTTCATCTCCTGTGTTGGGGGGCAGAGAGGGAGTAATTTTAACAAAATAAGGTGGAAGGAGGGGCTAGAAAGCACAGAAAATGCTTTGCCTTAAACAATTATAAAAAGCAAAAGTTAAGAAAAAATAAAGAGAGGAGACAGAGACCGAGATAGAGGGAGAGTGAGACAAAGAATGGAAAAGAGACAGGAGGCCTGGAAGGGGTCTTCCTACCACGTGAGTTTTCGGTGTTGAAGGCCGGATTTTCATTGGGAAGTCTTGGTTTCTGTTTTCCCAAAATGGCTGTTTTGCAGAATCCATGAGGCTGTGTCTTCAAGAAAGCCTGATCCCTTTGCCTGTACAGGTTGGGAGGGGGCGAGGGAGTTATTTTAACAAAATAAGGTGATAGTGATGGGGCCATGCAGGCAACACAAACTGGTAAAGTGGCTGTCTCCCATGGCCTGTGCTGAAAGAAATGGCAAACAAGGCCCGAGGTTTACTCACTCTCCTAGTGTCATTTTACTGGTCTTTAGTTAATTTCTATGCTGTGAGTTTTACTAATATTACAGTACCCAGCAAGTGTAAGATATCACCCTCAACCATTACAATAAGTCCAGTTAGTGATCTTGTAGAAATGTGGTTCCCTAAGAAGAGGGCCAGGAAGTTTGAGACTCCCCCACTTGTCTGTCTAAGTCAAAATTAACATATGTTACATCAAAATAGTATAAGCCAAAGTAGCATCAGTAGCATATGAAAACTAAGTTAGTTTAAGGCTAATTTTATGTAAAGAAACTTTGTTAAAGCTACAGGTCAAAGTTAACTCTGCTAGGCAAAGTCAGCACATCCACCCAGAGATAAAACAAAAGAACTCACTAATTGACAGACTCAGCAAATAAAACAAAAACCCATGGTTTTCCTAAGGACAGAAAAGCCTGACTGGCGACTAACGGGATAAACAAACCTGAGGGCTCCAGAGAAAGATTAACCACCTTAGCTGGGAGCTCTTATCTAAAGCAACAGGTAGCTTTCAACTACAGAGAGTTTCTCACCTATGTGCTGTGGACTCTGAAAAACTGCTACTAAAACAGCCTGTGTTGTCTCCTGAGCTCCAAGATCATCATCCTTTCCCATATAAGATCATAGACTCACCTTCTATTGTTGAAATGTATAGATAGTCCATATATTAACTGTGTCTTTACTTAACAAGACAAGATCTCTATCTAGGTCTTCGCAACCAGCAATGTTTTTGCACTGGCCCAGGAATAAAGCTATCAAACATCCTGCAAGCTGCCTCTTCAAAAGACCCTGTCTGGTAATCAAGACTGAAGAAGAAAATGCATCAGACAAATAGACTCCGTTCTGGCTTCACCTATTCCAACAAGACAGGCAACATGTTTTATGATCATTGACCCTGTGCTTTGAATTCTCTGTTTCATAGAGTAAATCTTTCATTTACCACTTATCCCTCCTACTCCTGTAAGATCCCTCAATAAATATGTTTGTTTAGTAGCTGCCAGCGCTGCAGCCAGGAGTTCTGCTCTGGTTGTGGTCGGCTGAGAACATGCTAAGAGGCATTGAGGTCTTAGTCTAATTTTTCTTTCTGTTCACCTTTTTTGCCTCTGTCGAGATAACCCACACACGCTGAGGCTTGTTCCCAGCATGGTAGGAGGTGCCAGAATGCACAGAAAATCTTTCCCTTCAAAAATTAAAAAAAGCACAAAATAAAAGAAAAAGAGTGGAAACAAAGACCGAGAGAGAAGTAGAGAGAGAGACAAAGACAGGTAGAGAGACAGGAGGCCTGGGAGGGGTCTTCCTATACTGTGAGTTTTGGGAGCTGGATGCCAGATTATCAGTGGCAAGTCTTGATATCTGTTTTGCCAAAATGGCTATTTTGCAGAATCCATGAGGCTGTGGCTTAAAGAAGGCCTGTTCCATTTGCATCTTCTGGGTTGTGAGTGGGAGAGGGAGTTATTTTAACCAAATAAGGTGGTAGGAGGTGCCAGCAAATGCTTTACATTAAAAGGCTCTAAAAAGCAAAACTTAAAAAAAAGAGATGAGACAGAGACTGAGACAGAGGTAGAGAGAGACAAAGACAGGTACAGAGACAGGAGTCCTGGAATAGGTCTTCCTACCAAGCGAGTTTTGGGTGCTGGATTATCAGTGGGAAGTCTTAATTTCTGTTTTCCCCAAATGGCTATTTTGCAGAATCCATGAGGTTGTGTCTTGAACAAACCCTTTCCCTCTGCTTCTCCAGGGTTGGGAGTGGGAGAGGAAATTATTTTAACCAAATAAGGTGGTAGAATAGACCTGAAAATGCTTTACATTAACAGATTCTTAAAAGCAAAAATTTTAAAAAAGAGAAGAGACATACTGAGACAGAGGTAGAGAGAGACAAAGATTGGTACAGAGACAGGAGGCCTGGAGTAGTTCTTCCTACCACATAAGTTTTGGGTGCTGAAGGTTGGATTATGTGTGTGAAATCTTGATTCCTGTTTTCTAAAATAGCTATTTAGCAGAATCCATCAGTATGTGTCTTCAAGAAAGATAGTTCCATTTGCCTCTCCTGGGTTAGGAGGCTAGAGGGAGTTATTTTAACAAAATAAGATGGTAGGAGGGGATAGAAAGCACAGAAAGTGTTTTACCTTTAAAAATTCTAAAAGGCAAAAATTAAACAAAATATAGAGAGGAGACAGAGACTGAGACAGAGGGAGAGTGAGGCAAAGAATGGAAAAGAGACAGGAGGACTGGAAGAGGTCTTCCTACCACGTGAGATTTGGGTGCTGGAGGCAGGATTATCAGTGTGAAGCCTTGATTTCTGTTTTCCCAAAATGGCTATTTTGCAGAATCCATGATTCTGTGTCTTCAAGAAAGCCTGATCCATTTGCCTATACTGGTTGGCAGGGGGAGCGGGAGTTATTTTAACAAAATAAGGTGGTAGCGACGGGGCCATGCAGGCTTCCTACCACGTGAGATTTGGGTGCTGGAGGCAGGATTATCAGTGTGAAGCCTTGATTTCTGTTTTCCCAAAATGGCTATTTTGCAGAATCCATGATTCTGTGTCTTCAAGAAAGCCTGATCCATTTGCCTATACTGGTTGGCAGGGGGAGCGGGAGTTATTTTAACAAAATAAGGTGGTAGCGACGGGGCCATGCAGGCAACACAACTGGTAAAGAGGCTGTCTCCCATGGCCTGGGCTGGGAAGAAATGGCTAGACAAGGCCAGTGGTTTACTAACTCTCCTGGTGTCATTTTACTGGTCTGTAGTTAATTTCTCTCCCGTGAGTTTTACTGTTATTACGGTACCCTGCAAGAGTAAGATACCACCCTCAACCATTACAATAAAGTCAATTAGTGATCTTGTGGGAATGTGGTTCCCTAAGAGAGGGACAGGAAGTTTCACACTCCCCCCACTTGTCTGTCTAAGCCAAAATTAACATATGTTACGTCAAAATAGTATAAGCCAAAGTAGCATCAGTAGCATATGAAAACTAAGTTAGTTTAAGGCTAGTTTTATGTAAATACCCATTGTTAAAGCCACAGGTCAAAGTTAGCTCTGCTAGGCAAAGGCAGCACAATGACCCAGAGATAAAACAAAGGAACTCACTAATTGACAGACTCAGCAAATAATACAAAAACCCATAGTTTTTTTAAGAATGGAAAAGCCTGACTGGTGACTGACAGGATGAACAAACCTGAGGGCTCCAGAGAAAGATTAACCACCTTAGCAGGAGCTCTTATCTAAAGCAACATGTAGCTTTCAACTACAAAGATTTTCTCACCTAACTGCTGTGGACTCTGAAAAACTGCTAATAAAACATCCTGTGTTGTCTCCTGAGCTACAAGATCATCTTCCTTTCCCATATAAGATCATAGGCTCACCTTATATTGTTGTATTGTATAGTTAGTCCATATATTAACTGTGTCTTTACTGAACAAGACAAGATCTCTATCTAGGTCTTTGCAACCAGCAATGTTATCACCCTGGCCCAGGACTGAAGCTATCAAATATCCTACAAGCCCCCTCTTCAAAAGACCCTGTCTGGTAATCAAGACTGAAGAAGAAATTGCATCAGACAAATAGATTTCTTTGTTCTGAGAACTGTGTTTGGCTTCACTTGTTCAAACAAGACAGACATCATGTTTAATGATCATTGTTCCTGTGCTTTGAATTCTCTGTTTCATAGAATATTCTTTTATTTACCACTTTACCCCTCCTTCTCCTGTAAGATCCTCCAATAAATACGTTTGTTTAGTAGCTGGCAGTGCTGCAGCCAGTAGTTCTATTCTGTCTGTGGCTGGCTGAGAACATGCTAAGAGGCATTGAGGTCTTAGTCTAATTTTTGTTTCTGTTCACCCTGGCAGCCTCTGTCAAGATATCCCACCCACACTGAGTCTGATCTCCGGCATGGTAGGAGGTGCCAAATTTCACAGTAAATGCTTTACCTTAAAAAATGCTAAAAAGCAAAAAATAAAAAAAAGAATTTAAACAGCGACTGAAAGAGAAGTAGAGAGAGACAAAGACAGGTAGAGAGACAGGAGGCCTGGAAGAGGTCTTCCTACACTGTGAGTTTTGGGAGCTGGATGCCAGATTATCAGTGGCAAGTCTTGATTTCTGTTTTGCCAAAATGACTATTTTGCAGAATCCATGAGGCTGTGGCTTCAAGAAGGCCTGTTCCATTTGCATCTCCTGGTTTTTGAGGGGGAGAGGTGGTAGGAGGGGCCAGAAAATGCTTTACATTAAAAGACTCTTAAAAGCAAAAATTAAAAAAAAGAGATGAGTCAGAACTGTTTCCTTTCCCTCTCTGGATTGGGAGGGGGAGAGAGAGTTATTTTAACAAAATAAGTTGGTAGGAAGATCCAGAATGCACCAAAATTGATTTACCTTAAAATTTCCATAAAAGAAAAATTAACCAAAAAAAAGAGAAAGAGAGAGAGAGCATGGATACAGCAACCGAGACAGAGGTAGAGAGTGACAAAGATATGTAGAGAGTCTGGAGGCCTGGAAAGTGTGTTCCTACCTCACGAGTTTTGGGTGCAATAGGCCTGCTTTTCACTGACAAGGCTTTGTTTCTGTTTTCTCAAGATGGCAATTTTGCAGAATCCATGAGGCTGTGTCTTCAAGAAAGCCTGTTCCTTTTGCCTCTCCTACAGTAGGAGGGGGAGAAGGAGTTATTTTAATAAAAGAAGGTGGTAGGAGGTGCCAGAAAGCACAGAAAATGATTTTCCTTAAAATATTCTAAAAAAGGTAAAATTTAAAAAATAGAGCAGTCAGAGACTGAGACCGAGGTAGAGAGACTAAGATAGTACAGAGACTGGAGGCCTGGAAGTGGTCTTCCTACCACCCGAGTTTTGGGTGCTGGAGGCCAGATTATCAATGGGAAGACTTGATTTATGTTTTCCCAAAATGGCTATTTTGCAGAATCCATCAGTCTGTGTCTTCAAGTAAGGCTCTTTCCTTTGGCTCTCCAGGGTTGTGAGTTTAAGAGGGAGTTATTTTAACAAAATAAGGTGGTAGGAGGGGCCAGAAAGTGCAGGAAATGCTTTACCTTAAAAATTATAAACAGCAAAAATTTTTAAAAAAAGAGGTTGAAAGGGACAGAGACAGAGTTAGAGAGATAAAAAGACAGGTACAGAGACAGGAGGCCTGGAAGGGGTCTTCCTACCAAAAGAGTTTTGGCTGCTTGAGGCCGGATTTTCAGTGGGAAGTCTTGGTTTCTGTTTTCCCAAAATGGCTGTTTTGCAGAATCCATGATGCTGTGACTTCAAGAAATCCTGTCCCTTTGCCTCTCCAGGGTTGGGAGAGGGAGAGGAAGTTATTTTAAACGAATAAGGTGGTAGAAGAGGCCAGAAAATGTTTACCTTAAAAGATTCTAAAAAGCAACAGTTAATAAAAAGAAAAGAGACAGAGACTGAGACAGAGGTAGAGAGAGACAAAGACTGGTACAGATACAGGAGGCCTGAAATGGGTCTTCCTACCACGAGTTTTGGGTGCTGGAGGCCGGATTATCACTGGGAAGTTTTGATTACTGTTTTCCAAAATGGGTATTTTGCAGAATAAATGAGGCTGTGTCTTCAAGGAAGATTGTTCCATTTGCTTCTCCTAGGTTGGGAGAGGGAGAGGGAGTTATTTTAATAAAATAAGTGATAGGAGGGGCCAGAAAGTGTAGAAAATGCTTTACCTTAAAAAATTCTAAAAAGGAAAAATTAAAAAAAAATAAAGAGAGGAGAAAAGGACCAAGACAGAGGTAGAGAGAGACAAAGACAGGTATCAAGTCAGGAGGCCTGGAAGGGGTCTTTCTACCATGCGAGATTTGGTTGTGGGAGGCCGGATTATCGGTGAGAAATCTTGATTTCTCCTTTCACAAAATGACTACTTTGCACAATCCATGAGTCTGTCTGTGTCTTCAAGAATGCCTGTTCCTTTGCCTCACCTGGGTTGGGATGGGGAGAGGGAGTTATTTTAACAAAATAAGGTGGTAGGGGTGGCCATCAAGTGCAGAAAATGCTTTACCTTAAAAAATTGTAAAAAGCTAAGCATTAAAAGTAAAAGAGAGGACAAAGAGACCGAGACAGAGGTAGAGAGACACAAAGACAGGTACAGAGACTGGAGGCCTGGAGGGGTCTTTCTATCATGCGAGTTGGGAGCTAGAGGCCATATTAACAGTTGGACGTCTTGATTTCCATTTTCCCAGAATGGCTATTTGGCAGAATCCATGAGGCTATGTCTTCAAGAAACCCTATTTCCTTTGGCTCTCCTGGGTTGTGAGAGGGAGAGGGAGTTATTTTAACAAAAGAAAGTCGAAGGAGGGACCAGAACACGAAAGAAAGTGCTTTACCTTAAAAAATTCTACAAAGAAAAATTAAAATATAGAGGAGACAGAGGCCGAGACTGAGGTTGAGAGAGGCATAGACAGGTAGAGGAGCAGGAGGCTTGGAAGGGGTCTTCCTACCTCATGAGTTTTTGGTGCTGGAGGCCAGATTATCAGTGGGAAGTCTTGACTTCTATTTCTCAAAATGACAATTTTGCAGAATCCATGAGGCTGTGTATTCACAAAAGCCTGTTCCCTTTTCCTCTCCTGGTTTGGGGTGGGGAGAGGGAGATTTTTAACAAAATACGGTGGTAGGAGGGGCCCGAAAGCCCACAAAATGGTTTACCTTAAAAAATTCTAAAAAGCAAAAAAGAGAGGAGACAGAGGTAGTGAGAGGCAAAGACAGGTACAGAGACATGAGGCCTGGAAGGGGTCTTCCTACCACGTGAGTTTTGGGTGCTGGAGGACGAATTATCAGTGGGAAGTCTTGATTTTTGTTTTCTCAAAATGGGAAAACATGGGGCTTTGTCTTCAAAAAAGTCATTTCCATTCACCTCTCATGGGCTGGGAGGTGGGGAGGGAGTTATTTTAACAAAATCAGGTGGTAGGAGGTGCCAGAATGTGCAGAAAATGCTTTACCTTAAAAATTCTAAAATGAAAAATAAAAAAAGAGACAGAGACTGAGACAGAGATAGAGAGGGACAAAGACAGGTACAGAGACAAGAGGCCTGGAAGGGGTCTTCCTACCACGCAAATTTTTGGTGCTGGAGACCTGATTATCAGTGGAAAGTCTTGATTTGTTTTCCCAAAATGCCTATTTTGCAGAATCTATTAGGCAGTGTCATCAAGAATGGTTGTTTCCTTTCTCTCTCCTGGATTTGGAGGGGGAGAGAGAGTTATTTTAACAAAATAAGGGGGTAGGAGGAGCCAGAAAGCGCTGAAAATTATTTACCTTAAAAAATTCTATAGATCAAAAATTAACAAAAAGAGAGAGAGAGAGAGAGAGAGAGAGAGAGAGAGGATACAGCAACCAAGACAGAGGTAGAGAGTGACAAAGACATGTAGAGAGACTGAAGGTCTGGAAAGTACATTCCTACCTCACGAGTTTTGGGTTCAATAGGCCTGCTTTTCACTGGGAAGGCATTGTTTATGTTTTCTCAAAATGGCAATTTTGCAGAATCCATGAGGCTGTGTCTTCAAGAAAGCCCGTTCCCTTTGCCTCTCCTGCAATAGGAGGGGGAGGAGTCATTTTAATAAAATAAGTTGGTAGAAGGTGCTAGAAAGCACAGGAAATGATTTACCTTAAAAAACTCTAAAAATAAACAATAAAATAGAGGAGACAGAGACTGAGACCGAAGTAGAGAGAGACAAAGACAGGTACAGAGACTGGAGACATGGAAGCATTCTTCCAAAAACCCAAATTTTGGGTGCTGGAAGCCAGATTATCAATGGAAGACTTGATTTATGTTTTCCCAAAATGGCTATTTTACAAAATCCACGAGATTGTGTATTCAAGAAAGCTTGTTTCCTTATTGTCTCCTGGAATGAGAGGGGGAGAGGGAGTTATTTTAACAAAATAATGAGGTCGGGGGGGGGCAGAATGCACAGAAAATGCTTTACATTAAAAAATTCTACAAAGCAAAACATTCAAAATAAAAGAGATGAGACAGAGACAGAGACAGAGGTAGACAGAGACAAAGACAGGTACAGAGACAGGAGTCCTGGAAGCGGTCTTCCTACCACCACAGTTTTGGGTGCTGGAGGCTGGATTACCAGTGGGAAGTCTTGATATTTGTTTTCCCAAAATGGCTATTTTGCAGATTCCATGAGGCTGTGTCTTCAAGAAAGCCTGTTCCCTTTGCCTCTCCTCGGTTGGGAGTGGGAAAGGGAGGTATTTTAACCAAATAAGGTGGTAGGAGGGGCCAGAAAACACAGAAAATGCTTTACCTTAAACAATTCTAAAAAGCAAAAATTAACAAGAAAGAGAGGAGAAAGAGACTGAAACAGAGGTAGAGAGAGACAAAGACAGATACAGAGACAGGAGGCCTGGAAGGGACCTTCCTAACACACGAGTTTTCGGTGCTGGAGGCTGGATTATCAATGGGAAATCTTGATTTCTGTTTTCCAAAATGGCTATTTTGCAGAATCCGTGAGGCTGTGTGTTCCAGAGAGCCTGTTTCCTTTGCTCTCCTTCATTGGAAGGGGGAGAGGGAGTCATTTTAACAAAATAAGTTGGTAGGAGGTGCCAAAAAGAGCAGAAAATGCTTTACTAAAAATTCTAAAAAGAAAAATTTTAAAAATAGAGAAGACAAAGAGACTGAAACAGTGGTAGAGAGAGACAAAGACAGGTACCGCAACAGGAGGCATGGAAGGGGTCTTCCTACCACGCGAGCCTTGAGTGCTGGAGGTTGGATTATCAGTGGGAAGTCTTGATTTCTGTTTTCCCAAAATGGCTATTTTGCAGAAATCATAATGTTGTGTCTTAAGAAAGCCTGTCCCTTTGCCTCTAAAGGGCTGGGAGGGGGAGAGGGAGTTATTTTAACAAAATAAGGTGGTAGAAGGAGCCAGAAAATAATTTACATTAAAAGATTCTAAAAAGCAATTTTTTTTAATTGATAATCAGACAGATACAGAGACAGGAGGCCTGGAAGGGACCTTCCTAACACACGAGTTTTCGGTGCTGGAGGCTGGATTATCAATGGGAAATCTTGATTTCTGTTTTCCAAAATGGCTATTTTGCAGAATCCGTGAGGCTGTGTGTTCCAGAGAGCCTGTTTCCTTTGCTCTCCTTCATTGGAAGGGGGAGAGGGAGTCATTTTAACAAAATAAGTTGGTAGGAGGTGCCAAAAAGAGCAGAAAATGCTTTACTAAAAATTCTAAAAAGAAAAATTTTAAAAATAGAGAAGACAAAGAGACTGAAACAGTGGTAGAGAGAGACAAAGACAGGTACCGCAACAGGAGGCATGGAAGGGGTCTTCCTACCACGCGAGCCTTGAGTGCTGGAGGTTGGATTATCAGTGGGAAGTCTTGATTTCTGTTTTCCCAAAATGGCTATTTTGCAGAAATCATAATGTTGTGTCTTAAGAAAGCCTGTCCCTTTGCCTCTAAAGGGCTGGGAGGGGGAGAGGGAGTTATTTTAACAAAATAAGGTGGTAGAAGGAGCCAGAAAATAATTTACATTAAAAGATTCTAAAAAGCAATTTTTTTTAATTGATAATCACAGGTACAGAGATAGGAGGCCTGGAATAGGTCTTCCTACCATGTGAGTTTTGGGTGCTGGAGGCCAGATTATCAGTGGGAAGTCTTGATTACTGTTTTCCAAAATGGCTATTTTGCAGAATCCATGAGGATGTGTCTTCAAGAAAGATTGTTCCATTTGCCTCTCCTGGGTTGGGAGGGGGAGAGGGAGTTATTTTAACAAAATAAAGTGGTAGTAGGGGCAAGGATGTACAGAAAATGCTTTACCTAAAAAATTCTAGAAAGCATAAATTAAGAAAGAGAGAGTACACAGAGACTGAGAAGAGGTTGAGAGAGGCAAAAACAGGTGAAAAAAACAGGAGACTTTTAAGGGATCTTCTTACCACACGAGTTTTTTGTGCTGGAGGCCAAATTATCAGTGCGAAGTCTTGATTTCTATTTCCCAAAATGGCTATTTTGCAGAATCCATGATGCTGTGTATTCACGAAAGCCTGTTCCCTTTGCCTATCCTGTGTTGGGAAGATAAGAGGGAGTAATTTTAACAAATTAAGGTGGTAGGAGAAGCCAGAAAGCACAGAAAATGCTTTAACTTAAAAAATTTTAAAAAGCAAAAATTTAAAAAAAAATGAAGAGACAGAGTCTGAGACAGAGGGAGAGATAGACAAAGACAGGTACAGAGACAGGAAACCTGAAAGGGGCCTTCCTACCCCACAAGCTTTGGGTGCTGGAGACCAGATTATCATTGGGAAGTCTTGATTTCTGTTTTCAAAAAATGGCTATTTTCAGAATCCATGAGGCTGTGTCTTCTAGAAAGCCTGTTCCCTTTTCCTTTACAGGGTTGCGAGGGGGAGAGGGAGTTATTTTAACAAAATAATGGTGTAGGAGGTGCCGGAATGCACAGAAAATCTTTTACCTTAAAAAATTCTAAAAAGCAAAAATTAAAAATAACAGAAGAGATAGAGACCATGACAGGGCTACTGAGAGAAAAAGACAGGTACAGAGACAGGAGGCCTGGAAACGGTCTTCCTGCCTCTGGAGATTTGTGTCCTGAAGCCAAATTATCAGTGGGAAGTCTTGATTTCTGTTTTCCAAAAATGGCTATTTTCAGAATCCATGAGGCTGTGTCTTCAAGACAGCCTGTTCGCTTTGCCTCTCGTGGGTTGGGAGGGGAAGAATGAGTTATTATAACGAAATATATTTGTAGTTTGGGCCAGAATGTGCAGAAAGTGTTACTTTAAAAAATGTTAAAAAGCAAAAATTAAAAAAAAAGAAATGAGACAGAAACCAAGACAGAGGTAGAGAGAGACAAACACAGGTACAGAGACAGGAAGCCTGGAATAGGTCTTCCTACCACATGAGTTTTGGGAGCTGGAGGCCAGATTATCAGTGGGAAGACTTGATTTCTGTTTTCCCAAAATAGCTATATTGCAGAATCCATGAGACTGTGTCTTCAAGAAAGCCTGTTTTGTTATCATCTCTTGGGTCGGGAGGGGGAGAGGGAGTTATTTTAACAAAATAAGGGGATAGGAGGTGCCAGAATGCACAGAAAATTCTTTACCTTAAAAAAATTATAAAAAGCAAATATTTTTTTTAAGAAAAGAGCTCAGACAGAGCCTGAGACAGAATTAGAGAGAGACAAAGACAGTTTCAGAGACCAGAAGCTAGGAAGGGGTCTTCCTATAACATGAGTTTTGAGTGTGGGAGGCCAGATTATCTTGATTTCTGTTTTCCAAAAATGGCTATTTTGCAGAATCCATGATTCTGTGTCTTCAAGAAAGCCAGTTCCCTTTGGCTCTCATGGGTTGGGAGAGAGATAGGGAATTATTTTAACAAAATAAGGTGGTAGGAGGTGCCAGAAAGTGAAGAAAATGCTTTATATTAAAAAATTCTAAAAAGCAAAAATTAAAAAAAAAGAGAAGAGACACAGTTCAAAACAGAGGAAGAGAGAGACAAAGACAGGTACAGAGACAGGAGGCCTGGAAGGGATCTTTTTACCTCACGAGTTTAGGGTGCTAGAGGCATGATTATCAGTGGGAAGACTTGATTTCTGTTTTCCCAAAATGGCTATTTGCAGAATCCATGAGGCTGTGTCTTCAAGAAAGCCTGTTCCCTTTGCCTCTCCTGGGTTGGGAGGCAGAGAGGGAGTTATTTTAACCAAATATTTTTGTAGTTTGGGCCAGAAAGTGCAGAAAATGCTTTACCTTAAAAGATTTTTAAAAAGCAAAAATTAATAAAAAAGAGATGAATCAATGATCAAGACAGAGGTAGAGAGAGACAAGACAGGTACAGAGACAGGAGGCCTGGAAGGAATCTTGCTACCACGTGAGTTTTGGGTGCTGGAGTGCAGATTATCAGTAGAAAGTCTTGATTTCTGTTTTGCCAAAATGGCTATTTGGCAGAATCCATGAGGCTGTGTCTACATGGAAGCCTGTTTCCATTGGTTCTCCTGTGTTGCGAGAGAGATAGGGAGATATTTTAACAATTAAGGTGGTAGGAGGGGCCAGAAAGTACAGAAATTGCTTTACCTAAAAAATTCTAAAAAGCAAAAGTTAAAAAAAAAAGATGAAGAGACAGAGATACAGACAGAGGTAGAGAGAGTCAAAGGCAGGTTCAGAAGCAATAGGCTTGGAAGGGGTCTTCCTACCACGTGAGTTTAGGATGCCGGAGACCAGATTATCAGTGGGAAGTCTTGATTTCTGTTTTCCCAAAATGGCTATTTTGCAGAATCCATGAGGCTGTGTCTTCCAGAAAGTCTGTTCCCCTTGGCTCTCCCGCGTTGGAAGAGAGATATGGAGTTATTTTAACAATATAAGATGGTAGGAGGGGCCAGAAAGCACAGAAAATGCTTTACCTTATACAAATATAAAAAGCAAATATTAAAAAAAAAGAGAAGAGACAGAGACCGAGACAGAGGAAGAGAGAAACAAAGACAGGTACAGAGACAGGAGGCCTGAAAGGGGTCTTCCATCCATGCAAGTTTAGGCCGCTGGAGGCCAGATTATCAGTGGGAAGTCTTGATTTTTATTTTTCCAAAATGCCTATTTTTCAGAGTCCATGAGGTTATATCTTCAAGAAAGCCTGTTCTCTTTTCCTCTCCTGGGATGGGAGAGGGTGAGGGAGTTATTTTAACAAAAGAAGGTGGTAGGAGGGGCCAGAAAGTGCAGGAAATGCTTTAGCTTAAAAAAATATAAAAAGTAAATATTAAAAAAAGAGAGTAGACCAAGACCAAGACAGGGGAAGAGAGAAACAAAGACAGGTACAGAGACAGGAGGCCCAGAAGGGGTCTTCCTACCACGTGAGTTTTGGGTGCTAGAACCTGGATGATCAGTGAGAAGTCTTGATTTCTGTTTCCCAAAATGCCTATTTTTCCGAATCCATGAAGTTATATCTTCAAGAAAGCCTATTCTCATCTCCTCTCCTGGGATGAGACGGGGAGAGGGAGATATTTTAACAATATAAGGTCGTAGACGAGGCCAGATACCGCAGAAAATGTTTAGCTTAAAAAAAATTCTAAAAAGCAAATATTAAAGAAAAGAGAGGAGACAGAGACAGAGGTGGAGAGAGACAAAGATAGGTACAGAGACATGGACCTGGAAGGGGTATTCCTACCATGCAAGTTTTGGGTGCTGGAGTACAGATTATCAGTGGAAAGTTTTGATGTGTGTTTTGCCAAAATGGCTATTTGGCAGAATCCATAAGGCTGTGTCTTCAAGAAAGTCAGTTCCCTTTGGCTCTCCTGGGTTGTGAGAGAGATAGGGAGTTATTTTAACAATTAAGGTGGTAGGAGGGTCCAGAAAGTGCAGAAATTGCTTTACCTTAAAAAATTCTGAAAAGCAAAAATTAAAAAAGGAAGAAAAGACAGAGACCGAGACAGAGGTACAGAGAGACAAAGACAGGTACGGAAGCAATAGGCTTGGAAGGGATCTTCCTACCATGCGAGTTTTGGTTTCTGGAGGCAGGATTATCAGTGGGAAGTCTTGATTTCTGTTTTCCCAAAATGGCTATTTTGCAGAATCCATGAGGCTGTGTCTTCAAGAAAGCCTGTATCCTTTGCCACTCCTGGGTTGGGGGGGGGGAGTCGGAATTTTAACAAAATAAATTGGTAGAATTAGCCAGAAATCGCAGAAAATACTTCACCTTAAGAAACTAGAAAAAGCCACAATTAAAAAAGAGACAGAAGAGGAGAAATAGACAGAGGTAGAGAGAAACAAAGACAGGTACAGAGACAGGATGCCTGGAAGGGGTCTTCCTACCACGTGAGTTTTGTGTTCTGGAGGCCGGATTATCAGTGGGAAGTCT
Organism: Tupaia belangeri chinensis; assembly: GCF_000334495.1. Taxonomy (NCBI): domain Eukaryota; kingdom Metazoa; phylum Chordata; class Mammalia; order Scandentia; family Tupaiidae; genus Tupaia; species Tupaia belangeri. The sequence continues at coordinate 87,573 of NW_006159481.1, read as the reverse complement.
TGATTTCTGTTTTCCTAAAATGGCTATTTTGCAGAATCCATAAGGCTGTGTCTTCAAGAAAGCCTGTATCCTTTACCTCTCCTGCATTGGGAGGGAGAGAGGGAGTTATTTTAACAAAATAAGGTGGAAAGAGGTGACCAAAAGCACTGAAAATGCTTTACCTTAAAAAAATATAAAAGGAAAAAAATTTTTTATAAAAAGAGAGGAGACAGCAACCAAGACAGAGGTAGAGAGAGACAACGACAGGTACAGAGACAGGAGGCTTGGAAGGGGTCTTCCTACCACGCAAATTTTGGGTGCTGGATGCCGAGTTATCAGTGTTAAAATTATATTTCTGTTTTCCCAAAATGGCTATTTTGCAGAATTTATGATACTGTGTCTTCAATAAAGTCTATTCCCTTTGGTCTCCAAGGTTGGGAGAGGGAGATTTTTTTAAAAAAAAGAGGTGGAAGAGACCAGAAAGCACAGAAAGTGCTTTATCTTATAAAATTATAAAAAGCATAAATTTAAAAAAGGACTGAGGAGACAAAGACAGAGGTAGAGAGAAAGTGGAGATGGGAAAACTGGAAGTGGGGTGGGGGTCAGAGATGACGCTCCCTCAGAGTCCCTTGCAGACCAGGGTCTTCTAGTTGGACCTGGAGCATGCGACCTGGAAGGACAGTCTGTGAAGAGAGGCAAAGCTAGGAGTTAGCAATAGAATTGATGGGCTTCGGTAGAAAGGAAAGAAAAAAAAAAGCCACCGAAAACTTCTATCTACCTACCTCAAAGGTGGAGACAGGAGCTGGGAAGACTGGAACTGGGGTGGGAGTCACATATGGCCCTCCTTCAGAGTCCCTTGCTGACAAAAGGCTTCTATTTGGACCTGGTACCTGCGGCCTGGAAGGACAGTCTGTGAAGAGAATCAGAGCTAGGAATTAGTAATAGATTATATGGGTTCAAAGGGAAAATAAAGAAAAAAAAAAACACAGAAAATTTCTATCTAACTCCCTCGGCGGGTGGAGAATGGGGCTGGCAAGAATGGAAGTGGGGTGGGGGTCAGAGATGATCCTCCCTCAGAGAACCTTGTTGACCAGAGGCTTCTAGTTGGACCTGGTGCCTGTGGCCTTGAAGGAGAGTCTTTGAAGAGAGGCTGAGCTATGAATTAGCAATAGAATAGATGGGCACCAAGGAAAAAAAAAAGAAAAAAATCCAAAGTATATTTCTCTCTACCTACTAGGAGGTAGAAACTGTGGCTAGGAAGACTGAAAGTGGGGTGGGGGTCAGAGATGACCCTCACTCAGAGTCCATTGCTGACCAGAGTCTTCTAGTTGGACCTGGAGGCTGCGTCCTGGAAGGACAATCTATGAATGGTGGCAGAGCTATGAATTAGCAGTAGAATAGATGGGCTCCAAGGAAATAAAAAGAAAAAAAATCAAATAGAAATTTCTATCTCTACCTAGGAGGTTGAGACTGGGGCTTGGAAGACTTGAAGTGGGGTGGGGGTCAGAGATGGCCCTCCCTCAGAGTCCCTTGTTGACCAGAGGCTTCTAGTTGGACCTGGTGCCAGTGGCCTGGAAGGGCAGTGTGTGAAGAGAGGCAGAGCTAGGAAGTAGCAATAGAATAGGTGGGCTCCAAGGAAATAAAAGAAGATAAAGCTACAGAAAATTTCTACCTACCTACCTGGGAGGCAGAGACTGGGGCTGGGAATACTTGAATTGGGGAGAGGGTGAGAGATGATCCTGCATCATAGTCCCTTGTTGACCAGAGGCTTCTTGTTTGACCTGGTTCCTGCGACCTGTACAGACAGTCTATGAAGAGAGGCAGAGCTTGGAATTGGCAATAGAATAGCTGTACTCCAAAGGAAAAAAAAAGAAAAGAAAACCACAGGAAATTACTGTCTTCCAACCTAGGAGGTGGAGACTAGGAATGTGAAGAATGGAAGTGGAGTGGGGGTCAGAGATGACCCTCCTTCAGAGTCCTTGGCTGACCAGAGGCTTCCAGTTGGACCTGGTGTTTGCTGCCTGGAAGGACAGTTTGTGAAAAGAGGCAGAGCTAGGAATTAGCAATAGACTAGATGGGCTCCAAGGGAAAAAGACAAAAAAGCCCCAGAAAATTCCTATCTACCTACCTATGAGTTGGAGACATGGGCTGGGAAGACTGGAAGTGTGGTGGGAGTCAGATAGGACCCTCCCTAATAGTTCCTATCTCAGCAGAGGCTTCTAGTTTGACCTGGTTCCTGCAGCCTGGAAGGACAATCTGTGAAGAGAGGCAGAGCTAGGAATTAACATACAATAGAAGGGATCCAAGAGAAAACAAAAAGAAAAAAAAGCCATAGGAATTTACTATATTCAGACCTAGGAGGTGGAGACTGGGGCTTGGAAGACTGGAAGTGTGGTGGTGGTCAGAGATGACATGCCCTCAGAGTCCCATGTTAACCAAAGGCTTCTAGTTGGACCTGATGCCTGCGGCCTGGAAGGACAGTTTGTGAAGAGAGGCAGAGCTAGGAATCAGCAATAGAATTTTTGGGATCCATGGGTAAAAAAAAGAAAAAAAGCCACAGAAAATTTCTATCTACCTATGTAGGAGGTGGAGATTGGGGCTCAGAAGACTGGAAGTGAGATGGGGGTCAGAGTTCCTTGCAGACCAGTTAGTTGGACATGATGCCTGTGGTTAGGAATTGAAGTCTGCGAAGATAGGCAGAGCTAGGAATTAGCAATAGAATAGATGGGCTCAAAGGGAAAAATAAAGGAAAAAAAGCCATAGAAAATTTATATCTACCTATCTCGGAATGTGGAGACAGTGGCTTGGATGTCTGGAAGTGGGTTGGGTGTCAATGATGACCGTCCCTCAGAGTCCCTTGCTGACCAGACGCTTCTAGTTGGACCTGGTGCTTGTGACCTTTAAGGACAGTCTGTGACAATAGGCTGAGCTTGGAATTAGCAATAGAATAGATGGGCGCCTAGGGAAAATAAAGAAGAAAAAGCCAAAGAATATTTATATTTACGTACCTAGGAGGTGGAGACTGGGGCTGGGAAGACTGGAAGTAGGGTGGGGGTCAGAAATTACCCTCCCTCAGAGTCACTTACTGACCAGAGTCTTCTAGTTGGACCTGGTTCTTGTGGCCTGGAAGTACAGTCTGTGAAGACAGGCAGAGCTAGGAAGTAGCACTAGAATAGATGAGCTCCAAGGATATAAAAGAAGAAAAAGCTACAGAAAGTTTCTACCTACCTAACTAGGAGGTGGAGACTAGGCCTGGGAAGTCTGGAAGTGGGAGGGGGGGTCAGAGATGACCCTGTCTCAGAGTCCCTTGATGACCAGAGGTTTCTAGTTTGACCTGGTTTCTGCGGCCTGGAAGGACAGGCTGTGAAGAGAGGCAGAACTAGAAATTAGCAATAGAATAGATGGGATCCAAGGGAAAAAAAAAAAAGAAAAAAAAAGCCACAGGAAATTATCTGCTGACCTATCAGTTGGAGACTGGGGATGGGAAGAATGGAAGTGGAGTGGAGGTCAGAGATGATGCTTTCTCAGAGTCCCTTGCTGATCAAAGACTTCTAGTTTGACCTGGTTCCTGTGGCCTGGAAGGACAGTCTGTGAAGAGAGGCAGAGCTAGGAATTAGCAATAGAATAATTGGACTTCAAGTGAAAAAAAAAAAAAAAAGAAAGCCAAAGAATATTTCTATTTACCTACCTTGTAGGTGGAGACTGTCGCTGGGAAGACTACAAGTTGGGTGGGTGTCAGAGATGATGCTCCCTCAGAGTCCCTTGCTGACTAGAGACTTCTAGTTGGACCTGTGCCTGCGGCCTGGAAGGACAGTCTGTGAAGAGAGGTAGAGCTTGGAAGTAGAAATAAAATAGATGGACTCCAAGGAAATAAAACAAGAAAAAGCTACAGAAAACTTCTATCTACCTACCTGGGAGGTGGAGACTGGGGCTGGGATTACTGGAAGTGGGGAGGGGGTCAGAGATGACCCTGTCTCAGATTCCCTTGCTGACCAGAGGATTCTAGTTTGACCTGGTTCCTGCGGCCTGGAAGGACAGTCTGTGAAGAGAGGCAGAGCTAGGAATTAACAATAGGACAGATGTGCTCCAAGGGAAAAAAAAAAAAAAAGCCATAGGAAATTTTTATATCCCGACCTAGGAGATGGATGGGAAAAATAGAAGTGAGGTCAGGGTCAGAGATGACCCTTCCTCAGAGTCCCTTGCTGATCAGAGGCTTCTAGCTGGACCTGGTGCCTGAGGCCTAGAAGGACAGTCTCTGAAGAGAGGCAGAGCTAACAATTAGTAATAGAATAGATGGGCTCCAAGGGAAAAAAAAGAAAACAAAACCACAGAAAATTTCTATCTACCTACCTAGGAGGTGGAGACAGGCATTGGGAAGACTGGAAGTGGGGTGGAGATCAGATAGTGAAGAGAGGCTGAGCAAGTAATTACCAATGGAATAGATGGGCTCCATGGGAAAAAAAAAAGAAAAAAAAAAGCCATAGAAAAATTTTATCTGCCTACCTAGTAATGTGGAGATTGGGCTGGGATGTCTGGAAGTGGTTGGGTGTCAGAGATGACACTCCCTCAGAGTCCTGTGCTGACCAGAGGCTTCTAGTTGGACCTGGTGCCTGAGACTGGAAGGACAGTCTCTGAAGAGAGGCAGAGCTAAGAATTAGCAATAGAATAGATGGGCTCCAAGGGAAAAAAAAAAAGAAAACAAAGCCACAGAAAAGTTCTATCTACCTACCTAGGAGGTGGAGACTGGGCCTGCTAAGTCTGGAAGTGGGAGAGGTGTCAGAGAAGAACTTCCCTCAGAGACCCTTGTTGACCACAGGCTTTTAGTTGGTCCTGGTGCCTGTGTCCTCGAAGGAGAGTCTTTGAAGACAGGCTGAGCTAGGAATTAGCAATAGAATAGATGGGCTCCAAGGGAAAAAAAAGAAAAAAAAAGCCACAGAAATTTTTTTCGTCCTATCTAGGAGGTGGAGACTGGGGCTTGGAAGACTGGATATGGTGTGGGGCGTCAGAGATGACCCTCCCTCAGAGTCCCTTGCTGACCAATAGCTTCCAGTTGGATCTGGATCCTTCAGCCAGGATGGACAATCTGTGAAGAGAGGCAGAGCTAAGAATTAGCAATAGAACAGATGGGTTCCATGGAAAAAAATGAAAAAAAAAATGCCACAGTAAATGTCTATCTAACTTCGTAGGTGGTGGAGACTGGGGCTGGAAAGACTGGAAGTGGAGTGGGGGTCAGAAATGACCCTCCCTCAGAGTAGCTTGCTGACCAAAGGCTTCTAGTTGGACATGATGCCTGAAGCCAGTAAGGAGAGTCTGTTAAGAGAGGGAGAGCTGGGAATTAGCAATAGAATGGGGAAAAAAATAAGAAGCCATCAAAATTTGTACCTACCTCCTAGGAATGATGAGACAGGGGCTGGGAAGTCTGGAAGTGGGTTTTATGTCAGAGATGATGCTCCCTCAAAATCCCTTGCTGACCAGAGGCTTCTAGTTGGACCTGGTGCCTGTGACCTTTAAGAACAGTCTGTGAAGAGAGGCCAACCTAGGAATTAGCAATAGAATAGATGGGCGCCAAGGAAATAAAAAGAAAAAAAAAAAGCCAAAGAATATTTCTATCTACCTACCTAGGAGGTGGAGACTGGGGCTGAGAAGACTGGAAGTGGGGTGGGGGTCAGAGATGACCCTCCCTCAGAGTCCCTTTGTGACCAGTGGCTTCTAGTTGGACCTGGTACCTGTGTCTTGGATGGACAATCTGTGAAGAGAGGCAGAGCTAGGTATTAGCAATAGAATAGATGGGCTCCAAGGGAAAAAAAAAAGCCACAGAAAATTTCTATCTACCTACCTGGATGGTGGCGACTGAGGCTGGGAGGACTGGCAGTGCGGTGGGGGCAGAGCTGACCCCGTCTCACA
>NW_006159481.1:78474-81579 GCF_000334495.1 Tupaia belangeri chinensis | reverse complement strand
AGGGAAATAAAAGAAAAAAAAAGTCACAGAAAATTACTGCCTACCTACCTGGAAGGTGGAGACTGGGGCTGGTAAGACTGGAAGTGAGGTTGGAGTCAGATATGACCCTCCCTAAGAGTCCCTTCCTGACCAGAGATTTCTAGGTGGACCTGGTGGTGGTGGCCTGGAAGGACTGTCTGTGAAGAGAGGCATAGCTAAGAATTAGCTACAGAATAGATGTGTTCCAAGGGAAAAAAAAAAATGATAACAAAAAGCCACAATATATTTCTATCTACTTACCTAGGTGGTGGAGACAGGGTCTGAGAAGACGAGAAGAGGGGTAGAAGACAGAGATGACCCTCTCTCAGAGTCCCTTGCTGGACAGAGGATTCCAGTTGGATCTGGGGCTTGGGGCCTGAAAGGACAGTCTGTGAAGAGAGAAAGAGTTAGGAATGAGCAATTGAATAGATGGGCTCCAAGGGAAAAAATGGGGGAATAAAAACACAGAAAATTTCTATCTACCTACCTAGGAGTAGGAGACTGGGGTTGGGATGACTGGAAGTGGAGTAGGGGTCATAGATGACCCTCCCTCAGAGTCTCTTGCTGCCCTGAGGCTTCTGGTTTGACCTGGTGCCTGTGGCCTAGAAGGATAGTCTGTGAAGAGAGACAGAGGTAAGAATTAGAAATTGAATAGATGGGCTCCAATATAAAAAAAAGAAAGAAAAGCCACAGAAATTTCTATCTACCTACCTAAGAGGTGGAGACGGGGGCTGGGAGGATTGGAAGTGGGGATTGGATCAGAGATGACCCTCGCTCAGAATCCCTTACTGTCTAGAGTCTTCTAGTTGGACCTGGTGCTTGCGGCCTGGATGGACAGTCTGTGAAGAAAGACAGAGATTGGAATTATCAATAGAATAGATGGGCTCCAATGTAAAAAAAAGAAAAAAAAAGCCATAGAAAATTTCTATCTACCTACCTAGGAGGTGAAGACAGGTGCTGGAAAGACTGGAATTGGGGTGGTGATCAGAGATGACCCTCCCTCAGAGTCCCTTGCTGACCAGAGGATTCTAGTAGGACCTGGTGCCTGTGGCCTGGAAGGAAAGTCTGTGAAGAGAGGCAGAGCTTGGATTTATCAATAGAATAGATGGGCTCCAAGGGGAAAAAAAAAAAAGATAAAAAAAGTCCACAGAAAATTTGCATCTACCTACCTAGGAGGTGGAGACTGGGGCTGGTAAGACTGGAAGTGAGGTTGGAGTCAGATATGACCCTCCCTCAGAGTCCCTTCCTGACCAGAGGCTTCTAGGTGGACCTGGTGGCGGTGGCCTGGAAGGACTGTCTGTGAAGAGAGGCAGAGCTAAGAATTAGCAATAGAATAGATGGGCTCCAAGGGAAGAAAAAGAAAAAAGTCACAGGAAAATTCTATCTACCTACCTAGGAGGTGGATACTGTGGCTGGGAAGACTGGAAGTTTGGTGGGGATCAGAGATGACCCTCCCTCAGAGTCCCTTGCTGACCAGAGTCTTCTAGTTGGTCCTGATGCCTGAGGCCTGGAATGATAGGACAGTCTGTGAAGAGCGGCAGAGCTAGGAATTAGCCATAGAATAGATGGCTCCAAGGGAAATAAAAGAAAAAAAAAGTCACAGAAAATTACTGCCTACCTACCTGGAAGGTGGAGACTGGGGCTGGTAAGACTGGAAGTGAGGTTGGAGTCAGATATGACCCTCCCTAAGAGTCCCTTCCTGACCAGAGATTTCTAGGTGGACCTGGTGGTGGTGGCCTGGAAGGACTGTCTGTGAAGAGAGGCAGAGCTAGGAATTATTAATAGAATTGATTGGCTCCAAGGGAAAAGAAAGATAAAGTCACAGAAAATTTGTATCTACCTACCTAGGAGTTTGAGATTGGGGCTGGGAAGACTGGAAGTGGAGTGTTGATCAGAGATGACCCTCCTTCAGAGTCCCTTGCTGACCAGAGGATTCTAGTAGGACCTGGTGCCTGTGGCCTGGAATGACAGTCTCTGAATAGAGGCAGAGCTTGGATTTATCAATAGAATAGATGGGCTCCAAGGGAAAAAAAAAAAAGGAAAAAAAAAAGCCACAGAAAATTTGTATCTACCTACCTAGGATGTGGAGATTGGGGCTAGAAGAGTGGAAGTGGGGTGGGAGTCAGAGATGACCCTCCCTCAGAGTCACTTTCTGACCATAGTCTTCTAGTTGGACCTACTTCCCTCAGCCTGGAAGAATACTCTGTAAAGAGAGGCAGAGCTAGGAATTAGCAATAGAATAGATGGGCTCAAAGAGAAATAAAAAAGCCACAGAAAATTTCTGTTTACCTACCTACGAGGTGGAGACTGGGGCTGGGAAGACTGGAAGTGGGGTGTGGGTTAGAAATGACCCTCCCTCAGAGTCACTTGCTGAGCAGAGTCTTCTAGGTGGACCTGGTGCCTGTGGCCTGGAAGGACAGTCTGTGAGGAGATGCAGAGCTTGGAATTAGCAATAGAATAGATAGACTTCAAGGGAAAAATAAAGAAAAAAAATCCACAAAAAATTTCTATCAACCTACCTTGGTGGTGGAGACTGGGTTGGGAACACTGGGAGTGGGGTGGGGATCAGGGATGACCCTCCCTCAGAATCCCTTGCTTACCTGAGGCTTCTAGTTGGATCTGGTGCCTTTGGCCTGGAAGGAAAGACATCTTAAAGAAGACCATCAAAGCTCAGTCGATTGTCCCCAAAATAGACAAATGGGATTACATCAGACTAAGAAGTTTCTGCATGTCCAAAGACACAGTAATTAGTGTGAATTGACAGTCCTCAGTATGGGTAAATATTTTTGTAAATTTTGCATCAGATAAGTGACTAATAACCTGATTACACAAGGAACTAAAAAAGCTGTATGGTAAAACAGTGATCAACCCTAATAAAAGATGGGAGAAGGAGATGAAAAAAACACTCTCTAAAGATGACACATGAATGGCCAAAAGGCCTATGAAAAAATGTTCAACCTCCCTCATCGTAAAGGAAATCCAGATAAAAACAACAATGAGGTACCACCTAACTTCAGTCTAAATGTCTAATATTTTTTAAAAAATGATAAATATTGGTGGTGGTGTGGTGAAAGGGGAAATCTTCCA
>NW_006159481.1:72039-78173 GCF_000334495.1 Tupaia belangeri chinensis | reverse complement strand
ACCCTGGCTTTTGACAGAAAGTGGAAGAATATGGAAGATGTACTGCTGAGTGAGGCAAGCCAGGCTATGAAGGAGAGACATTTTATGTCCCCACTTAACATATACTGTATGTTTGCATTACATGACTGAAACTTATTAATGGTTGAACAAACACAAGAGATAGATGTGAATGTCAGACAAGGTGTTTGTGGAGAAGTGGGGCCTAATGAAGGACATTTGGAGATGGGATACAGAGGTAGAGCATTGACGGGATGGGGAGTTGTGGTGTTATCTGTTAAAGATATTTTGACCAACGGGTCTGGGGAGAAATGTGCACATATCGAAATGGTCTCATCGTAAGCCAAACAATGTGATTGAAACTATATACAAAAAACAAATAATATATAATGTGAAAAATATATATAACCATACATTTAATCTTTTTTTTTCTTTTATTTTTTTTTGGGGGGGGGAGACTTTTGCTCTAAGGCAGTTGTACTCACCAGAAAGACAGAGAGAGACAGAGAGATAGAAAATAAGAAATCACCCCCCTACAGGGGATGGCCAAGCGGCAATCCCTTTTCCTCCATTCTCCTCTCAGGATCTTGGGCACATACGGATGTGTGTCCAGCATGAATTTAAGCCACCGGGTCCAGGACTTGAACTGTGGTCGGCTACATGGAATTCCAGCAATATAACCATTATGCCAACTGCTGGACCCAATACATGTAATCTTAAGCTGATAATTTTCTTTTTGTGTTTCTGTTCATTGCTATGCTTCCTGTCTCCTGACACCCTCCATCTAACCCACTATCACCCTCTCTCCTCCTGCATTGTGCATAATATCCACAGTTCTTCTCCACAATTTTTTTGCATTCCAATCTTCTGGTTTCTGCTGTAAAATGCGGATTTCCATGTATGTTAAAAGGTTTTATGTTGGGCTTAGTTTATTTAACCTAAAACTACATTTATATATTTCTCCACTGTCTGGCACATACCAAGGTCTCATTAATTTTTAAGTTTAACTAATGTTCTAAGGTGTATAAGTATCACATTCTTTTTTTACAATCCATTCATCTGCATTTGGACTTAGGGAATGATTTGTTAGCATTTGTAAAAGTTGCTGTGATAAACAAGAATGTGCACTGCCCTGACCTGCAAGACAGCTGAATGGGTACCTGGGTGAGGATGTGAAAAAGGGGACCCACACATACACAGACTCAAATTACTCCCACAGACATACACAGAGTGGAGACCAGATGAGGTGCGGAACAAGTCTTTGTTTATTGCAGAGCAAACTGTGCTTTAAATACAGGCTGGTGGGCACTGATTTGTTGCCCAAAAATGAAATACAACAGTATGAGCCAATTATTGATGTGGGTGGACCTCCCGTTGCCTAGGAACCGTTGGTTACATGATTTCTCAAAAATGGTTTGCTCAATGAGAAAGTGAAGCCAAGGTTTCTAAGATGGCAGACAGCTCTCAATATGGCTTCCATATGCAATGCCCTCCACATTTTACCCTTTTTAATTTTTTCAAAGAGAGGAGAAAAGCCTGTGGGAATCATGCCTGTCTTGGGTTGGAGTTGTTTATTGAGCCACACGTCTATCTTTACCCATCATTGGAGAATCCCATAGCTATGATGGGTTTCCTGTCTTAGGTGGGAGGATTGTATCACTCTTATAGGCTCAGATTATCTTACCCATCTTTGGCTAACTGATTCAGCACCTCAGGCAGGAGCAATGTTTAGGTTCCACAATACTCCATCACCAGATTGTGGTAGTAGACTTGGATAGGCTGCATTTTTATGGAGTCATCAATTTGGCATTTTAAGGAAAGTCATGAGCTTATTAAAGAGAATAGGTCCCAAGGAGCAAACAAAGAATAAACCCAGAATCAGACCAAGTATGGAGAGTAAAAAGGGGAGGAGTTCATTTCATGCAGTCAAAAAGGGATTATCAGTGAGTTGTTTTCTTTGTTCAAGAAGATTTTCTTGCAGCTGGTTGAGCTTGTCACGAACAATGCTGGACTTGTTGTCATAAAAACAGCAACATTCCTGTAAAGCAAGACAGATACCCCCCTGTTTTGCCAAGAGGAGGTCTAACCCACATTTATTTTGAAGTATTACTTTTGTAAGGGAGTCTAATTGGTCTTGAGACCCACCCCCATCAGAGATGTGGGGAAGGGCAGTTATGTTCTAACAAAAGGTTTTTCTTTGGTTACCAAGAGTGCAGGGTTCTTCATGGTGGCTCAAGATGCCTGAAGTTCCTGCCGATCCTGAAAAGGTTTTAAGCTGTGTAGCTGTGAAATAAGTTTTTTTATTGTGAATGTATGTGGTGGCATGACTGTAGCAAGAGGTATGAAGTGTGGATTTGAATGTTGTATACGTGAATTAAGAAAGTGTACAAGAAGAGATAGTGGATGTATTAATGTAATACCAACTGTGTAGATAGGTGGTTTGTCCATAGCATGTAACTGTTGTGAGTGGTGTAAAGGAGAGTTGAGTGGTCTTACCACTGGGACATGTACTAGGAATGTTGTAATCAGAAGTTGTCTGAATTGGGCCAAGGTCAAACCCAGCGGACATAATGTTGAAGAGGTAAAACAGGATCAGGTATTTAAGAAAAATCTTCATTTTGTTGATATGTGGAAAAAGAGAGAGGTATCTCAGGTTTTATCATCCCTGGATGAGATGTTATTATTATTTGAACTAATTTGTTTGACTAATTTTTCTGGTAGTTAGCAAGCAGCATCCATCTTTTGAGAATAAATGCAGATAGACCCTCTGTCTCAGATGAGGACAGGGTCCTGGTCATTCCATGTGTTTTCTAGAAGATCTGTTCACAAAATTGTGGCAAATTTTGTTTTAGTAGATGAATGCCAGAAGTGCTCAGCAGCTGAACGTCCATCTTTATCAAGTGTTAGACAATTTAAATTAAAAAGTGTATGTGCTAGAAGATTTTTTTTTGTGAACTTTTAATTTGTAAAATCTCCCTCTTTTTTAGTTTTTGGAGAGTATTCTTTAAGGAGAGATGAGCTGGTTCAACAATATCTTATCCGTGGGGATTGTACTGATTCCCTATAACATGTTTAATGTGGAGTTGTTTACAAAAAGAGGCAGAATTGTGTCCTGTATATCCTGGGCTATTATCTGTTTTAATTTATTGAGGCTTGCCCAGAATGGAGAGCATGACAAGAACATGGGAAATAACATGTTTACTGGCCTCTCCAGTTTGTGCCGTGGCAAAAATAAAGTCACTGAAGGTATCAACAGTTACATGAACATATTTAATAGTATCAAATTTAGGGACATGAGTGACATCCATTTGCTACAATGTATTAGGCATAAGACTTTTAGAATAAATGCCTAGATGTAGTATAGGCAAAAGGGTAAGACAGGCTGGACATTGTTTTATAATTTGTCAGGCCAGTTCCCAAGTAATTTTGAACATGAGACGATGAGTATGAGAATTCAAATGATGCAATTCATGGGCAGCAACAGCATCTAAAAGATTTGTTTTAGTTTGAGTATAAACCAAAAGAGAATGTTTTGTGGCCAGATCAGTGCAGTGATTACCCTCAGTTAAAGGGCCAGACAAATCCGTGTGTGCACGTAAATGGCCAATACAGAAAGGCAACTCTCGATGTCTACTGAGAGACTGTAATTGGAGGAAAAACTGTGGGGCCTAAGAAAATTATTTAATTTGTTTCACAGTTTTTAGAAATAGTACGAACATAGTGGTATAAGCACTATCAGTGTACAAGGTCAAGGGTGTTGTAGGAAAAGCAAAGAAAATTGTAACAACTGTTTGCAGCTCAACTAACTGAGCTGATATTGAGAATGTTATAAATGTAACTTGTTTAATCAGAGAGAAAATAAAAAGCACTGTGTAGGTGGTGGAACAGAGGGCCGAGTTCTGTGTTTCATGGTGTAGTTCTGGAAAGGTCTGAAATAAATTTTTGTTTACAGAATAAACTTAAGTGTTTCAAAAGTCTGGGGGCTTGGCACAACCCCCTGTTTTTGTTTCTCTGATTCTGATTAAATTGCCTACCATTGACTGTGTTTCATGGTGTAGTTCTGGAAAGGTCTGAAATAAATTTTTGTTTACAGAATAAACTTAAGTGTTTCAAAAGTCTGGGGGCTTGGCACAACCCCCTGTTTTTGTTTCTCTGATTCTGATTAAATTGCCTACCATTGACATCAAATTTGGATCTACATTCATTAGGAGGGTGACGTCCCTTCATACATGTATTACACAAGTCAGGAAATTGGTTTAGTTGTTGTTGATTACCATTGTTTTTCACCTTATAATTTTTTGCAAATTGTCCAGGCCAACCACAATTAAAACAATTGTTTCCATTGTTACGGTTAAGGAATCAGTGAACAGTATACTCTTGAAGGACAGCGGCCATAGTCAATCCTTGTTGGTATGCCAATTGTTTAACAAAATCAGTACTTGTATCAATCAAATCTCTCTTAGTAGGAAGTTTTGTCCAAGCTTTCATAGCTGCTGTATGAATTTGAGCAAATAACCCTGGATCATATTGTATTGGATTGTTGCTATTTGCATAATTGCCTTCTCCCAATAGCATCTTGCTGTCCAGCCATTGTTGGCCTGGGCATTATGGCATAAAATCTCCCTGCAAATCTGTACATACTTTGAATTATTGTACTCCACAATCTCCATTTCTGAAGTTTCTTTCTCAGGTGGCCATTTTGTACTGTTGTACTTGGCAGCCTCTATTTCTAGAGTTTCTTTTTCAGGCGGCCATTTTGCCTTTATTTTTAAAATTTTTTCCTCAGAATCAGCCAATTAACCATCTGAATTAGCTTTATAGTTTGTAAAGAATGGATATAATTGTTTCTGAGGTTTTGTAGGATTTGTAATCTCCTCATTTACTCTAGACTTTTTAAGTGTTTTGACCTAACATCTGATTGTTTATTAAAGTTTGTTGTTTCTTTATCACTATCTAAAGAAATTAGATCATCTTTTTCATTTGTTTCTGGATTTTTTTGTAGTTTCCATGATGTCATCACTAATTAATTCCTCAAATTTTTCTTTTTGCATAATTTGTTCCCCCTCCTCAAATACTGCTGCAATTCTGAGGTCTGTTGGCCTGAACCCAATAATTTCATTTATTAAACTCCAATAAGGAAAGGCAATTACTGGGACTTTTTTCAGGCCGAATGCGACACAGCAGTCTTTCAGAACATCACCTACCCTCTTCCACCTTACTTCATCTATAGTGCCTTCTTGAGGGAACCAAGGACACACCTCTTTTAGAAAATAAAAAAAGGAAAACAATTGTTTAATTCTAATTTTAACTCCACGTGTCCTAAGAGCATCATTAAGCCTCTGAACAAGTAATTCATGCTTACTCATTTGCTGTCCCATAACTGCACACTAGGAAGGTATTTAGTAATCTCTGTATCACTACTTACCCTTCCACATCTACCTGGACAGGATTTCTTCACGGCGCACTTCACCCTGATCCTCTTGGCCCAGGGCTCCATGTCCGGGCACCACTTGCCCCGACCTGCAGGGCATTCAAACGGGTACCTGAGTGAAGATGTGAAAAAGGGGGCCCACACATACACAGGCTCACAGGACTCCCACAGACATACACAGAGTGGAGACCAGATGAGGTGCTGATCAAACTGTGCTTTAAATACAGGCTGGTGGGCACTTACTGGTTTCCCCAAAATGAAATACAAAATGAGCCAATCATTGATGTGGGTGGATCTCCTGTTGTCGAGGAACAGTTGGACACATGATTTCTGAGAAATGGTTTGCATGAGGAAGTGAAGCCTAAGTTTTCAAAGACGGCAGACAGCTCTCAAGATGGCTTCCATATGCAATGCCCTCCACAGTGCACATGGATATATTCCTATTTAGGTGATAGGTATCCAGAGGAATAATTACTGGAGCATATGTTAATACTATTCAAAGGTTTCTGAGGCTCGTATACATTATATTTCAAAGTAGCTATACTCACATTATCTTAAAAACATTATTATGCATTTGTTAACTTTTATCCAACCTGATTGTGGATAGGTGGAATCTCACTGTGGTTTTGATTTGACTCTCGCTTATGTTAAGAGATGTTTAGGTTGATATTTTTATACACTTTTCGGCAATTCAGAGGTTTACTTT
>NW_006159481.1:69216-72004 GCF_000334495.1 Tupaia belangeri chinensis | reverse complement strand
CTTATTTGTTTTATTTGGACTTTAAAAAAATATTTATTTCTTAAAAAGTAAAAAATTCTTAGTTTTTCTGGCTTACAATCTTTTTAATAGCTTACTTTTTTAAATACATTGACCCATACAGGGGCAATTCCATCTGTCTAATTTTTGTTTCTTTTGTTGTGAAAAATAATTTTAGCCTGATGTAGTTCCAGTTCTCCTTTTACTGTATGACTATAATGGGGGTCTTATTTAACAAGTCTTTTGTGTATTCTGACTTCAGCATATGTGTCTGTTATTTTTCACCACTAATTTCTTTGCTTATTTATCTTCATTGTTAAAGTTTACTTATTTATTTTATTTCATAAATCACATACAGTTAGCCAGAAGTGAAATACATAGAGACAGAGAGTGGAAAACTGAGAAACCACACCTCAAGGAGATGGCAACACAATAATTTCTTCTTTGACTTTATATTCTTGGGATTTCCCAATCAGAATGATTTGTAGCCACATCATCTAGGAGTTGAATCACAGCGGACATTGTAAGAGTACAGTGTCTTAACTCCCTGGTCATTGTCACCTGTAGTTTTACGTTGGATCTGTGATTTCCCTTTGATCTAAGTTTAAAGTGAGAAACAGAGATCATGTTTCACTTCTTTACAAGTGGATTTGACATTTTTCCAGCACCAATTCATTGAAGAGATTTTCTTTTCCTCAACGAATACTGTGAAAAATCAGTTGGCTGCAAAGTGGACAGATATTGAAGTCTTAATGCTAAGAAAAGCTAGTCAGTCTTAGAAAAAGAAGCTATGCATGGACCCACTCAATACATACCTCCTGTCTGCACTCTATAAGATAAACTGAACATTTGGAAGCTATAAACGGAAGGGCAAAGGTAAATACTAGAGATGATAAAGAGAGGGGAAATGTGGGGATAAGAAATAGAGGGAAGGAGGAAAACTGGGAAAGAAAAGAAAACCTTTATTCACAAAAATTTAAATATATTTTCTGATGATATTGTGATGTCTTTTGATTGCTATATGTGGGATTTTTGCCTTAAAAAGCCATGTTGTACGTTATAAAGATAAATGCTATTGGATGTACATTAAAATTGTGAGTAATCTGCTTTCAGTATATAGGAGTTATTTCAGGGAACTCTATTCTGTTCCATTGGTCTTCATGCTGGTTTTTATGCTAGCACCATGCTGTTTGATTATCACAGTATTGTTATATGATTTGAGGTCAGAAAGTGAGATTACTCTTATTTTATTTATTTTGTACAACATTGTTTAGACTTATGGGACCTTCATGGATTGCACAGAAATGTTCTGATTATTTTCCTATTTTATGTGGAGAATAGCCACCATGATTTGATTGGAATTTCTCTAAACTTCTTATGTCTCCTGGGTGGAACTAAAAATTTGTTCATATTAGCACTTGCATTCCAGGAATATATCATTCCCCTTTCTTTATCATTTTTAAATTGTTTCTTTTCTTTTCTTTTTTATTCTTTTAAGTTATTTTTTAAGGAGGTATTTCATATCTCTTGTTAAGTTTATTTTCAGGTATCTCGCTCTCTCTGGCTACTGTAAATAAGACTTCTTTCTAAAAGTCTACATCAGTCTGTTCCTTTTTTCTGTATAAAATTACTATAATTTTTTGCATATTGATTATCCTACCTCTTTGCCGTATTCATTTATCATTTTCAAGAGTCTTTTGTCTAGATTGTATTGGATTTTCTGTGTACAGAACCATATCTTCTGCCCAAATAGATATAATTGCACTTATTCCTTTTCTATTCCAGTGTCTTTAACTATATTATGCTGTCCAATTGCATTTGGCTAGGACTTCCAGTACTGCTTTAAAAAAAGAGTAGATAAAGTGGTAGTCTTATGTTGTTCCTGTTTAGTGGAAATCATTCAGTAAGTTGTTTGCCAAGGGACTGCCATAGCATGGCATTTCATTTATGTTGATACATATCCCATTCTTGCCACACTTGCTGAAAGTCTTAATCCTCAAAAGATGTTGTATTTTTTTGAATGATTTTTGCACTGATGGATGTGAGTTTATGAATTTTATCTTTCCTGCTGTAAATGTGTTCTAGTATTTTTATATTTTTGTGTGTGCTGAACCACATTTGCATCCCTGTCATTAAATCCTACTTGTTCTTTTTTTTATTATTATCATCATAATCTTCTTTATATTACATTGGATTACATATAACTTTACATAGACTTCCACTGCTTTTTCAAAAGGGAATGCCATGCATGTCAGTCAATACAGAGGCATCAATCTCCCCGCTTTATCATTCGAAGTCTTTTCCATGCATTTCCCAATAATTATTATTATTATAATTTTTTAAAACAGTCAACCACTATTTCTCATTTTGCTTGTTAAAAGACTTCACCCATCATGAAATACGTCCCAGACCAGTCCAGTTGAGAATACTATACACGTCATCTTCAACAGATAATAAACCATATCTGTTTCTCACTAACATCCTCTCTATTGTTCACTTGCTATCTTTCTCTATCCTCTTCTCTCTTCTTTTTTTTTTATAGTTTATTTTTGATTATAATTTTTTTTCCCATCGCAACACACAAATGAATTTTCCATCCAAGATATACTGTGCATTGGCTCAATCAAGCACGTCAACATATATGTTCTCAGCAAATAATTTCCCAATTCTTTTGTGTCCTGCATACCTTGCCTTTTGTTTTACCATCCTAGATTCCCCATCCCCCTCCCTCTGTTATGACCCATCCTCCTCCCACATTGTCCCTGTCATCCCCGATTGCCCTCCGTGCCTC
>NW_006159481.1:67056-68089 GCF_000334495.1 Tupaia belangeri chinensis | reverse complement strand
CCGTTCCCGGCACGTGGCTACACTGGGGGGCGGGAGCCCCCGGCCGCGTGGCCCCCCCTCCCCCGCAATCCTACTTGTTCTTGATGCATAAACTTTTATGAGTGTTGTTGGACAAAATTTGTTGTGTCTTTTATGAATTTTTGCCTCAGTAATCATCAGGGAAGTTCATCTGCAGATTTTTTTTTTTCTTTTAAACACATATCTATTTTAGAAGGAGTCATAGAATGAGTTTGGGCAGGTTCTGCTGTGCCCTTAGAGTTTGAGGAGAATTTGAATTAGATTTTTTATATTTATTTAAAGTTTTGCAGAATTAAGAATTGGAGTCATTGGGACTTGGAGTTTCTTTTTTCATGCAAGACTATTTCTCAATGATTGATCTCAATGCTTATTATTGGTATACTCGAGCTTCTAATTTCTCCTATGTCAAATCATGATAAAATGTATGTGTTCAGAAACTTGTACAACACTTTCAGATGTTCTTGTATGTTTTCTTGTAATTGCTCACTTTTCCCTCATGAGCTTTTGAATCTGTTGTACTATTGACTATATCCTTGCTTATTTTAATTCTCTGATTCCTTTCTGTGCTCTTGATTAGTTCAGTAATATGTGAATTTGAATTACCTTCCCAAACAATTTTGGGGCTCATTATTTTTTGTATAGATCTTTTACAATCTATTTTATTTCTTCACAACAGTCTTTATTTTTTATTTTAATCTGGTATTTTTGAAGGATGTTGGTTGATGTTAGTCAGTTCCCTCAGGTGTGTAATTAGGTTCTTGGATGCAGTTTTACTTATTTATTTATTTATTTATTTTAAGCAGGTACTATTTGCTCTGAAATTAAATTAACACTAATGGTTGCTGTTGCTGTACTCCACAAGATATTGTTAGGCTGAATTAGTAAAATTACCACCATGTTAGGGAATGCTGGGGAAGTTAGCTTAATTACTACCCTGTTGAGTCTTTAGGGATGGAGCCCACTTTGTTAGGGCCTCAAGGACGGGAACCAGGAGTCTGGGAACTCTCAGATAAGT
>NW_006159481.1:63145-63885 GCF_000334495.1 Tupaia belangeri chinensis | reverse complement strand
TTAGACCCCTGGGCTGAGAAAAATCAATCTGCTGTTATCATGTCTTTTATTAACCAGGCAGCACCAGATATTAAAAAAAAGTTGTATAAACAAAAAGACCTAAGAGACATGACTATTAGAGACCTTATAAGATTAGCAGATAGAGTTTTTAATACTCGAGAAACTCCAGAAGAACGGGAGGATAGACTTAGAAAAAAAAATCAAAAATTACAACAAAAAGTTAAAAAAAAAAGACAGAAAATTTCATCAAGACAAAATGAGCAGATGGCTAAGATCCTCTTGGCTGGTACTAAGGGAGGAGGAAAGACACGGGGTCCCTAAGGTAAAAAAATGCGACCTAAACTAGACATAAATCAATGCGCCTATTATAAAAAGCATGGACACTGGAAAAAGGACTGTCCTGAGAGACCCAAGGGCCCAGATCCACAAGGGGATCCCCAGGTCTTAATGGCAGAAGCGTACAGCGACTAGGGGGGTCGGGACTCGGAGCCCCTCCCCGAGTCTTGAGTAACTGTGTCAGTGGAGGAAAAGCCTGTAAATTTTATGGTAAATACAAGAGCTCAATATTCAGTTCTCAACACCCCTTCCTTGCCTCTCTCAGGCAAGGCTAGCATTGTTCAAGGTGCCACCGGGTCCAAAGCTTACCAGTGGACGACAGAGCGTAAAGTGGATTTGGGTCGACATCAGGTCACCCACTCTTTTTTGGTAATTCCAGAATGTCCAGCCCCCCTGCTGGGGCA
>NW_006159481.1:10868-62387 GCF_000334495.1 Tupaia belangeri chinensis | reverse complement strand
CACCCTCTGAAGCAGAATGTAAAAGAGCTACAGAGGACCTTTTGCAAGAATTAGGCTCGCTGGGCTATCATGCCAGCGCCAAAAAGGCCCACATTTATAAAGAAACTGTTACCTACTTGGAGTATAAGCTCCATAAGAAAACAAAATGGCTGACAAAGGCAATAAAAAAGACTATTTTGAGACTGCTGATCCCTACAACAGCCAGGGAAGTTCGAGAGTTCTTGGGCACTGTGGGCTACTGTTGGCTCTAGATACGGGGTTTTACAGAATTAGCCAAGCCCTTGTATAAGGCCACAAAAGACAAAACGCCCTTGACTTGGAGACCTGAACAACAACTTGCTTTTAAAAGACTCAGGCCTTCTCTATTGGAAGCTCCGGCATTAGCCTTGCCAGACCCCCTTAAGCCCTTTACTCTCCACGTAGCCGAAAAAGGGGGAATTGCAAAAGGGGTGCTCATGCGGCGTCTAGGGCCATAAAAATGCCCAGTGGCCTATTTGTCAAAAGGACTAAATCCTGTAGCAGCTAGGTGGCCCCCATGCTTGCGCATTATAGCTGCTGTGGCAATGCTGGTCAGAGACGCTGACAAGCTAACATTTGGACAGCACTTTAAAGTAATAACTCCCCATGCTATTAAAAATATTCTCAAACATCCACCAGGGCAATAGATGTCCAATGCACGACTGACCCATTATCAAGGACTGCTCCTAGATACCCCGCAAGTTACTTTTTCAGAGCCCACCTCCTTGAACTTGGCCACACTACTGCCTAACCCAGAGCTGGACAAGCCGGTGCATAATTGCCAAAAAATTCTAGCAGAGATCTTCCACGTACATCCTAATCTCCAAGACTCAGCCCTGCCGAACAGCGAGGTAATCTGGTACACTAATGGGAGCAGGACGTAGTATGTAAGGCTGGGGCAGCTATAATAAACCAGAGCGGGAACTTAGTTTAGAGCACTTCCCTGCCAGCGGGAACCTCCGCCCAAAAGGCTGAACTCATTGCACTGGCAAAAGCACTTAAACGGGCAAAAAGAAAATGTGCTACTATTTACACTAATAGCAGATATGCCTTTGGGACTGTTCATATCCATGGGGCAATTTACCAGGAAAGGGGCTTTATCACTGCAGATAAAAAGAAAGTGCGCAATCTTCCTAAAATCCAGCGGCTATTGGCAGCGGTGCAAAAACCCCGAGCAATAACAGTAGTGCACGCTCCGAGCCACCAAATCACCAGGACCCCTGAGGCTATTGGCAATAAGCGAGCCAATGAGACAACAAAACAAGCAGCCATTAAATCTATAGCTCCCACCGTGACTCTTAACCTGCCAATGCTGAAACTCCCAGGTTTACCTGCATGTCCAGATTATTCCTCAAGAGACCGAGAATAAATGCAAAAAAGCAACTGTTCATCGCCCGACCCTACTGGCTGGCGAAAAGACATAAAACATCGTCTAATCCTGCCAGAAAAGCTGGGACTCTCTTATGTCACAGACCTCCATTCAGCTACCCATCTCGGGGCAAGAAAACTGCTCCAGCTGCTGCAGGTGGCACAACTATGGTTTCCAAACCAAAAAAGACACATTCATCACCTCATAGACTGCTGCAAAGGGTGCCAGGCTATAAAACCAGGCAAAGGGGAACCACTCCACACAGGTATTCGGGTCCGGGAAAGGGCTCCAGGATAAAGCTGAAAAATTAATTTCACAGAGGTAAAACTAAAAAAATACAAATATAAATATCTTCTAGTTATAATACATCCTTTCTCAGGGTGAGTAGAGGCTTTTCCAACTAAGCAAAAAACGGCTCAAATAGTTGCTAAAACCCTATTAAAAAAAATTATACCCCAGTATAGAGTTCCTAAAACACTCGGCTCAGACAATAGTCCGGCTTTCATTAGTAGGGCCCTAGAGGGACTAGCCCATGCTGTGAGAACTAATTAAAAGTTACATTGTAAATACAACCCCCAGAGTTCTGGGCAAGTAAAAAAAATAAATAAAACTCTAAAAAAGACCTTATCTAAATTAGCCCTAAAGACTGGCAGAGACTGGGTGACTCTCCTACCTTTTGCCCTGTTCTGAGTTCATAACTCCCCTTATATCCATAGAGTGACCCCGTTTAAAATCATGTATAAAACACCACCCCCCATACGCTTTCGTACTCTTCCCTCTCCAATACCTAAAGAAACTGTAGGTCATAAAACCAGCCTTCAGGCCCTACAACAGGCTCAAAAAGCAATTTGGCCTTTAGTCTGAGCACTCCATGAGACTAAGGGCTCCTCAAACCCAAAACATAGTTTAGTCCCAGGAAATTGGGTCTAGGTAAAAAGACACAAGACACGCTCTTTGAAACCTAAATAAAAAAGACCTTATGTGACTCTTTTAATTACTCCTACTGCTTTAAAAGTTGACAAAATCGGGCTGTAGATTCACCATTCGCACGTACGTCGAGCCTCATCACCTAAATACGCACAAGCCAAAAAAGAGTGGACCGTACGCCAACACCCTCACAATCCTCTAAAACTCCAGCTGTCCAGATCTTCAGACAGGTCAACGTTCCTTCCTCAACATAATAATAATAAAAATGCTGGCCATAAGCCTGCTCCTTAGTGGGGGCACTGCGACGAGCCTACATCAGCCTTATAAGCAGACGTGGGTACTCACAGACAAAAAGACTGGTAACAATTTAAATTACACTACTCACACTACACCATTAGACACATAGTGGTTAGTAAATTTACTCACAAACCGGACTTACCCCGTGTCTTTCACTTTTAGTCTTTAATACAGCCCAGGAATATTGTGTCTTAATTATAGTTCTTCCTCGAATCATCTATCACCCTGAAGAGGTCATGTTCCTACACTAAAATTCGCTTGAGCCACTTTGCTCCACACGAGAACCTTTCACCGCCCTGACCATTGCCACTCTGTTTAGCCTAAAATTAGCCGGGACTGGGACAGGCACAGCCTCCCTTACCACCCAGGCTGCAGGGCTTCGATCTCTACAAATAGCAATTAATAATAACCTAAAACAAATTAGAGCCACTATTAGCCATTTAAAAAAGTCTCTAACCTCACTCTCTAAAATTGTGTTACAAAATAAAAGGGGACTAAATCTCCTTTTCCTACAGCAAGGCGGTCTCTATATAGCTCTAGAAAAAAAATGCTGTTTTTATGCGGACCACTCCGGTGTAGTCTGAGACTCTATGTCTAAATTCAAAAACAGTCTGACAAAAAAATAAAAAAAAAAAAAGCTAACAAGAGTTAATTTAAAACTTAGCTTAATAAATCCCCTTAAATGACAACCCTAATCTCCACCATAATGAGTCCCTTAATTATTTTACTTCTTTTACTCACCATTGGCCCCTGCGTCATAAACAAATTAGTACAATTTATAAGAGACCATCTCAACATTGTACAAGCTATAGTTCTAACACAAAGTTATGCCCAACTTTAATAACAAAAAATAGTATTTTATCACTCTAACTTGATGCTTCTCGCTTCTGTAAATCGCTTAACCATATTAATAAAAATAATTCCTCATTATGTACAACACAAGGGGGGAATGTTAGGCGAATTAGCAAAATCACCGCCATGTTAGGGAATGCTGGGGAAGTTAGCTTAATCACTACCCTGTTGAGTCTTCAGGGACGGAGCCCACTTTGTTAGGGCCTCAAGGACGGGAACCAGGAGTCTGGGAACTCTCAGATAAGTAAAAAATGGGAGGGCCCAGCACCTCCGAGGCATGGTCATCCAAATCCTTAGCTGAGAGCCCTTATCTAGACCTGAGCAGGGGGTGAGAGCTGTACCCTCATTTCTCATAACCCCCCCTTCCTTTGTGTGTTACAGTCTAAAAAACATCCTGAACTATAAAAAATCCCTTTATCTTAGGCTCGGGGTCCTTGTGAAGGCCCGCTGCGACGGGCTGAAACTTAGACCCCAGCTAGCTGGAAAAATAAAAGCCTCTTTTGCAGTTGCATTGTCGCTGTCTTTTCTGTGTCTCCATCAGTAAGACCAATCTCTGGACCCTTACAATATGAAACAGCTGTTGTCATTACCATCGGTTTCAAAGAATATTTTGATTTTTGTCTTAATATCTTTACTGATTGTGATGTCATTCAGGAGAAGATTAATTTAGTTCCATTTCCATATGCATTTTAAAAACTCAGATGATAGTCTCAAATATTCTGTTAAGGTTATACATGATGCTGGATACAGCTTCTATAACTTTGTATGTTTAAGGGCTTCTTTTGTGCCCTATCTTTCAGTCAATATTAGAAAATATTTCGGGTTAGGGTGAGAACAATGTATGTTTTATGGTAGTTGGGTGAAAAGTTCTATAGATGCCAGTCAAGTCCACTTGATTTATGATTTCCGTTATATCCTGTACCTCTGCTTATTTATTCATTAATTCATTTATTTAGTCTAGATGATTTGTTCAGGAGACATAGTGGCTGGGAAAAATGTATAATAAATAGTGTGTTGCACTCTATATCTATTTATAGATCTAACAGTGTTCTTTCAACTATATTGCTGCTCTACAGTGTTTCATAGAAACAAGACATATTATTATTATATATACTGGATGTTTTAATACTTTTCATGACATGTAGTGTTCTTTACCCTCTTTTTATAATTTTTAAATTTATTATTATCATTATTGTTATTATTACTGATTTCTGCATATTATTAAAACATACAAAATAGATTTTTTTACTATGATACGTGCTATACTATTTCAAAGTTACTACTATACACATTGTAATGAGATTTTTTTTGATACTACTGTCCCTTTAATAGTTTCCTTTTTTGTGGAAAATTCATTTGTATGTTGTAATGATGTATAGTGAATTAATGCAAAAAATAAATAAATTTAAAGAGAAAAAATAGTTTCCTTTTTTGTTCTTGATTAGCTCTCTCTCACCATGTCTAAACTAAAAAATATAAAATACCTCAGAGTACTAGATGCTTACAAAATAATGGTAAATATACTTATTAAGAAATATACAGGTCATTCTCACCATGAGATACCTAACCCCAAAAAGCATGGCGAATATTGAAAAAAAAGACCAAAAAAAATGGTATTTATGCTGTATTGAAAGGGGAACTATTCTTCATTGGTATTGTGAAGATACATTGGTCCAAAACTGTGGAGATATAGAGGTTGCTCAAAGTCCTAGAAATGATACTACCATTTGATCCAGCAATTCATTTCCTGGGCATCTACCAAAAAAAATAAAAACGTTTAAGTCAGAAAAATCCTTGCCCATCCATATTTATTGCAGAGTTATTTACAATTGAAAAGAAATGGAACTAACCCAAAAGTTGATGGACAAATGAATGGGTTGAAAAAGCATGGACTGTATATTTTATGAATTATCAATCATCCATTAGAAAACTAAAACCAGGGTTTGATGAAAAAAAAAAAAACTGTGAGATTTATATTTTAATTCCAACTAAACAAGCCCTGCAATAAATGAGAAAGATTGTGTGTATTCCCTTCTGCATTTACCAACTGTCCATACTCAATGGTGAAGACTGTAAGATTAGAAGACATAGAACCATTGAAAATGGTTGCGAATAGTAAAGACAATGAGGGAAACTGTGAGAGAAAGGCCTGAGTTTCAGGAACAAAATTAATGAAAATATCAAGAGTTAAGACATTTATTGGACTTAAAAATGAGTGATTATCTGTTGATGATAACATGTTTTGTACCCTCAGCAGGACTTGTGTGACATTTAATCATGCTGGGTAAATTCAATCTTTATACTAAGTGGTGTATAGTGATTAAGAAGATATAATTTTTAAAAGTAGGTTAGAACATTGTAAATTTGAATCTCAGGTTTATAGTTAAAAATTTACACTTGGAAACACAGAATGTAGTAAATATATTTGTCAAAGCACTTTGTCTCAGAGCATTTAGTAGCTCTGTAATAGGAAATCTACATTTGATGCTTATGTTCTCTCCTGCCTCTCTATAAAATGTGTTGGATCAAAAATCCATATCCAGTTTAAATTTTAGAGAGGAGAGGGTAATGATTGTCTTCAGGTTCAGAGAAGGAACCTACTGTATTAAGAGAGGAGAGGGTAATGATTGTCTTCAGGTTCAGAGAATAAACCTACTGTGTTGAATTCAACTTCTCAATGACAATGTTTTTCTTTTGATTCTTAGGTTGAGAGAATTATTGACAAGAGGAAAAATGAAAAGGGGCAAACTGAATATTTGGTTTGATGGAAGGACTATGGCAGTGAGGAACACATGTGGGAGCAAGTGCTGCACCTCAAAAATTGTAAGGATTTCACCTGAGCTTTCAATAGACATCATACTAACAAGAAGAGAGTAAGAAAACTGACTAGGACAAGCAGGGCCTCCCCAAAGAAATCCCCCCAAAAAAACACTTCCAGGTCTACAAAAACAATATAGGTTCTTCTCTCTCCTAAATCCGTAGAGATTGACAAGTCACATGAGCACAACAATGATCCATTCTTTGCCAATAGTCAAAATGTCAAGAGAAACTCATCTCTCACTGGCCCGTTTAATATGGATCTGACCAAGTCCAGTAAAAAGACACTTGTGCCTTGCAGCCCCATGAAGCATGAGATGGCAGAGAATGACATTCAGAAAGAGAGCCTGCAGGAACTGGACCCCACTGAACAGTGTCTGGATGACAGATCAGTTCCAATTGTAGCTGAAGACAAAAGACAAAGATCTTTCTGGGCCTTCATATGAAGAAAGTTAGGATGGAGGATGGACTCAGAGTAGCTATCCCAGAGTCTCTGGTTCCTGGCCTTGTATCTGCAGCCATGATCATAGACTTAACCACTAGCAGAAAACATAAGTCTCCATTTCTCAATGAATAAGTCTCCAATGAAACAACTAGCATACCGACATCTGTCATGGGACTGCTGGGAAGAGGAAAGTTCATTATGACAGAAGACACCAGCCTCCTTATAGGCATTTGCATTTTGGCCTGAGACAAATAGAAAGTTCTTACAGATACAGAGATATCCTTGTCCAGAAGCAGGATGGCTTCACTCACATCTTGCTATCTACACAATTACCAAAGGGCAACTCATTAACTCCAAAGAAGTTCAGAGTGACTTGAACTCAAGATGTGAGAAAGCAACCCTCAAGAGGATGTGGTCATACACAGTCATTTTCCTCCATTATTCCATACTATCAGGATTTGGGCCACACTTGGCACATGAGCATGGCATGCTTTCGTACTGCGGGGACCAGGATTTGAACCGCAGTTGTTCATGTAGGATCTAGTACCCAACACACAGTTTTAAATCACTTTGTTACAAGGTTAGCCCATAGATTTTTGTTTTGTTTTGTTTTGTTTTTTGAGGTTACAAAGCATAACACCAATTTTATGAAACAATAACACACCACAGGAAATAAACTGCAACAGTCTAGTCAAACCATGTCAACCAAAAAGGACACTATCTCCTGTCCTTTTTCCCAGCCTTCCTCTTTCCAGAAAGTAAGTGCTTGAGCTTCATATCAAACACATGTCCATCTGCTTCCCCTGTTTTTCCCCTAAGCAATTCATCTTGTTCTGCACATTCTTCATCATAGTCTTGGCTTTCTTCACCATCTTGACATCCCAAAGACCAGAAGCATCACGTGGTGTTTGAGAGCAACTTTAACTCCAGGCTATAGAAAAGGGTGGAACAGAGTCTTCCCATTTTATTTTCCTTGTGGATCATCTTGCCTGGACTACATAATGGGTGCTGTCCTTATCATCAACGTCTCCCCCAAGACTAAGCATCTCATGCTCCAAAACTGTCCACTGAACCTTCTTAGCAATTTGTGGAATCCTGGGTCCTTGTGTATTCTTCTGTGTGGACTGCAGAATTTTCAACTTCCTTTCTACTCTAATTTGTTTTGCCAGTTGCCAGATTTCTACCATTTCCTCATTCAGAATCACTGTCATATTCCTCAGCATTTGTTCTTAGCTCTTCTTCTTTTTCTAACTATTCCAAATTCTTCCTGATGGCAGGATCAATATAATCAGCTACATTATGGCCTTCCCAGATCTCTGATATCTTATCATATTTTTCAGATAAATTCATTAAATCCAAGTTTTTTTTATTTAATTTATTTTTTGTATATACATTCAATTGCATTGTTTAGCTTACAATGTGAGCATTTCAATATGTGAACATTTCTCCCCAGTTCTGTTGATCAAAAAAAAAAAAATCTTCAACCAATAACACCACACTTCCCCATCCTGTCAATGTTCTACCTATGTATCCCTTCTGCAAATGTCCTTCATTAGGCCCCAGTCCTTCATATACACCTCATCTGACAGTCACACCCATCTCTTGTGTTTGTAGAACCATTCATTAAGGGTTGAGCAAAAAAAAAAAAATCTTCAACCAATAACACCACACTTCCCCATCCTGTCAATGTTCTACCTATGTATCCCTTCTGCAAATGTCCTTCATTAGGCCCCAGTCCTTCATATACACCTCATCTGACAGTCACACCCATCTCTTGTGAGTCTCTGGTTCCTGGCCTTGTATCCGCAGCCATGATCATAGACTTAACCACTAGCAGAAAACATAAGTCTCCATTTCTCAATGAATAAGTCTCCAATGAAACAACTAGCATACCGACATCTGTCATGGGACTGCTGGGAAGAGGAAAGTTCATTATGACAGAAGACACCAGCCTCCTTATAGGCATTTGCATTTTGGCCTGAGACAAATAGAAAGTTCTTACAGATACAGAGATATCCTTGTCCAGAAGCAGGATGGCTTCACTCACATCTTGCTATCTACACAATTACCAAAGGGCAACTCATTAACTCCAAAGAAGTTCAGAGTGACTTGAACTCAAGATGTGAGAAAGCAACCCTCAAGAGGATGTGGTCATACACAGTCATTTTCCTCCATTATTCCATACTATCAGGATTTGGGCCACACTTGGCACATGAGCATGGCATGCTTTCGTACTGCGGGGACCAGGATTTGAACCGCAGTTGTTCATGTAGGATCTAGTACCCAACACACAGTTTTAAATCACTTTGTTACAAGGTTAGCCCATAGATTTTTGTTTTGTTTTGTTTTGTTTTTTGAGGTTACAAAGCATAACACCAATTTTATGAAACAATAACACACCACAGGAAATAAACTGCAACAGTCTAGTCAAACCATGTCAACCAAAAAGGACACTATCTCCTGTCCTTTTTCCCAGCCTTCCTCTTTCCAGAAAGTAAGTGCTTGAGCTTCATATCAAACACATGTCCATCTGCTTCCCCTGTTTTTCCCCTAAGCAATTCATCTTGTTCTGCACATTCTTCATCATAGTCTTGGCTTTCTTCACCATCTTGACATCCCAAAGACCAGAAGCATCACGTGGTGTTTGAGAGCAACTTTAACTCCAGGCTATAGAAAAGGGTGGAACAGAGTCTTCCCATTTTATTTTCCTTGTGGATCATCTTGCCTGGACTACATAATGGGTGCTGTCCTTATCATCAACGTCTCCCCCAAGACTAAGCATCTCATGCTCCAAAACTGTCCACTGAACCTTCTTAGCAATTTGTGGAATCCTGGGTCCTTGTGTATTCTTCTGTGTGGACTGCAGAATTTTCAACTTCCTTTCTACTCTAATTTGTTTTGCCAGTTGCCAGATTTCTACCATTTCCTCATTCAGAATCACTGTCATATTCCTCAGCATTTGTTCTTAGCTCTTCTTCTTTTTCTAACTATTCCAAATTCTTCCTGATGGCAGGATCAATATAATCAGCTACATTATGGCCTTCCCAGATCTCTGATATCTTATCATATTTTTCAGATAAATTCATTAAATCCAAGTTTTTTTTATTTAATTTATTTTTTGTATATACATTCAATTGCATTGTTTAGCTTACAATGTGAGCATTTCAATATGTGAACATTTCTCCCCAGTTCTGTTGATCAAAAAAAAAAAAATCTTCAACCAATAACACCACACTTCCCCATCCTGTCAATGTTCTACCTATGTATCCCTTCTGCAAATGTCCTTCATTAGGCCCCAGTCCTTCATATACACCTCATCTGACAGTCACACCCATCTCTTGTGTTTGTAGAACCATTCATTAATCAGTTTCAGTCACAGAGTGTAGACATTCAGTGTATGTTAGATGGGGATATACAATGTCTCTCCTTTTTGAAGATCCAAAATATAGTCATTCTCAGTTCCGGCTCAAGATCTCGTTCCCTTTTCTTCTTGGGCTCCTCAATTTCCATTCTCTTCTTATGTACTACTACTCCTTCTGAATAAAAGGAGATCTCTTCTTATCATCCCTCTTGTTTGGCACAGCTAAATACAATCTATTGAGCACCTCATTATACTTATTCCCCTTCATTTTGATTTCCATTCAATGAGCCAAAAGTCTATCACAAGCCTCTGTTTTAACTTTAATGACACCTTCCTCAGTCTGGGTACTGGTCTCTATTTCAGGGAGTCCTTCAGTCTGCAAAGCTATAAATAGTTTCTGATCATCTTCAGGAAGATCAGCTATTCTCTTTACATCACAATTGTTTGTTAAATGATTAGAGGCTTATTGATGAAGAGAGGCTTGATATGCTTGAAGAGCTCCAACTGCTCCTACAGCCCATGTCTGCATAGCTCTGACAGGTCCATCACATAGAGCACTGCAGCTCACAGGTGGGCCAGGGTAATGATGGCCTTTATCTCAATGGTGTTCTGGTCCTCCAGAGGATGATCCAGAATCTCTGGAGTATCAACAACCTGCCATCACAGATACTTATAATCCATTTGCCCAACAAATAGAGATTTGGTGGTAAATGCATAGGGCTGGACATACATATCTGCTCTCATCACCTTATTGATGAAGCTGGATTTCCCAACATTTGGGTACCTGCACAAAAGCAGACTCCTTGTATTTGGGTCAATGGTTGGCAAATGGGATAAATGCTGAAGCACTTGTTCAAAATATTCCAAACTCTGCTTCTGCTTCTTGATGACGGTGCACATACGCCCAAGGGCAGCACGCTTCAGCTGCTTGCAGCAGTATAGAGAATCACCATATTTCATGAGCCACATGTAACCTTTAGCAACATTGTCTACTAAATTTTTGGCAATATTTATCTGTCAAAAAGCTAACTTGTAAGATCCTTGTCATAGAAAATATTCATCAAATCAGTATAAAATGGATGAAAATCATCCAACATGGGAAAGTCTTTTAGAATCTGTGAGAGTCTGTCATGGGAATTCTGTTGAGTAAATTTGACTTTTCTCATATAAAAATGTCTGATGCGATGAATTTGGTAATGTTTATGAATAACCATTGGAGTCTTATATTGAGTCTTTGATAATGTCAGATCAATAAAGTCCTTGGAGGACAGCACCACGGTGATCTTCTTAAAGCTGTAGTGCGCCATGCTGATGGGTGCACGCGGAGGACCTGATTTCTGCTGTCTCTTATTTGTTCTTGTAGAACACAGTAGCTCCAGGGATACTTTGTTTGCACTTATTTCTCCAGTCCCAGATGATATAGATCTGGGATGTTGCCTTTGTCTTACTTCAATGAGAAGTCTTTTTCGTTAAGCATAGTGATTGTTCATGTGCAATCCACCATATAAAGAGAAACATGCTTAGCATTCACAAAGGCTAACAATCGATTTTTCCTTTCAGCTTACAAATTGTCTAGCTCTTACCACAGTGACATAAAAATAAACTTTTTTTAAACAGTGTGTCATGCAGTATTGGCAAATCCCTGAACACTTTAAGTTATAAAGTTGTAAATCAGTCTTTGTGAATTTTAAAATGCATTCTCAACATTTTGAAAATAAATAATAACTATATAAGTGCTTCTTATTGCCAAGACACAAACACTACTAAATCCAATTCCTCTTTAAAACATAAGAGAATGACCTTCTACTGGACATTTTTTTTGTCTCTCCTTTTATGTCTGTACATCCCATTGAGTGTGGGATGTTGTCCAAAAATGCTGTGTGATCACAGGGTGCATTGTTTTGTAAAGCAGGGATTGACTCCCGACCACAGATATCTGTGATCATTTTGACCTGTAGGCTTTCGATCATATTGAATATATGAGGAATGAAAAACATTATATTTATATAGTTGTAAAAGTTATAAATTAACACTCTTTACCCCCATAGAAAGCTGTACATTCTGTAAATCTAACATTTCCTGAATTGATTGACACATTGAATTGTTTATATATGTATATGTATTATATATGTATGTGCATGCACATATGTATAATCTTTACAATCTGTAGAATTTTATACATTAGATATTCAAATATAAACTTAAATAAGATGATAGTTTTAAACAAAAACACATAAGAAGACACCTAACTCATTTAAATTAAGGAAGAATAGAATTAAATGAGAAAGCATTAATCTAATATAAAGTGAAACTAAAATCATAGTAATTAAAAATACTCATAAAGAAAAATAAGCAAATAGCTTTAAAACAGTAAACACAACTCCAATACTGCTAAATTAAACAGTGAAGAAAATCTTGAATTTTACATTTTAAACCAAAATTTAAAGTGGTCACTACAACATAACAAGCATGCTTGCTTTATTTAGCATGCAACAATTCAGTTAAATATATAGGACAGAGAACCAGCAGTTAGCGTAATGGCTATGTTGCTGGACTCCCACGTAGTCAACCATGGTTTGTGTCCCAGACCCAGTGGCTTAAAACTCACACCGGGCACATGTGCGTGCATGCCCAAGATCCCGAGAGGTGAATGGAGGAGAAGGGATTGCAGTGTGATCATCCCCCTTGTGGGGTGATCTCTCACTTTCTGTCTCTATGTCTCTCTCTGTCTGTCTGGGGAGCACATATGCCCTATAGTGGAAATCTCTCAAAAAAAAAATATATAGGCCAATAAGCTCTTTAGAGCAGTGCATTTGGGTGGGATTCTAAGACACTAAATTTTTACATGTTTTATTTACTTATTTTATTTTTATTTCAATGGAAGCACATTTATCTATATTTACAATGTACAATATTGAGAATTAAACGTACTTTATTTCTTCCCCTGTTCTCCTACCCCTTTTCTTTCTCATCCCTGCATCTATGTTACTACCTTGAATATCTATTGTTGCCCTCCCCATTTCTATATCTTCCACACTTTTAGTTTTTGGTAAAAAGCACAGAAAAAAAAAATATATATATATATATTGAGGGAACACATACAAAGTCCATGTTCCACAGTCTACCTTGCTTTGCTTAGCATTAAATCTTTCACGTGGTGTCACTTTGCACCAAATGTCAGAGCTTCATTGTTTTCTTATGGCTGAGTAGTATTCTATAGAGCACATGTGCCAAATGTTTTCCAATCCAATTATCTATTTTTGCTCATTTGGGTTGATTTGATGTCCTAGCAATTGTAAATAATGCTGCAATCACCAAGGATGTGTAAGTGTTTTTCTGAATGAGCATTTTTCTGTTGGGTAAATAACCAAGAGAGGAATATTGTGTTGTATGATAGTTGTAGCTGTTATTTTCTAAGATATCTTCATTTCATTCCCCTAGGTATTTGTATTAATTTGCATTCCTACCAACAGTATAGGAAAATTTCCTTTTCCCCACAGCCTCATCAGCACTTATTATTTAAGTTTTAATATTTAGCCATTCGAAGGGGTGGGCAGTTGTGGCGGTTAATGGGAAAAGACTTCTACATGTCCAACCAGATTTTGAGTCCCAGACCTGGTGGCTTAGTTTTCTATTTTCCATCTCTCTCATACAT
The DNA here is from genome assembly GCF_000334495.1 of Tupaia belangeri chinensis. NCBI lineage: Eukaryota > Metazoa > Chordata > Mammalia > Scandentia > Tupaiidae > Tupaia > Tupaia belangeri. Next base: position 48,646 of record NW_006159481.1, on the reverse strand, counting down.
TCTCTCTGAGTCTGTCTCTGATCAAGTTAAAATAAATAAATAAATTTTAATAAAACTAATTCTTAAAAAATGAGCAATTCTGATGTGAGTTAAATATTATCTCATTGTAGTTTGATTAGCATTTTTCTTGTGATAAGAGGTATTTTGCATGTTTTGATATGTTTGGGGCTTTTTATTTTTCTTTCAGGGAATATTCAGTTCATTTTCCCATTTTTTCATTTGTAATATTTGTGTGTATATGCACAAGCTGCTTGAATTCCCTTATATTCTGGTTATTGCACCCTTAACTGAGGCATAATACACAAAGTAACTTCCCTCTCTGAGGATTGTCAATTCACACAACTTATTGTTTCTTTTGCTGTGCACGAGCTTCTCAGGCTAAGATAGACCCATTTATATATTTTGGGGACTTTGGCCTATTCTTAAAGGGTCTTCTTTATGAAGTCATTGCCTGCTCCAAGATCTCCCAGAGTTTCTCCTGTCTTTTCCATCAGTATTTTTCTAGCTTGGGTTTTTATGTACAGATATGCAATTGACTTTGAGTTAATTATTGTTACCGGTGAGAATGGACAAATCCAGCTTCATTTTTCTGCATATTTGTTTCTGCCAGCACCATTTGCCACAGTAACTTTCTCTCACTGGAATGTCTTTCGCCTTTTCTCAAAATCAATTACATGCATGTTTGGCAGTCATTTGAAAGTTCTCAGTTCTGTTTCATTGGTCTATTTGTCTGTGTCTTTGACTATCCCATGCTGTTTAATTATCACAGGTTTGCAATGGATTTGGAAGTCATTAAGTAATCTGCCTCATACTTCATTCCCCTTACCCTGTGCTGCTTTGGTGATACAGGGTTTTTTATGCTTTTGGCAAAATTTTGAGATGCTATTTTATCTATATCTGTGAGAAATATCTCCAGTAGTTTGATATTGCCTGGAATTTATGGATGACTCATGGTAAGATTGGCATCTTGATTAATTTATCTTCTAATTTAGGAACATGGAAATTATTCAGTTTTCTGTATCATACTTAATTTTTTTTTTCTGAGTATTTTGTACTGATCCTGGCAGAGAATTTTTGATGCCTTTGGTAAGGTTTCACCCTATAAAACTTATTGGAATTGTCACTATTGTAATTGGGATTTCTTTCTTCAATTCTTTCCCAGTTTGTATTTTGTTACTGTATAAAAACGCTATAAATTTTTGTATGTTGATTTTGTTTCCTGCCCCGTGACTGTGTTCATTTACTATTTACACTAGTTTACGTTTTTTTCATTTTTGTGAAATCTTGGATTTTTCTATGTATAGAATATCATCTGTAAAAAGAGATCATTTGACTTCCTTATTTTCTATTGGGATGCCTTTTACTTAACTCCCTTCTCTAATTGAATTGACTCAAACTTCCAGTAGTGGAGTGCAAAGGATTAGAGAAAGTGGGCAGCGATGCTTTTTCTCATTTTCAGTAGGAAAGCTTTCATCCTTTTCCCTTTCTGTATGATGTTAGCTTCTGAGTTTTCATCTATGGTTTTTATTGCATTAGGTGAAGTCCCTTTATGGGATCATATGTGTATTGTGATGTATTACATTTTCACTTTTTGTATGTCAAATTATCTTTGAGTCCCTGCAGTAAATCTTACTTGGTCATGTTGTATAATCTATTTAATATGTTGTTGAAAATGATTTTATAGTAACTTGTTGACAATTCTTGATACTCTATTCCTCATGCATATGAGCCTGAAGCTACCCACATTTTGTTTGTCAAATTGTCTGATTTAGAACTTTAGTTAATGGAGGCTTCATAGAATAAACATGGGGGCATCTGTCCCTTTTACTTTTTAGTAATAGTTTAAAGAGAATTGGTGTTATATTTCCTTAAAGGCTTTGTAGTATCCAGAAGAAAAGTCATAAGCACTGGGGCTGTTCCTTGTTGGGAGACTATGTATTACTGACCCAATCTCCTTGCTGTTTATTGGCCCATTGAGACTTTCTAATTCTTCCTGGTTTAATCTTGCTAAGTTAAAAAAAATGCAAGAATTTAACCATGTCAATTAGGTAGGAATTTTTGTTTTCATAAATTGGCACATAGTATTCTCTGATAACATTTTACATTTCTGATATAGCCATTCTAACATCACCTGTTTCCTTGATAATTGGATAGATCAGATTTCCTACTCCAGTTCTTGACTAATGAACAATGTGTCAATTTTGTTTATCCTCCATAAGAACTAGTTTTTGCTTTCATTTATTTTCTGTATAGTTCTTTTATTCTCTATTGCAATGCTTTTTAGTAAAATCTTTTTATTTCTTTTCTCCTGGCCTTTTTTGGTTTGTTGTTGTTGTCTTCCCAGTTTGCTGAGTTCTGTCACTAGGTTGCTTACTTTTCACCTTTCTGTTATTTCTGTTATTTCTGTTTGTTTCTTTGTTTCTTGTGGGACCTAATTGCCATGAATGAGTTTACTAGGACCCAGATTTTCCTCTGTTTCATAGAGTATAAGCACGTGCTTTTCATTATCAGTGGTTTCTCTGATAAACCTTTTTATTTCAGTCTTAATTTTTTTGTAATTCAAAGTAATTCAGGAGTAGGTTGCTTAGTTTCCAAATGTCTCTGAAATTTCAAGGGCTCTTTCTGTAGTAGATTTTAAGTTTGATTGCATCATGGCTAGAAAAAGTGCTCAAAGTAGTTTCTATACCCGTGAATTTGTTTGGTGACCTAACGTGAAGTCAAGCATTGATTACATTCCATGTTAGGTTGACAAAAATGTGTATTTTGCAGAAGTTAGGTGAAATGCTCTGTGGAATCTGTTAAAACTATTTCATACATGGTATCATTTAGATCTTCTCTATCTCTGTTTAATTTAGTCTAGGTTATCAGTACAGAGGAGTCTGTGGGGTGTTGAGAAAAAATACAATTATTATATTACAGTCAATTTCTTCCTTGAGATATTATAGTCTCTCTCTGATGTTTAGGTGATGCAGAACTAGGTGCAAGTTTAGGTGCAAGATATAACATATTTACAAGTGTTATATCTTCTCAGTGAACAAATCCTTTTAGTATTATATAATGTCATTGTACGCATCTTGTTACATATTTCATCTGAGATTCTCTTGTATCTGATACTACTACTGCCAAAACTGCAGAATTTGGGGTTTCTATTTGCATGATGTGTCTTTTTAAAGTCCTTCACTTTCAGCCTACATATGTTTTTATCATTGAGGTCTGTTTCAGGTAGGCGCATATAGATAACTTCTGTCTTTGTATCTATTCAGCAGTCAGTCTGAGTCTTTTAAAAGAAGAATTTAATGTTAAACTTCATGATTGATATTTCCAGGTTTATCTCTATTACTTTGATAGCCATTTTCTCAGTTGTTTTTTGTTTCTGTTTGTCTCTCTGTAGTATCTTTCTTTTTTTTTTTTTTTTTTTTGAGGGGTTTCCGCTATAGGGCGTGTGCACTCGCCATACAGACAGAGAGAGACATAAAGACAGAAAGCGAGAAATCACCCCCAGGGGGGATGGTCACACCGCAATCCCTTCTCCATTCTCCTCTCAGGATCTTGGGCATGCACACACACATGCCTGACGTGAGTTTTGAGCCACCGGATCCAGGACACGAACCGCAGTCAACTATGTGGGAGTCCAGCGACATAGCCATTACGCTAACTGCTGGTTCCCCTGGTTCCCTTTCTTTAGCTATCTTGGTACAACACCCCCTTCAGTACTTCCTGTCGAGCTGTCTATTACTTGTGAACTCTTTCAGCTTGTATCAAGTGGGAATACTTTTATTTGTTCTTATTTGAAGTATAATCTTCCTTGATATAGAGTTCTCGGTTGAATTTACAGTTCTTTTAATATTTTCAATACATCATCCTATCTTTTCCTTGCCTGCATTGTTTCAGTTGAGACATTTGTTGTTATCATTATGAGATAGTCTAGAGGTTTCACCCTGCCATTTTTAGAATATTGTCCTTGTCTCCAATCAAACTCATCATAATACAGTTTGCCAGGGGTGAGGATCTTTTTATGTTGACTCTATTATTGGACCTTTTTACTTTCTGCATCTGGGGTTTACCATGTAGCTTTATATTTAGAAAAAAAAATTCCATATAATATTTTGCAAAAGAGATTTTATTCATCCTCTTAGCTGATTCTTTATCTTACAATATGCCCATTATGTGAATATTTGTATGTTCATGGCAGCTAGAATTTCCTCATTTCTTGGCTGCTATGGCTATCTTTTTGATCATTTGGTCTACACTGGAGATTTTTTCTGCCAGGTCAGAAGTTCTTTCACCTGCGTGGTCCAATCTAATGTTAATACTTTTGAGGTAGACTTTAATTTCTTGTGTAATAGTCTTCATTTCCAGAAGTTTTGCTTGATTTTTGTTTAGGATAGCTATTTTTTCATGGAATTTCTATTTCATGTCCTGACATAGTTTTCTCATATCTTAGAACTGATTGTTTATTTTTCCCTTGCACCTCCCTGAGTTTCATCACCATGACTATTCAGAATTCTTTGGCTGATATTTATGTACATTTCTTTGGGCTATTCACTGTTAATGAGGGCTAGTAAGCTCACCTAGGGAAATGTTACCACCTTATTTTTTATATTTCTTCAAGATAAGAGCTGGATTCTAATCAGTATTGGCTTTTTATTTTTATTAATTGGACTAGAGTCTATAGTAGTTGTAGAAGAGATTTCAATATTGCTTTCTAGCTGTGTGCCTACTGGAGTGTTCTGTTTCATAGATCAAGAGTAGTTAGGGGTAACTTCATGTGATTGGCTCCTCAGACATATTATCAGCTATTGATCAGGTAGTCATGAGCTAAGGAGATACAGCTTAAAGAAGAGGATCACAAAATACTTATTGGTGGGTTTTTTACCAGAAGTCTCAATATATCCCCTTGTAGCATGTATGAACTCACTCTAGAAGGCATCGCCAGATGAGGCGTAAGTGCCCTGGTGTGTGGCTGCCAGAGCAAGGCCAGGCTGCTAGAATGGAGTGCAATGATGTACAGGACTTCCTAAGTTGATCCCGATCCCTGAATAACTCTGCCAAAAAGGCCTGCCCATACCACATTCTGGGTTTACAATGTGCGTGGTGGGTTGGTCAAACACAGGTCATAGGAGAGATAGGCGACAGTGTTCAGAAAGTACTTAAGTAGGCCCCAACCCCTGAGTACAGGGTTCATCAAATAAGACATACCCAGACTGATATTAATTGTCCTGGGAGGCAGTGGGGTGACCCTAAATTTTACTATTAAGATTACAAATTTTCAAAGTAAAGATATGTTGTTGAAAATGTATGTAGTGAAAAAACAAAAACAAAAACAAACAAACAAAAATTAATTATTGTTCTGTTCTTTTATGCATCTGTGAGACCAGAAAAAGTTTTGTCATAGGACCTTGATGCCCATGCTCAGTCCAGGACTTGCACAGTTCTCAATGTCAATGAGGAATAGGGACTGTTTGGCTACCACTTACATCATCAGCCCTCTAAGGGTCCAAGAGCTCAGAAAGGGGGATATAACAGGTTATTACACCCCTTGTCAGGATTTGCACAGCTTCTAGTGAGTAAAATGTCAGTGTCCATTTAGTTGGCCTTTCACCACTGCTTTTTCACAGGTACAAGATCCATGAAGGAATGGATTCCTCAGGCCTTTGCTCACATACACTTCTCCAAGGACCAGTATAGCTCTCAGAGATAGCAAGAGATAAAGATTGCTGTCCTGGTTCTTTCCTCAGTAGAGCATTGCAGTTCCCATGCTAGTAAGAAGATGAATCTCTATGTGCAATTTAACCTATCACCTTTCACTCTACTTTCTCAACTCAGGGCAAAGTCATATCAAAAATAGAAAGATTCAAGAACTAGATGGGAATTGATGATGAGCTAAAGCCTACTAAGAGAAGTGTGCAAACACACAGGTGTGTAAACCTACTCCAAATAAGTAGAAATAGGCAACTACTTCAAGAGATTATTGTACAATAAATCAAAGCTTCAAGAAATATGAGAAAAGCAGGGCCATTAGGGGCATTGTGAATAAGGCCCTGGATTCCCCCATGGTCAACCACAGATCAAGTCCCGGATTCAGCAACTTGTAAGTCATATTGGATGCATATGAATGGCTGATCAAAGTCTTAAGAATGAAATGGAGGAAAAGGGACTGTGGTGTGGCAATCATCTCAGTGTGGTGATTTATCACTTTTCCTTTCTGTAGCCCACTAGTGAATACAACAACACTATGTTACATAAAAATCTTACCAACAACAACAAAAAGGAGAATGTAAAACTGATTTCCCTCAAAAAAAAAAATACTACCTCCCTTCACCAACAAATGGTCAAGGACAAACTTTCCAGAAATGAGGGAAATGGAATCAAGTATTCATTATAATAAAATTCCTCCAACTGACATAAAATTGAAACAGGAAACAAAGAGTATGAAATAAGAAACAGTACTTGTGAAATAGATTCTAGTTATTCTTACCACATGAATAAAATATAATAGTGAATGACACTAACTAATACATTGCTTTATTAATCTCTGTATTTCATATATTTTTTTGGAGAGGTTTTTCGCTATAGGGCACATGTGATCGCCAGACAGACAGACAGAGACATAGAGACAGAAAGTGAGAAATCACCCCCCAGGTGGGATGGTCACACTGCAATCCCTTCTCCTCCATTATCTTCTTGGGATCTTGGGCATGCATGCACACGTGCCCGGTGTGAGTTTTAAGCCACCGGGTCCGGGACGTGAACCACGGTTGCCTACGTGGGAGTCCAGCGACATAGCCTTTACGCTAACTGCTGGTTTCCTATTTCATATTATCTTATAAACCTTACGTATACACAATAGAATTTATTTTTCACAAGGGGGGAAAAGAAGAAAATTAAATGAAATAAAACTGTGTGAGATTTAAGTCATCTCATGCTGTGAGAGGGGAATTTCATAGAGAGGAAATCTTTTGTTAAGTAATCTAAGAGATCATTTGTAGATCAACAATAGAATGCAGGTAATCAAAATATCCCAGCAAAGTATCAATACCAATTTTTTCCTATGATAAAGAAAGAATCACAGGACCAGCAGTTAGCATAATGGCTATGTCGCTGGACTCTCATGTAGTTGACTGTGGTTCTCATACTAGACGTGGTGGCTTAAACTCATGCTGGTCACGTGTGCGTATATGCCAAGAATCCCCAGAGCAGAATGGAGGAGAAGAAATTGCTGTGTGGACATCCCCTCTAGGGGGAGATTTCTTGTTTTCTCTCTCACTGTTTCTCTCTGGCTTGGGAGCACACACACCCTATAGCAAATATGTTCCAAAAAGAAAAAAAAGAGGATAAGAAAAATAAAGAATTACTGGCATCTAAGTCAAGTTCTATAGTTTAATGCAAATAGTATACAAATAAACACTTTGTTTTATTTTGTTTGAGATTTAATGAGATGAATATTTAGAAACCTAAGAATGTGTATTTCACAATACAGGATACTTGATTCAAATAAGAAGTTTATATATATATATATATATACACACATACAAAAGAAAAATCTTATGTATGTGTATATATATGATATATAAATAAATATATTATATAAATATATGTATATATGTGTGTTTATGTGTATATATATATATGAGAAAGAGAGTGATTCAATGTATGTATATATAATATATATATTGTCTGAAAAGTTTCCAAATCTAGAGTATGTAGACAAAACGTTCACCATATGCAATCAACATAAGATCTTCTCCAATGCACATCATAGGCAGAATGGTAAACATCAAATAAAAGATTTCAAATACGGTGAGTGAAACCCAGCTGGGTTCATCTTCTGCACCTGGTCCAGCCAGCTTCTTCTAGGACAGGCTGCGCTGCTTTGACCCACAACCCAGGATGACCTGGAACAGTAACAGCATCACTCACTCCCCATAAAAACATGACTATTCAAGGGTTGTAACCTGCAATAGGCATACAGCCTCAGCAACCAGGATGCCCTGGCAGCCACCTTCCTGTCAGTGAAGAGCGGGCAAGATTGTAATGTTGTCTTCGGGACCTGTTCTGCTGTCAGCATTTTACTTTATGGAGCCACATGAATGGTATTGGAAATGTGGGAATAAGTGATTTTTCACAGAAAGTTTTTGGAGATTTTTTCTTTCCACCAAAGTGGGAGCAAATTTGAAGTAACAAATTTAGCAAATAAATTGGCTCTTTAGGATATACTAAAGTGAGTACAATATCAGAACAGCTCATGATGAACAGATGAAATAAGCACAGACACATACACACATACATGCAAGCACACACACAATACCTACAAAAGGATAAGAATAAGTACACCAATATCAATAATGACATTGAGTGTTAATATTAAATTATCCCATGTTAAGATATAACCTGGAAGAGAGCAGTTTGAAAAATAAGCAGTCCTTCAATCTGCTGCATATAAGGCACTCGTTCTCTGATAAAGATTTAAGTAAAGAAAGTAAAGGGCTGGAAAAATAAATTCCATGCAAACTGAAACAAACACACAGAAATCAAAGAAACAAAATTAAAGTCATCATACTAATATCAGAGGAAACATAAATCATGACCTAATGATCTATAGTATTTTATTTTTTAAAAGAATTATTTATGTATTTATTTCCATTTGTTATTGTTATTCTTTTTCTTTATTTGAAAAAGAGAGAGAGAGAGAGAGAGAGAGAGAAAGGGAAAGTGAGAAAGCAAGCCACCAGGTCCAGGACTTGAACCTTGGTTGGCCATGTGGGAATCCAGCGCCCTTATCCACCATACCACCTGCTGGTCCATGATCTATAGTATTTTTCTGTAGCCATACATTTTCATTTAGCATTTTGAATATGTCTTTTTCCTGTTTTTTTGTCTGCATTGTTTGAGGTAAGAGATCTGATGTTATGCAACAGGTAAATCTTTGTGAGTCACTTGAGAGGCAAAGTAGGAGACTCTAGATACTAACAAAGTACTTGACACACATCTGTAGACTATTTTTATCCCACAATCACAAAATACACAATCTTCTCTTCCCACATGGAAAAATTTAAAAATTAATCATAGAACAGAGCACACAGTAAGTTTTTACAAATACGAATACATCAATTGTATATCCAGCTTCTTTTCTGTCAACAATAGATTTAACCTGGAAATCAACCTCTAAAAGAACTTTAAAAGAAACAAACACATGTAACTAAACAGTCTACTGCTGAATTACTTTACAACCATTGAAGAAATCAGACTGAATTAAGAAAGAATTCATTGAAATTAATGATATGAGACACAATAGTTAATATAACTGAAGAGTCATAAGAAATTTGGAGGAAAAAAGAATAGTTCATAGAAAATTATGGATGATGTGAAAAAAAAAAAAACAGAAATGTGGCAAATACACAACCTAGAATTATATATCTAACAACTGGGGTAAGGAACCCACCAAAATACTAGGGGAAAATTTACACTAGAGCAAAAGAAGATTACATAAATAATCAATAATGAGGGAACCAGCAGTTAGCGTAATGGCTATGTTGCTGGACTCCCACATAGTCGACCGCAGTTCATGTTCTAGACCCAGTGACTTAAAACTCACACCGGGCACGTGTACATGCATGCCCAAGATTCTGAGAGGAGAATGGAGGAGAAGGGATTGCGGTGTGGCTATTTCTTGCTTTCTGTCTCTCTGGTTGGGAATGGACTTCGGGTCGCACCCCCCCCCCCCCCCGTGATGATTTCTTGCTTTCTGTCTCTCTGTCTCTCTCTGTCTGGCGATCGCACGTGCCCTAAAGCGAAAACCTCTCCGAAAAAAATAAAAAAAAGAATTCAATGATGATAAATTTACGGCACAAGTAACAATCAGTGATATTTAATCAACACAAAAAATGAGAAGTGATTTGCTGAAAATAATGTATATGGTGATGTTTTTGTCACAACTTACATGATTGTATTTATGCTTAGCAAAACCATGTTAAACATTCATAGGGGGATTCAATATATATAATTAATTGATATATGTAAACATTTCTTCATCAATGTTTAATCAGGAGATGGTGTGGTGGTTATATTGCTGGACTTCGATGTGTGTCAAAAGTGGATTGATTTTTAGACCCAGTCATTTGAAAATAATGCTGAGTCTGCACCGTACATGCGAAACCTCTCAGGAGGAGAATAGAGTAGAAGGGATTTTGGCATGCCCCCCTACCCAGGGAATAATTTCTCCCCTTTCTTATCACTTTCTTATTCTCTTCCTCTCTCTCTTCTCCTCTGTCTCACTCTCATGTACATTCACTATGGCAAAAACCTTTAAAACACCAAAAGATTTGAGCACAAATAAAAGAGAGAATAAAAGAACTATATGATACACAGTTAGGTAGATTTATCAAAAAGAAAGAAAGAAACCAGGATAATCAAGCTTGCAATAAAACTTTTTTAACAGACATAGTAGAAACAGAAAAGATCATGAGAGTTAATATGGACAATTCTATATCTATTAACAAGAGACCCTACATAAGAAGAACAAATTTCTGGACAGATACAAATGAACAAGACTGATTGATAAAGAATAGGATGCCTGAGTAAACCAACAAAAAAGATGAATTTATGTCAGTAACAAATAGTCTATCAAAGAAAGCTCAAGTCCCAATAGCTTCTCCAGATTCATAAAAATTTTTAAAGTTGTACTTATCTCTATTATTCTCAAATTTTTCAATAATTCCAAAAGTAAGAAGCTCTCCTAAAATTGTTCTACAGGTCCTGTAACATTCTGATCCCCAAAACAAATGAGGTCATAAATAAAAATGAAAGCTATAGACCGATATCCTTGATAACTACAGATACAAAAATTCTCAACAACATTCTAGCAAATTGTATCCAAAAATATATTAAAGAGATTATACTTTATGACCACATAAGCAACATTCGAGACATATACATGGGAGATCTACATACAATAAAACATATCAAATAACCAGAAAGAAAGATAAAAATCACATGAGCATATGAAAAAACCTTGGATAAATAACAACAATGCTTTATAATCAACACTCAGCAAAGTTGGCAAGAACATCCCTAGACACAACAAAAGCTATATGTGCAAAAGCCCATAACTAAAATTATATTGAATGGGAAAATACTAAAACCGTTACTAGAATCATTATAATAAAACAAGGTGACCCACTCTCTCACCTATATTTGAGCATAGTATTGAAGGGCCAAATGGTCTATTTCCCCATGGCCTGTGGAAGTTGTGCAGATCCTAGAAAGGATATTCCAAAATAACATTATTTTCCCTGACTTTGGGCCTCCATGAGACCCAATCTAATATGATAAGGCACTGCTCAGCATCCCCATTCCTTTACTGTCTTTGGAATCTTTGATGATAATGGAGGAGTATGTGAAAGAGGTCACTGATTTTCCTTTGCTCTGGGACTTTCAGATTTAATCATGAAGCAACAGACCTCCAGTAAAAGTGTAAGGAAAGCAACCCTGATCCCTTAATCCATCTCTCTCTCATATAGTTTTTTATACCTAATACATTCTAAAAACTCTTGCAAGTGTGTGTGCATGTGCCTGGTGCTGTGTTTGTGTGTTCGTATTATGTGTCTTTGTTTCTGTAATTGAAATGTAAAATAATATTTTCCATTAGAAGGAAGAAAGAAAGTAGTACATTTCATTTGTATTTTTTTTCTCCATACATACATTACTAATAGCATTCTTGGGGCATGATCAGGAAGTAAGTGTTGCTTTCCATTATGTAAAGTATCTCATGGTCTTCATGACCATTGATACACCCTTTTAGATATATGCAACACGGTCATTCTCTTACTTCTCATAAGTGTCTGTGACCTTCTTGAGCACATTTTATAATGATCAAGGGATCTCTCTCTACACTTTTTACCCTTAAAAGTATAAATTCCTCAGATCCAAGGTTTTTTACTGAGACATAAGAAAGGGTAAGAGTGTTTACTAATGTACAGAGTTTTGGTGTGTATTTAAATTAAAAATAATTAATTAATTAATTGGTATACATTCATTCACTGAGCATAAATCTTGTCCATTACATTGTCTATAATGTGTCTTGAAGAAAATCTTCTTGAGTTGATTCTATTTAAGGTACTTGGTATTACTTGGGACTGTATTTAAGAATGCCTCTGTACATTTGAGAAGTTTTCTCCTAGAATTGCATGGAATAGTTTATCAATTTTTTTTTTCTTTCCCTTACAGGATACCAATTATCTAGGTGTACAGACATTTAATTTTATCTAATATTTCTCATATATTACACTTATGTTTTGGGGCAATTTTCTGTCTCCATGGTGGATTTTTCTAGGCCATTGATTGTATCTTCTACATATAAGATTAAATTTTCTGTATAATCTAGTCTGTTTTTTAATACTTGCAAGGTAGGTATTGACTTCCTGTATTAAAGCTGTCTTCACTAATAGGTCCATTTGATTCTGTTTTATAGTATGTATTTCCTCTTTTAGATCTTGCAACAATTTTCTTACTTCCTGGAACTCATCAGCTTCTTTCTCTGGCCTCTATGACATTACATTGTCCACAGACTAAAACAAGATACTAAGATTGGCAAGAGAGAAAGGTCAAGTTACCTACCAAGAATATCCCATGAGGCTGACATTAGGCCTCTCATTGGAAACAATGCAAGCGATGAAAGAATTGGAACTTATATTCAGAGGGTTAAAGAAAAAGCTATTTCAATTGAGAATTCTGTACCTGGCAATATTATATTTTCTATGGGGAGAAAAGACAAGAGCATTCTCAGATAAACAAAACCTGAAAGAATTTACCAACACCAGAACAGATTTTCAAGAACTTCTTAAAGGAGTGCTATACCATGAAAATTAAATATAGACATAAAGAAATAAGACTTCAAAAATTAAGAAAATACCCAACCTAATTATAGGGGAAACTCTGAAATTAAATGCAATATAGTAGAATTTAATCAGGAAGCACAAACCACAGCAGAAATAAGGTATATGTTTTATAAAGAAAAGCCTCTGTTTGTTTGCTTCTTTACCAAAGTTTTGTGCCATTTTCGCCTTCCGTACAAGTTCTGTTTTGATGTGGATGATTCACTTTTCTGTGTTTTATCTATACACTATAGGATTACTAATGATTGTCATTTGAAAAAAATACATTGCACAGACTGTTATTTTTGAACTTACTGCACAGATGTGTAAACTCCATCTGAATATCAGGTCTTCATTTATACATACCTTCAAACATATCACTACAGCTTTCACTTATATTTATACTAATTTACACATGTTAGAAGAAACTTAGACTCAGTGATCCCCACATTTTAAGACAAACCTAGAGTATTCTATATTTTTTTTGAAGCTACTTATTGCTCTTGTTCTTAGTCATAAGGTATAAAAGCCTTATATGGGAATGCGGAGTCTCACATCATGCATGCTAGATTCATCTCCACCAAATCATGCATTATACACCACACACTTGTTCTTTCTCTCAGACAGAAAATTTTGAGTTTGAACACACACCACAGTGCAATAACAAAGCAGGAAATATATATCAAGAGCTCTTGGCAGTCATGCAACGTGGAGATTTTTTTCTTGCTTTGTCCTTCCCACAACCTATTGTGTGTTCCTGACTCAAGATATTAAAAGTTTCAGTGAGTCCTCATACTGAGCATAGAAGCATATAACTGAGAGTATTAATTTTACATAGGAATATGTGAATGAAATGTAATAAATCACGGTATTAGAGTATCATCTCAAGAAAGATATGCACAGCATCATCTCTTCAGCATATTGAGCACATTATAGGTCAATTAAAAACTCTGGAAAGAAAAAAAATAGCTGAATAGATGGGTGTGGAGCTCAGAGACCATCAGAATGACTTAAGGGACCAGGTGTTAGCATGATGGCTATGCCGCTGGACTCCCATATAGTTGAAAGCGGTGTGTGTACTGGACCCGGTGGCTTAAAACTCTTGCCAGGCGCATGTGCGTGCGTGCCCAAGATCCCATGAGCAGAATGGAGAAGGGATTGCGGTGTGGCCTTCCCCCCTGAGGGTGATTTCTCGCATTCTGTCCCTCTGTCTCTCTCTGTCTGTCTGGCAAGCACATATGACTTAAAGCAAAAACCTCTCAAAAAAAAAAAAGAATGATTTAAGTCTTCATGTCATTTTCTAATAACTCTCCAGAAAATTGTTCAAATGCAACATTAAGAGTAAGATTGATTTTTTTTTTATTCAGTTGAAAGACTGTAAAGCCCAGGGAAGGAAGAGAATCAAGAACTCTAGGCAATCATTTCTGTGAATTTTAAGAGCATACATAGTTTTTAATTTAATTTTATGTAATTTGACAGAATAAAGCCTTCCAGAGTTAGACTATTTGTGACTTGAAATCTCAGAAAAAAATCACTTAGATTTGAGTTTTTCTTTTTTTGAAAGAAATTTATCCTGAAATTTATCTGCAATGATCTTTTTTCTTATATATCTATTTATTTTACAGATTTAATCACTATACACTTCTTAGCTTTAAGTTGAATTTACACAATATGAATACACTTCCTACCATTCCAGATGAGGATAAAGAAAAAGCATTCTCATCAACAGATATTAATTTCTGTGTCCCATAAGTATCTTGCTGTTATTTTCCTCCTTAATTTTCTTTCTCACATTCACCCTTTTTCATTTTTCAACCTCTCCCCACATTGTTTTAAGCATCTCTAAACATTTTCATTGCTTCTATGATGTCTAATGTTTCCATTTCTACCACAGAATATAGACAGAAGTAGATTTTAAATGGAGACGAAAGGTTTTTCTTTTGTAGCCTGCCTTGCAACCCCTAGCAATAAGTAAATCTTCCATGTTCCTCCACTTTTGATAAGTTGCCAGGGTCTTATGTTTTCTTATAGTAGAGTACTAGTGTTCCATTGAGTTTCTTTTTTATTTTTATTATTTTTGAGAGGTTTACGCTATAAGATGTATCTGCTTGCCAGAAAAACAGAGAGACAGAAAGTGACTAATCACCCCTCCAAAGAGAATGGCCATGCCACACTTTCTTCTCCTCCATGCTCCTTTTGGGATCTTGAGCACATATGCACACGAGCGTGGCATGAGTTTAATGCACCGTGTTAGGGATTTGAACAATAGTCAACTACATAGGAGTCCATCAACAAGGTCATTACACCAACTACAGTTCTCAGCACAACACATTTATAATTCACTTTTCTGTTCATAGAAATTTGACTTGATAGCATGTCCTAGTGACTGTGTATAATCTTTCTGTGTGTTATTTTGAGTAGGTGTCTACATGTGTCCATTTTTTTTTTTTATTGCTGTAGGGCGCATGAGCTCATCTAAAGACAGAGAGAGACAAAGAGCCGGAAAGGGATAAATCACCCCCCTGGGTTGATGGCCAAGCCAAAATCCCTTCTCTATTACTTTTCTCTCAGGATCTTGTGCACATATGCACATGGGCCTTCTGTGTGTTTTAAGCTACCACATCTGAGACTCAAACCATGGTCAACTACATGGGAGTCCAGTGACAAAGCCTTTATACTAACTGCTACCCAGTAAGGGTCTCTTTTTAATATGTCTCCTCATCCTTCACCTAGGAATTAATTTATCTTGGTATTTCCATTTCTGTCCCTGCTCTCCATTCTGTATTCAGCATAATGACTGTGAATCCTCTAGACACCAGAGCTAATCATGGAAGAGTCCAAGGACACGTCTTCATTTTACCTCTGCTGTTTCTTCTGGGTAGTTTCATGACTGTGAGCTTTATCAGACAGGAACACCCAATTTTAGGTCCCAGTGCTATTCAGGACAGAACTATACAGGCATCTTCATGTCTGCCCATGCTTTCTCTTCTGGGTTCAACTAAATAGCTGTGAATACCCCCACCCAGGGGCCCTCCCTTATGGGCCCCAGTGACAGTCAGGACTGAATCTGACCAGGTATCACTATCTCTGCCTCTGATGTCCGTTCTTGGTTCAATTTCATGGTTGTGAAGACCAATTAGCTAGGCACACCATCTTAAAGACACCAGTGCTAGTAAGGTAGTCAAAGTATCTCCCCCCCCTTGTTCATCTTTGCCAATTCCAATTGTTTTTATTACTACTAGCATTAAAAGAGTGTTCTCCCTTCTAGAGGTTTTCTTTTGTTCACCAAGGAAAGGATAAACCTATGCATCTCCATATCTGATTCTGCTCTCCCTTCTTTTTTCAGCTTCATTGCAGTAAAGGCCCTCAAGCATGGGGACCCAGAATTACATTCTCCAATGGTAGTCAGGATTGAATCCATCAAATAATCATTATTTGTGCCTCTACTGCCCTTCTAGGCTTAGTTTTATGACTGTGTAGTTCCACCATCCAGTTACCAACCTTCCTGATCCCAGTGAGAATAAGGTACGCAATCTTTTTCTCACTCTTTTTCTAACCTATTTTTTTTAACATATTTGTACTTTGTTTAAAAATAAAAAAAAAAACTGCTTTTTTTCCCTCATCCTTTGTTCCTTTCTCTTTCTAATTTGTATTGTCTTTATTTACCTAAAACAATGCATCCAGGCATCTCCATCTCTGTATCTGTTCTTTAGTCTGGGTTTAGATTCACAGTTGTAACCACCCCCAAAGTCAGAATTTAATCAGTCATGTCTGTCTTTGATGCTGCTATCATTTCCAGATTCAGCTTCTAAATATGAAACCAATCTAGTCAGAGATCCACTATTCATACATCATCTCTTCTTCTGCTGTTCATTTTACTTTCTACTTCATGGCGGTGAAGTCTTCTTAGCCAGGGACCCAGGCTTACAAACCCCAGGGCTAGACAAATAGGCAGAGGTCTCTCTCCATTTTGTTTTCCTCTGTCAATAACAATTCTGTCTCTCATTATAATAAAAGATATTTTGACCCTTTCTGTGCATTTCTCTTGATAATTTGTCTCTTCTTACTTCACCTCTGACAGAAGACATCTATGCATCTCCATCTCTGTATCTGTAGTCTACTCTAAGCTCAGCATAATGACTGAGAAGACCCCATGCCAGGGACTTTTATCTTCTGTAAAAATAAAATAAAATAAATTCTGCACCCTCTTACCTTATTGCTTATTCGTCTCTTCTTCCTTCACGTAGGATAAAATTCATCATGTATTTCCATGTGAGCATCTGTTGTCTTTTCTATTTTCAGTGTCAATGCTGTGAATTTCCCCCTGCCATGGCCTTCCACTTCCAGATGCCAGTCCTAGTTCAGACAGAATCCAACTAGTTATGTCTATATATGTTCTATTGTCCTTTCTGGGTTCAGCTTCACTGCTTAGAAGGTACCCCATCCAGGGAACCCCCCTTCTAGAACCCAGTTCTAATCAGGACAGAATCCATACTGGTATGTCCATCTCTGCCTCAATATTTTGTTCTGGATTAAACTTCTAACCTGTGAATTTTTCCTAGCCAAGGACATGTTCATTCCAATCTCCAGTGAATGCAGGCCTCAATACCTATATTGACCTTCATCTCTTTCTCAACTGACCCTTCTGTGTCCAGATCCACAGCTGTAAAGACCTCCAAGCTAGGGATAACCCCATTCCAGTATCCATAGTAGAAAAGTCGCCATGTTTGGACAGAAAGGAATCACTGCATTTCAGTTTTGGTACTTTTCTTGGCAATGACTGTCACATCTTTAGTTATCCCTTTGTATTTTTTTTTTTCAGTGTGGTTATTGCAAATGTCATTGCTTTCTTGAATTTTGCCCTATTCGGTTAAAAGTTGATGTATAAAATAACTGGTTTGAACTTCCGTCTTATGACTGCTTTTGCAGTATTCCATAAATTATGGAAACTTGTGTACTCATTATCATTTGTTTCCACAAATCTTTGATTCCTGTCTTAATGTCTGTAGTAGTTACGGAGTTTTTCAGAAGTATGTTATTTAGTTTTCATATCTTTGCATAGATTTTGGGCTTTTCTTAAGGTTAATATCAAGCTTAATTTCATCATGGTCAGAGAAGAAAGATTCTGGATATAGTTTCTATTCCTTTGAATTTGTAAAGGCTGGTCTTGTGCCCTATCATGTGATCTCTCTTTGAGGAACTACCATGCGTGGCTGAAAAAAAAAATGTGTACATTTTGTGTTTTTTGAATGAAAGTTGTAGAGATGTCTATCAGTCCAACTGATTTATGGTATCATTGATGTCCTGAATCTCTTCCCTTATTTTTTTCTATTTGACCTGACTAAAATTGATAAGGGGGTTTTGAGAGCTCTGACAATCATAGCATTATAGTATATCTCTCCTTTTAGATCTAGCAATCTTTCCTTTACATATTTGGCTGTTACTGAGTTTACTGCTTAGTTATTTAAAAGCATTAAATCTTTTTGGTGAATAAACTCTTTTTATTCCAATAAAATGCCCTTCTTTATATTTTCTATTCTTTTCTTTAATTTATTTATTTTTCTTTCATTTCAATTTTTTCCTTACATTCAATCACATTATTATTTGTCTTACAAAATGGATATTTCAACAGGAGAACATTTCTCCCTAGTACTGTTGATAAACCTACCAAATATCTTCAACAGATAATACTACACCTCTTTGTGCCATTAATGCTTAGCTTCCCTGTCCCTTCCCCAAATGTCCTTCTTCTTCTTTATATTTTCGTACACATTTGGTCTTAAAGACTATTTTGTTGAAAATTGGTATTGTGGGAACCAGCAGTTAGCGTAATTGCTATGTCGCTGAACTCCCACATAGTCGACCGTGGTTCGCGTGCCGGACCCAGTGGCTTCAAACACACGCCAGGCACATGTGTGTGCATGCCCAAGATCCTGAGAGGAGAATGGAGGAGAAGGGACTGCTGCATGACCATCCCCCCTGGGGGGTGATTTCTTGCTTTCTGTCTCTATGTCTCTCTCCTTCTGTCTAGTGAGCGCACGTGCCCTATAGCGAAATACTCTAAAAAAAAAATAGAAAATCGGTATAGTGACACTTGCTCTTTTATGATTTTAATTTGCATGGAATAACTTTTTCCAACCCTTCCCTTTTAATCTATGTATGGTTTTATCCATGAGATGGGTTTGTTGTAGGTAGCACATGGAGGGTTTCTAAATTTTACTTCATTCAATCAGTCTGTTTCTCTTGATCAGAGAATAAAATTCATTGATATTCAAGGTTATTCTTGATATTTCAAGACTAGTCCCTACCCCTAAGTTGGCCCCATTCCTTTTTTCTTTCTCTTATTGGTGTCTGTCTCTCTTTATTTAAGACTAATAAACAAAGAAAAAAATGACAAAGAATACAGAAATAGAAAGACATGTTCTTGTATTGTAAATGTTACTATAAAATAAAATTCAGTTCTACCCAAGTGACTTTAACAGTATAGTGCAATCCCAATCAAATTATCAGAAATAATTCAGACACAAATTAAAAAAAAATCAGAACATTTCTCTGCCATTACTTAAGTCACCATTTAGCCAAAGCAATGCTGTACAAAATGAATAATGTAAGGAGAATCTCACTTCCTGACCTCAAAATATTTTACAATATTTTGATATACAAAGCAACATGGTGCTAGCATGTAAAGAGCATGTAGACAATGTTTACTGAACACCCAGTAATAACCCACTCATGCTGAAAACAGATTCTCTAATTTTTTACTCACATTCAATCACATTTATCTTTATAGTGTACAGCATTACTTTTTCAGGCAAAAACACCATGCATATCATTCAAGATAAAGAAATCACAATATCATCAGCAAATATCTTTTAATTTTCTGTAAATAAATATATTTTTTCTCTCCCTGTTTTCCTCCTTCCTTCTATTGCTCACCCTCATATTTTCTCTCTTTTTATCTTCTTTAGTATCTGCCTTTGCCCTCCTTGCATCTACACCTTCCAAACTTTCAGTTTCTCTCATAGTGTGCAGACAAAAGAAATATACTGAGTAGGAGCATGCATAGCCTGTATTTCATAGCCTGGCTTGTTGTGCTTAGCATTAAGTCTTCCATATCTGTCCACTTTGTAGCCAACCTGGTTTTCCCAATAGAAAAGAGACAATTCTCTGAAGAATAAAAAAATCTCTTCAGAATTTATATCCATTCACGGAGAAATGAAACACGACCTCTGTTTCTCACTTTTAACAAAACTCAACTCAAAAAGAAATCAAAGATCTAAACATAAAACTACTGGTGGGACAATGATCAGGGAGTGAAGGCACTGTACTCTTACATGGCCAGCTGTGGTTCAAGTCCTAATCTGGGTGGGTATGATTCACACTAATTGTGGTGTGGATATCACCCTGATGCATGATTTCTCACTTTCGGTCTATCTGCTTTTATGTATTGCTCTCCGGGGAATGCATGTACCTGATGGAATAATATATACAAATAATTACAGTTTAAGAATCAAGTAAAATAAAGGAGAAGCTGCTGCTTCGTATGCAGTCCCTCTTCTTGTGTCTCCAAAGTTGAAGGGGGAACTCTTATTTCTACTCATTCTCCCTCCTTTTTAAAAGAGGACTTCGGGACCAGCAGTTGGTGTAATGGCTATGTCACTGGACTCCCATGTAGTCGACCACCATTTGAGTCCTGGACCCGATTGGCTTAAGCTCACGCCGGGCACATGTGCGTGCGTGCCCAAGATCCCAAGAGGAGAATGGAGGAGAAGGGACTGCTGCATGACCATCCCCCCTGGGGGGTGATTTCTTGCTTTCTGTCTCTATGTCTCTCTCCTTCTGTCTAGTGAGCGCACGTGCCCTATAGCGAAATACTCTAAAAAAAAAATAGAAAATCGGTATAGTGACACTTGCTCTTTTATGATTTTAATTTGCATGGAATAACTTTTTCCAACCCTTCCCTTTTAATCTATGTTTGGTTTTATCCATGAGATGGGTTTGTTGTAGGTAGCACATGGAGGGTTTCTAAATTTTACTTCATTCAATCAGTCTGTTTCTCTTGATCAGAGAATAAAATTCATTGATATTCAAGGTTATTCTTGATATTTCGAGACTAGTCCCTACCCCTAAGTTGGCCCCATTCCTTTTTTCTTTCTCTTATTGGTGTCTGTCTCTCTTTATTTAAGACTAATAAACAAAGAAAAAAATGACAAAGAATACAGAAATAGAAAGACATGTTCTTGTATTGTAAATGTTACTATAAAATAAAATTCAGTTCTACCCAAGTGACTTTAACAGTATAGTGCAATCCCAATCAAATTATCAGAAATAATTCCCACACAAATTAAAAAAAAATCAGAACATTTCTCTGCCATTACTTAAGTCACCATTTAGCCAAAGCAATGCTGTACAAAATGAATAATGTAAGGAGAATCTCACTTCCTGACCTCAAAATATTTTACAATATTTTGATATACAAAGCAACATGGTGCTAGCATGTAAAGAGCATGTAGACAATGTTTACTGAACACCCAGTAATAACCCACTCATGCTGAAAACAGATTCTCTAATTTTTTACTCACATTCAATCACATTTATCTTTATAGTGTACAGCATTACTTTTTCAGGCAAAAACACCATGCATATCATTCAAGATAAAGAAATCACAATATCATCAGCAAATATCTTTTAATTTTCTGTAAATAAATATATTTTTTCTCTCCCTGTTTTCCTCCTTCCTTCTATTGCTCACCCTCATATTTTCTCTCTTTTTATCTTCTTTAGTATCTGCCTTTGCCCTCCTTGCATCTACACCTTCCAAACTTTCAGTTTCTCTCATAGTGTGCAGACAAAAGAAATATACTGAGTAGGAGCATGCATAGCCTGTATTTCATAGCCTGGCTTGTTGTGCTTAGCATTAAGTCTTCCATATCTGTCCACTTTGTAGCCAACCTGGTTTTCCCAATAGAAAAGAGACAATTCTCTGAAGAATAAAAAAATCTCTTCAGAATTTATATCCATTCACTGAGAAATGAAACACGACCTCTGTTTCTCACTTTTAACAAAACTCAACTCAAAAAGAAATCAAAGATCTAAACATAAAACTACTGGTGGGACAATGATCAGGGAGTGAAGGCACTGTACTCTTACATGGCCAGCTGTGGTTCAAGTCCTAATCTGGGTGGGTATGATTCACACTAATTGTGGTGTGGATATCACCCTGATGCATGATTTCTCACTTTCGGTCTATCTGCTTTTATGTATTGCTCTCCGGGGAATGCATGTACCTGATGGAATAATATATACAAATAATTACAGTTTAAGAATCAAGTAAAATAAAGAAAATTCTTGGTGAAAAACACAGGAAACACGTGAAGAAATCAGAGTAGGCAAGGGCTTATTAAACCAGACTGCCATTAAACAGACAGTAATACAGAAAAAGGATAATTGCAAGTACATCAGGTTGAAAAACTTCTTGAAAGAAAAAGAAACAAAAATTAGAGGGATGGAATAGCCCTCAGGATGCATCAGTATATTTAACTAACTAGGCTAGGAAAAGGATAGTTAGCCAGAAGAATTATCATTTTTAAGAAAAAAAGATATTTTAAAAAATCCAAGAAAATGATGTGTGAATGATCTGAATAGATAACTCTTCAAGGAAGGACTCTCAATGGCCAGAAAATGTATAAAAAATTAACATAATGCCCTGTTAGTGGAAGACAAATAAAAAAAAAAAAAGACAAATGAAAACCCCAATGGGATTCCACATATCCACAGTAAGGTTGGATAATATTTAGCAAAAACATGATAAGTATTTTGGGGAAGGTAATGTGAGTATAGCCAATGTGGGATATAATGTATATGTGCCTCAGAAGCCTTTGAGTACAATTATCTTATGCTCCAATACATCTTCCCCTGGGTATCTACCACCTAAATAAAAATATACTCAGTAGAATAGCAGTTGTTCATGTTTCTTGCAGGATTTTTCACAATTTCTAAGAAATCATTTCCTAAGTCTACAAGCAGAAAAAATTATTGAAAAAAAAATGACACTTATACACCATGAAACACTACTCAGCCATAACAATCAACGAGAACTTGGTATGTGACAGACAGTGAAGAAATATAGAAAATGTAATGCTAGGTATATTCTCTTAATATACACCAAAATCTTAATTTTATGTCACAATATGAATGATTGGAAGGTGTAAACATTATAGAGGTCTACATGGATATTACACACAGTCTAGGAGGAGAGAGGGCAATAGTGGATGGGAGAGAGGGCATCAGAAGAAAAATATTAAATAAGCCCCTAGAGTACAAATTAATATTTTAAAAAATAAGCAAAGTATTATCATGGAAACTTTATGAAGTTTTGACCAGCAGATTGCGTAAGAGTTGCTTCACTGAAGGGACCAGCAGTTAGTATAATGGCTGTGTTCCTGGGGTCCCATGTAGTTGACGGAGTTTCAAGTCCTGAACATGTTGGCTTAAATTCACACCAGGCATGTGTGATCATGCCCAAGATCCCAAGAGGAGAATGGAGGAGAAAGGATTGCGATATGGCCTTTCACCTGGAGGATGATTTCTCACCTTCTATCTCTTTGTCTCTGTCTTTCTGGTGAGTGCACATCGCTTATAGCAAAAACCTTCAAATAGAGAGAGTCTCACCTCTTCTTTTTTATGTAAATACCTTTCATTTATTCACTTTTCTGATTGCATTGGTGAAGACTTTCAGTACAATATTGAAAAGGAATGGAGAACGTGGGCATCCCTGTCTTGTACGCATTTTTATTGGAAAAGCTTTCAAATTTTCTCCTTCAGGATAATGTTTTGTGTGGTTTTTTTTCTTAATTTTTTTTTGTAGGTAGATTTTACTTTGTTGAGAAGTGACCTTACAGACTAGTATTGCTGAAAATCTTGATCATGAAGGGTTTTTGTAGCTTATCAAATGCTTTTTCTGCATTAATCAGTACGATCGTATTTTTTTTGAGAGGTTTTTCCTATAGGGTGCGTGCACTTGCCAGACAGAGAGAGACAGAGATAGAAAGCAAGAAATCACCCCCTTAGGGGTATGGCCACGCTGCAATCCCTACTCCTCCATTCTCCTATCGGGATCTTGGGCATGCACGCACATGCATCCGGCATGAGTTTTAAGCCACCGTGTCCAGGACGCGAACCATGGTTGACTATGTGGGAGTGCAGTGACATAGCCATTACTCTAACTGTTGGTCCCAATCATATGGTTTTTAATCTTTCTTTCTATTAATATGGTTTATTACACTTATGGTTTTGCATAGGGTGGGCCAACCTTGCATTCCTGGAACAAAGTGTATGTGATCATTATGTATAAACTTTTCTATATGTGGTTAGTTTCAACTTGCTAGTATCTTGTTGAGAATCTTTGCATATATATATTTTTTTCAAGAGGTCTTTGCTATGGGGTGCGTGAATTCGCCAGAAAGACAGAGAGAGACAGAGAGACAGAAAGCTAGAAATCACCCCCCAAGTGGGATGACCACACCACAATGCCTTCTCCTCCATTCTCCTCTCGGGATCTTGGGCATGCATGCACACACACCCAGCATGAGTTTTAAGCCACCGGATCCAGGACACGAACCGTGGTCAACTACATGGGAGTCCAGCGACATAGCCATTACACTAACTGCTGGTCCTGAGAATCTTTGTATATATGTTAATCAGAGATATTGGTCTATAGTTTTCCTTTTTTATCTTGTCCTTATCCATTTTATGGATAAGATTGTTGGGGTCCTATAGCAAGAAAGAGGAAGAGTTTTAGCATTTGGATCTTTAGAAATAACTTGAGCAATATGGGGGTTATCTCTTCTTTGAAATTTTATAGAATTCAGAGGTGAATCCATCAGGACCAGGGCTTTTTTGTTGGGAGATTGTTGATTCCTGATTCAACATCTGACTTGTTACGGGCCTATTCAGACTATCTACATCTTCCTGGCTCAATTTTGGTAGATTATATGTATCCAGGAATTTGTCAATCTCATCCAGGTTTTCTTGTATGTTGGCATACAGATGTTCATAGTATCCTCTAATGATATTTTGCATTTCTACTATGTCTGTTGTTATTTTGCCTGCTTCATTGCAGATCTGATTCACCTGATTCCTTTCTCTCTTCTTAATAAGTCTTGCTAGTCATGTATCAATTTTGTTGATATTTTCCAGGAACCAGCTCTTACTTTCATTTATTTTCTGTATATACCTACCTCAAGCAAGTCTGAAAGCCAAACTTCGTCTCACCTAGACAGTTCACCAACCCTTTTTAAATTTCACAGTAAAAATTTGTAGACTTCCTGCCCTTCCTTCCACTGCCCCAGTGTAAGCTGTGGACAAATATAACTGCTGAAATCACAGAACCCATTTTGGTTGTCTCGGTAACAGTCTCTAAGGGAACCAGCATCAAACCGGTGCATAAAGATACATTTGTCCATAAGGTAAGCTCTGAGTTGAATGATCTGAGCCATTTTATTCACCAGGTAGACTAACCTGAGTTTTATTGAAGTAGGGACTTTGAAACCTGTCATAGAACCATATGAACAAGATGAAGGTCTGGTAACCAGAAGTCATGTGGCTCATGTTTTTCTGTTTATTGATGGGTAAGATAAGATTGCCTGTTTTCTAATGCTATAGTTTTTCTGGTTGGTTGGTTTGATGGACTTCTGTTTCTCAAGCTGAGTAACTGCTTCTGTGGTTCATCTGTGTGTATATGTGTGTGTGTGTGCGTGCGCGCACGTGTGTGTGTGTGTGTATTTTTGTGTTGAGGTAAATAGATGTTGAGGAGGGTCCATCTAGTTTACATATCATAAAACTTTCACTGGAATTATGTTTTGTTCTTGGGGCTAATGTATCTTTTACATGATTGTCTTTTCTTTTGTAGTGTGGTAGTATCCAAAAGAGGGGTCATAGTGTTCTTTTAGAAAAATTTATACAAGCATGTTTTGGAGGTTCTCTCTACCTGGAGGGGCCATCTTGTCATACAGTATTGCATTTTTTTCACCTCTGGTGCCCACTATAAAAACAACTCTTCTCATCACATTTTAGACTTACGGCTGGGGTAATTTGAAGAGACAGTTATGAAAATGTTTTATGATCAATTTCCATTTATTCCTAAAGGTAACTACTACCACATTCTCATATATTAATAAAGAACAGGAAAGAGCTGAGGCATTACGTTCAACTCAAAGTGATGTTGACATTCGGGAAAATAAAAAAAAATCTTAATTTTTGCAAAATTAATTACCACTCACATTGTTATGGCTTTCAATTTATTACATTTTAGTTATGTTAACTTTTCATTTTCCTTCATCACTTGATAGACCCTGGTATATGTCTCTTTTTGTGTTATAAAATTATAATTTCACTTAAAATTAAAACAAATATTGGTACACTATTTTAGTGTATTATAAATAAAAACATATACATTTATTTATACATGACATGGCTTCTGGCCATGACAATACAATATTAGGTTCTTGTTTTTACTAATTACCATGGATTGTTGGTCTCAAGGTCCAATGATAGTAGTGCATAATTCATATACTTTAAGGTGAATTATATAATGATTGTACTTCACCTTGTGAGAAACTTATCTGTCATTTTACATGAACCTAATTTTTTATACATGAGTGGTCACTAGTTGTCCTGGTGCTATGTATGTGTACCTAAACGTTTATTTTCCTCTTTCCCACGGTGCTCACTGACAAAGGTGTAGATTGACAGTGCTTAGGTTATGTTATTATTTAAGGACCCCATATTTTATTCTTTCAAGACTGCCATTTCCTTTGTGGAAAATGTTTCATACATTCATCTAGTCTTTAACACAGTGTTTGGTTTGGTTTGGTCTTGTGGTACTTTCAATAGTTCTTTGGATATTATTTTTTCTCTCTAAGCAACAGTTCTTATATAATATCATTGTACAAATTAAAGTTATGTAGAGTGTCAAGAGATTGATTGGTATTTACCTCAGTAATGGCAAAGACTTTTCAAATTTTTAGCTGTTAATGACAAATTCATCAATAAGTCTCTGAGGAAACATTTAAGATTGAGGTATGTCTGTTACCATATTGAATATACATCCTCAGGGGTACATGTAAAAGACAATACATTTTCTAATGTGTCAAGGATGGCATTATAATTCGATGAAGTTATAGAAAATTAATAAACTTGAGTAAAACATAGCTAGGGATAGAAAAATAGTGAGAATTAGTCCACAATGTGTTTCAGAAAATGATTAGCATAGAAAGGCTAGAAAATAAATAAATTTAAGGTTTTTTTTTAGATTTTACAAATTATGTTAAGGTGGTACTAAATAAAATGTATGAAATATAATATTGTCTTTTGTATTAGAAGACATCCTAACACAGCAGATAGTCACACTGCAATCCCTTCTCCTCATTCTCCTCTCAAAACATAGGGGCTCACACACATGAGTTCAGTGTAATTTTAATGCTGCTACAGGACCAGCAGATGATGCATTCATTACATCAGTGTACTCCCAGGTATCTGTGGTTCAAGGCCTGTATTGGGTGAATTAAAATTCATGCTAAGAACATGTAGGTATATTCCGAAGGTCCTGAGAAGAGAATGAAGGAGAAGGGATTGTAGCATGGGCATTTCCATAGGGGAATGATGTTTTACTATCTGTCTCTGATGAGTGCATGCAAACAATCACAAATACATCTCTAAAAAGTCATCTCATTGGTGTAAGTCTTAATGTCCACGTGAAAAGAAAAAGAAATATTCAGTTATTTTAGTATTGCTAGTAAAAAAAAAAGAGAGAGTGAATAAAAGGAGTATGAGGAGGAGAAAGAGAAGGGGAAAGAGAATTAATTGGATATTCAAAAGAAAATGCTATCTGGTTAATAGTCACAATGTAAAAAGAGAAGGATCTCAGGGTCAGCAGGTTTTAGGTTGGTTAAAGTGCTGAAATCCCACAAGTTTTAACTCAGTTTGAGTCCTAACCAGGGCACCTAAAAGTTATGTCAACTGAATATTCGCATGTGTCCAAAATCCTAAATACAGAATAGAGAGAAGGAATTATATCATGGCCATCCCCTGTGAGAGGGGACTTTCTCAACTTCCTTCTCACTGTGTCTCTCTGATTCTGTTTATCAAAGACATGTACCTTATGGCAGAAAAGAAGCATTTTGTTAGAAGTGACGATCTCCATTAAATTAGAGGTAATATTTAAAAATTTTATCTTTGATAAGGAAACTGCATCCATAACATTAAAACACACACACACACACACACACACACACACACACAACCAAATAAAAGCTACTCTATTAAACTGAATATTGGTAGGAGACCTGAGGATGTTTCTACATAAAAGGTATACTATTGGTGAGCTAGCAGGCAGCATGATGCTTCAGGGAGCTGAATCCTACATGGACAACTTGGACAGTTCCATCCCTGACCTAGTGGCATATAAATCCGATTGGGTATAGATGTGTTTTTGTGTGCAAAATTCTGAGAAAAAAAAAGAGAGAACACACAAATTTAAAGATTACTTACATATAGTAAGTAGTTGCATAATACAAGTGTTGTAAAACTCTGACAAGTCTAATGAAAACTAAGTGTAACAGAATTGTGAAAATAAATGCTATTAAATATTTTAATATGAAAATGTATATTAAAAATTGTGTAATATTTGCTTGTATTCAGGCTTGAAATAGCTCAGCCATTTAATGCATATAAATATTTAGAGATAAAATATACTTTCAAGAAATCCAGTGCAAGTGACAGCCACATCAGGCACATCCAAGATATTTGCATGAGCCATTAGGTACCTCCAAATCACGCCATGCCACACACTTCCTCCACCGTGACTGCTGGGAAGCTTAGTTCTGGTGCAAGTAGGTGTCTTCCTGGGTGCATCCCCACACCTCAAAGATTCCCTCTTAAACCTAGGGCTACCTCAGCCACAACACACAGCCTGCTTCATAGGCCAAAGTGCAAGAAAATTTAAGTCTACTATATGCATAAGTCTCTTAAGGCATATGACACACCCAAAGGTTATCTTTGGGAGCATGGGGAGTCCCAGCCCACATGCTACACTTTTGAGTGAATGACTTGACTATCTTTATTAAGTCATATCTTTTTAGTTCAGAATAAGCTCATTGGAAACAGAAAGGTTGGAGGAGAACACAGTCACCTAATACTACCTACATTATCTTTAACCCTTTCTGATCTGGAAAAAAAAAAAAGAAAAAAAAACCACTACCAGAAAGACTACTAGTATTACTGAACTCCATTGTTCCCTCTTCCATCATAGTAGAACATACTTCATTATATACTAAGAAGTAAATAATTCATGGGATGAAGAAAATGAAGCACAGAATCAGAGGAAACAAAAGAAAACAGGGCGATAACTCTTTTCTTACAATACACTGTAAGGTCTCACCCAAAAATGATACATCATTGTTTCCAACCTCTAGAAGCAAGAGAATAAACAGTCACTTCCAGTAACTGATCTTTTTTTTCAGCACAGGAAAAAAAGTTCATGAAGGGATAGATAACATTAAATAAATAAATAAAATACTTATTTAAGAAGTAAGAGATACAAGAAATCATTTGGAAAACTTACTGTTATGTTATTAGAGGAAAACTGGATCATGCAGAAAAAAAACATTTCTTACCTGGGACATGAATTGGTCAGCATAGATCACATTGCCCTAAAACAAACAAAATACAAAAAATCCCCAAACAATGATAATTTAGAAACATTTAAAGACATATGACATGGGCCTAAATGCTTAGACTAGGTATTCTAAAAAGGTCAAAAATTTGATAAATGTTATACTTGTCATCTATTAAATTATATCTGAAAAGTTTCCAAATTCAGGGAGATGTGTGGAGATTCAGACATAAGAAATAATCAGAAAGAGAATAAACATAAAAAGCAACTCGATAAAATATATTGTAGCCAGACTTAATAATCAAGTAATACACAAGATACTAAATGAGGCAAAAGAAACACTTATGTCCTATTAGAAAAAAATGATTAATTGAAACAATGCAGGCAAGGAAAAATTTGGAATTATAAAAGGAAAATATAAAAAGAAATACTGTTTAAAACATGAATATTATCTGTTTTACCATTTTCATTCAATTAGCAAAAACTAGCCAAATTATCCTCAGGGAAAAAAAAATAGACAAGGAAAGATATGCCAACACTATACCAGTTTTTCCGAAAATACTGAAGAAAAAGAATTCATCTCTGTCTCTGCTCTGTATTCCAGCTTCATCATCAGAGTTGTGCAACCCACAGCCAGAGAACACCCCTTCCATAGCTCAAAGTTCGTCAGGTAGTTAATGTCTCCCTTACTCTCTTGATCTCTGTCTCTTCCAAATTATTGCTCTTTAAAAAAAAATTCTGCCCCCTCTGTGCGTTTCTCTTGCTAGTTGTCTCTTTGTCTTTCAACTAGGACCTAATCCATCCAGGCATCTCCATGTCTGCCTCTGCTGTTCCTTCTAGGTTCATCCTTATGGCTACAAAGCCTTTCCAGAATCCACGCAGAAATCTCCATTTCTCTATGCTGTAGGTTTTGTGTAGACCCAACAAAACAGGGAATCCTCCCTTCAATATCCCTTCTGATTTTAGCTTTACAGCTGTGAAGAAACCCAGCCAGGGAACCAATCTTCTAAGAACAGCACTCACTAATCAGGTAGGCAAAGTCTGTCTCTTGCTCTTGCCCTTTTCTGTCTCTTCAAATATTTTTCTCCCTTAAAACATAACAGAGCAAAACCAAACCGAATCCTAAAACAGCTTTCAACATCCTCTGTGCTTTCTCACGCTTATTAGTCTCTTATGCTTTACCTACGACAGTGTACCTCTGGACATGTCCATCCTGCCTCTCCTGTCCCTTCTGGGTAGAGTTTAACAGTTGTCATGACACCAACAACAGTCTCTCTCTCCCTCTTCTTCAAACTTCAGTTCAAGTCAGTTTGGCAAAATACCTCTTTCCTTATTGAATTTTGACTCATCGAAATTTTTTATCTCTTTTAAAAAAAATAGTTCCTTTTTAATATGTTAATCCATCCTTCAACTAAGACTGAATGTATATAGACATTTCTATTTCTACCTGTTGTCATGAATGAATTTAGTGTCATTGCTATGAATCCACCTTGCTAGGGATTCCCCTCCAGACCTCAGTGCTAACCATGAATCCAACCTCACACTTCCATATCTTCCTCTGCTGTTCCTTCTGGTACATTTTCATGACTCTGAAGTTTCGTCAGAAAAACACACCTGCTTTTAGACTCCAGTGGTATTCAGGACAGATCCATCCAGGCATCTCTATCTCTGCTTCAGATGTTCTTCAGAGTTAAACTTCAAGGCTGTGAAGACCCACTAGCTGGGAAACTCATTTTCTAAACTACAGTACTACTCAGGTATTCAAGATTTTTCTCTTCCCTTTGTTCTTCTTTGTCTATTCTTAGTTTTTTTTTTTTTCACTAAAATTTTAGAAACAGCGTTCTGTTCCTTAGCGGTTTTCTCTTAATTTATATCTTTGTTCGCCTTGAACAGAATCAATCCAGGCATCTCCATCTCTGCGCTATTTTTTCTGAGTTAGCTTTGTGCTGTAGAACATGGGAACCCCTTCTTACAGATCCCAGTCAGAACAGACTCCCACAAGCAATTGTTATGTGTCTCAGATATCCATCTGGGTTAGTTTCATGACTGTGTAAACTCACCAGCCAGGTCCTCACAGACCCCAGTGAGAATGAGGTCAGCAGTCTCTCTCTCCCTCTTTTTCTAGACTATTCCTTACATATTTGTACTCTTTTTTTGTTTTGTTTTGTTTTGTTTTTAAGAATTATTTTATCTTTATTTTTCAATAATTATTTTAAAATTATTTTTAAAAAGGAGTAATTTTTACAGAAAAACTTTTTATATTTGTTACATTTATGTGGTTTCTCTCCAGTATGGATTATCCAATATTTGGAGAGCTGTGAATGCATACAAACCAATTTGCCACACTTATTAGCTCTGGAAGGTTTCTCACTGCTACAAATTACCTGATGCCTTGTGAAGACTGAAAGCACACTAACCAATCTGGCACACCCACACACACTAACATGAATCCTCCAGTGAAGACTGTCAGATTTCTGTCTGTGGCCTTGCCACATCCACTACACTGGCAACATTTCTCTCCTTAAGGATTTACTGATGGCAACAGGCCTAGAATGAAAACTAAAGTCTTTACCACACATTATACATTTTTCTCTCCAGAATGAATTCCCCAACCTCTTACAAAGTGAGATCAATGCAGATGTGGTCACATTAGATACCTCTTTGAAAAGCAAAAGAGAAGACAGAAACAGTTTCTGCCCCCTGTGTGCATTTCTCTTTCTTTTTCTTATGTTCTTACCTTACCTAGAACAGAATGCATCCAGGTATTTCCATTTCTGCATCTGCTCTTCATTCTGGGCTTACATTCATAGTTGTCAATATGCACCAAGTCAGGGACCTTGTCCTCCAGACCTAGTGCAAATCAGCACAAAATCCATCCAGATATCTCCATCTTTGATGATGCTCTCACTTCCAGGTTCAGATTCACAGATGTGAAGCCAGTCTAGCCAGAGATCCCCTATCCATATCCCAGCACTAGTCAGGACAGAATCCACCAGGCATCCTCATCTCTGCCTCTGCTGTTTCCTTCAGTTTCTACCTCATGGAAAATAAGCCCCATTAGCCTCTCACCCTGCCCTACAAACCCTAGTGCTAGTCAGATAGGCAGAGGTCTCTCTTACTCCCTCTTGTTTTTCTTTGTACCTATGAATTCTTTTTGCTCTTTATCATAAAACGGATTTTAAACCCCCTCTATGCCTTTCTCTTACCAATTTGTCTCTTCTTTCTTCACCTAGGAAAGTATACATCTATGCATTTCCATCTGTAGTCCATTCTGGGTTAACCTTCACAACTGAGAAATCCACCAGCCAGGCACCATTTGGTACCCACCTTTGAGATCCCATGTGGGTCAGAACAGAATCCAACCTGGCATCTCCATCTCTGCCTCCACTCTTCATTTTCAGTTCAATTTCACATCTGTGAAGCACCCCCAGGAAAGGATTCCCCACCCCATCTAGACCCTAGTGCTATTCAGGACATAGTTCATCAGGCATCTCCATGACTAGCTCTGATGTCAATTCAGAGTTCAGATTTACAGATGTAAAGCCCCTATTCAAGTCAGAGATCTCCTGTCCCTGACCAGTGAATACCAGCACAAAATTCAACCAGGTATCTCCACCTCTGACACTTCTGGTTGAGCTGTACAGCTGTGAAGTAAATCTGATGAGGGAACCCCTAATTCAGATGCCAGTGCTAGTCAGGACAATTACCCAACAATCTTAACTCTTCCATTACTCTCCCATTTAGACTTCACGACGCTGAAGCCACTGCAGCCAAGAACCCCCCTTCAACACACACACGTTTTAGCTTCACAACTATGACTCAACTCATGCCATTTACTTTGCCTCACAAACTATAGAGGTAGTCAGTACAGAATCCATCCAGGCATATTCATCTCTGTCATCACTTTCCTTTGTGGGTTAAGCCTCATGGCTGTAAATCCCACAGCAGTAAGGTACCCGCCTTGCAGACCCCAGTGGTAGTCAGTTAGGCAAAGTGTCTCTCCCCCTCTTGTTATTTTCTTTTCATTTCAATGATCTCTGATTTTAAGAATGCAACTTTCTACTCCCTGTCCTTTTTCTTATTTGTTTCTTCTTTTTCACGCAGAGTGGAATACATTCAAGCATCTGAATCTCTGCCTCTGCCCTCCCTTGCAAGTTTAGAATATGATTACATATCTCACTTACGCATCTGACATCTGACATCCATTCTGAGTTCAGCTTTGGAACTGTATTCCTTCACTCCCAGCTAAAATCCTCTCTCTTCCAGGCCATAGTGCTATTATTGTGGTCAAAAATTATCTTTCTTTGTTAGTTTGGAGGACAAAGGATCTCTCAGTCATGCTTGATCTTCTCTTTATTTTTCTTATCTTTTTCTCTCTTAAAAAAAAAGAAAAAAAAAGCTTTCTATTTTCCCTTATGTATTTATCTTGCTAATTCATCTCTTCTTCCTTCACCTAGTACAATCTGAGAATCTACACAATTTACATATATGTCTCTGCTGTCACGTCTATATTAAGATTCATTGCTGTGAAACCTGCTGACTGAAGACAACCCCCTTCAAAGCATATTGTTAGTCAGGACATAATCCAACCAGGTATTTCCATCTCTATTTCTGCTGTGTATTCTAGTTTCTATTTCATGGCTGTGTTTATCCCTCTCCCAGGATCACTATATTTACAGATCCTAGTGCTATTCATGTAGGCAGAGTCTCTCTCTCTCCCTCTCTCCCTCTCTCTCTCTCCCTCTCTCCCTTGTATTTCTTTGTCCCTTCCAACCTTTTTGTCTCATTATAATAAAGTAGATTTCTTCCCCTCTGTGCCTCTCTTTTGCTAATTTATTCCTTCTCTTTTGTACATAATCTACATAGTAATCTACATATCTGGCTCTCCTTTTATGTCTGTTTTTTTTTGGTTTGTTTGTTTGGTTTGAGTTTTTATTTTTTATTTTTTGTTGTTGTTGCTGCTGTTGTTGTCTTTGTTCGCTTGCTTGTTCTTTGCATTTCTTACTAATTTAAGTACCTTATTTTAAATATTAAAGAATTCATCCAGGCATTTCCATCTCTGACTCTGTTGTTTGTTCTGGCTTCAGCTTCACTGCTGTTAAGGTCCTCCTGTCAAGGACAACCCCTTCAAAATTCCAATGGTAGTCCAAACAGACTTTTTTTTTGAAACATCTCCATCTCTGATTCTGCTGTCTCTTCTGGGTTCAGCCTTTGGATATGGTGAGACAGGGCTATTCCCTTCCAGAACCCGCTGATAATTTATGTAGGCTGAGTGGCATTCTTCCTCTTTTTTATTTTCTTTAGACAAGTGTTTGCTAAAGGGTGCATGCCCTCTACAGAAAGACAGACAGAGAGAGAGAGGGAATGTGAGAAATCCCCCCGACAGGAGGCAGACCACACAACAATTCTGTCTCCTCCACTGTCCTCTCAGGATATTGGACACCTATGTGCCTGTGCCCAGTGTGAGTTTAAGCCAATAAGTCCGGGATTCAAACTGAGGTCAACTACATGGGAGTCCAGCAATATAGACATTACACCAACTGCTGGTTCCACATTCTTCCTCTTACTTGAAAATTTCTACGTTTTTCTCTTTTATATTAAAAAAAATTCTTCTCTTTCTATGTCTTTCTCTTTTCCTTCACCTAAGACAAAAAAGAACAAGGCCTCTCCATCTCTGCCTATGCTGTTCCTCATGCATTCAGCTTAATGGCTGTGAGCCACACGAGCCAGGGTTGCTCTGCTTTCAGATCCCAGTGCTATTTATTACATAATCCAACTAGGAATTTCCATCATTTTCTGTGCTGTTCCTCAGGGTTCAGCTCATGGCTATGAATCCTCACTTCCAAGAATCACCAACCAACCTATCGGGACCCAAATGCTAGTCAAATTAGTAAAGTCTCTCTCTACCTCTTAGTCTTCTCTGTGCCTGAATTTGCTTTATTTCTTTTTTAAAAAAATAGCTCACTGCTCCCTCTTTGCTTTTCTCTTTCTACTTTCTGTATTCTTTTTTTACCTAGGAATAATTCATCCAGGAATCTCCATCATTGCCTCTGCTATCTCTTCTGGTTCAGATTCACTACTGTCCATTCTACCTAACCAGGTACACCCTTCCAGAAACCGGTGCTAGTCAGTAGGCCAAAGTCTTTTTCTTGTTCAACTCTATCCATTGCAACTGTTTTCTCTTTAAACAAACTAACAAAGAAAAATACAGTTTTCTGCCCCTGTATGTTCTGCTAATTTGTCCCTAATTCCTACACCTATGCCAATGTCTGACATGTGTCTCCTTCTTTGCCTCTGCAGTCCTGTATGGGTTTAATTGCATGGCATTCAACACCATCACCCCCAGTCTGGAACTCCACACATGCTTCCAGATCAAAGTGCTAATCATGACATATTCCAACTAAGCATCACCATCTCTACCTCTGCAATCAATCTCTTCTCACTTCAGCTTTACAAATATTAGGCCCCCTAATCATGGAACCCCCTTCCAGACATTAGTGCTAGTCAGGAAACAAACTAACCAGGCATCACCATTTGTGCTTCTGTTGACCCTTCTGGGTTCAGCCTCATGGCTGCAAAGCCCTACCATCCAGAGAGTCTCCCTTACTACCACAGCACTGGTCAGCTTGACAAAGTCACTCTCTCCTTCTTGTCCTCTAGTTCCCTTCAAACTTTTTTCTTCCTTTTGAAGAAAATAGCTTTTTTATTCCCTCTCTGTCTTTCTCTTGTCAAATTTTATCGTCTTCCTACATTGTGGACAAAATCCATACAGGCATCTCTATCTCTGCCTCTGCTGTATCATCAGTGTCAAGCTTCAGGGCTATGAAGACACCCCCAAAGGGGTACATCTATTCCAGTGCCCAACACTATTAAGGACAAAATCCAACTAAGCTTCTGCATCTCTGCTTCTGTGTCCTTCTTTGGCTCAGGTTTATGACTGAGTCCCCCAGGTATGAACCCCTCCATCCAGACCACAGTGATATTCAGGTATGCAATGACTCTCCCTCTTTTTCTTCTATGTCAATTCCAAATTTTTATTCCTTTAATAAATACACATTTCTGTCCCCTCTGTGACCTTTTCCTGTGACTTTTATATTGGCCTTTTTTTCTTTTTTTGGTCTATTAATATATACATCCAGACATCTCTAGTTCTGTCTCTGACATCTTTTCTTGGTTCATTATCACAGCTATAAAGCTTCCGCAGCCAGGGTCCCACATTTGAGACCACAGTTATAGTCAGGACAGAATCCCACCAGGCATTTCCATCTCTGCCTTTGCTCTCTCTTCTGCTTTCAGCTTCATGTCTGTGAATCTCACAGCAAGGGGTTCCTGTCCCCACCCCTTGGTTCGGTATTAATGAGGGAGGCAAAGTTTCTGTCTCTCACTCTTTTTCTACTAGGTTCCTCAAGCTGTTTTCTCTATAATAAAAGAGATAAAAATAGCTCTCCACTCCTTCTTTGCCTATTGGCCTGTTTCTAATTTGACTCTTCTTTCTTCCCCTAGGTACAAACATCT
This sequence comes from Tupaia belangeri chinensis, assembly GCF_000334495.1. Lineage (NCBI taxonomy): Eukaryota > Metazoa > Chordata > Mammalia > Scandentia > Tupaiidae > Tupaia > Tupaia belangeri. The sequence goes on along the minus strand of NW_006159481.1, from coordinate 11,587 downwards.
TCATCTTTCCCGGTGGTTCCCTTCTGTGTTAAACTTCCCTACTATGAAATTCACCAACTGGGATACACCAGTCAGACCCTAGTGCTAGAAAAGTAGATAAGTCTTTCTCCGCCTTTTGATTTTTGTGTTTCTTCCAACTTTCTTCTAACTTAAAAAACAAACAAACAAAGAAAAACAGCTTTATGCCCCCATGTGCCATTCTCTAGGTAAATTTTCTTTTTTCTATACATAGGACCGAATCCACCATGCATCTCCATCATTGCCTCTACTGTTTCTTCTGGGTTTAGCTTCATGGCTGTTAAGCCCCCTCATTCAGAAACCCCCTCTTGCAGACCAAGTGGTAGACTGGACAGAATCCAACTAGGCATTTCTATCCCTGCTTTGGAAATACCTCTGGGTTCATCTTTATGAATGTGAGGCTTCCAGCAGTGTAAAGCTCTTCTCAACCTCAGTGCTAGTCTAGAAAGAATGCATACAAACATGCCCAAGCTGTGCCATCTGGGTTATCTTCAATGCTGTGTAGCCATGCCAGGTTATCTTCAATGCTGCATAGTCATGCCTTCCTTTAGACCACAGTGCTAGTGAGCTAGGAAAAATCTTTCACTCTCTTCTACTTTGACCTTGTCAACTTTTTCCTGTTTTAAAATTAACAGACTTTTCTGCCTCCTCAATGACTTTCTCTTGCTAAAGTTTTTCTTCTTCCTTCTCTTAAGACTGAA
>NW_006159481.1:9201-10151 GCF_000334495.1 Tupaia belangeri chinensis | reverse complement strand
CTTCATGACAAGGAAGCCTCCCCATTCAGAACTCCCCTTCAAGCCTCTAATGCTAGTCAGGTAGGTAAAGTCTCTCTCTCTCTAGTCCTTGAAGTTCTTTGTCTCTTCTAACACCTTTCTCTATATATAAACAAAATAAAGCAACTTTCTGGTGTGGTACTTCTAAAAAGAGAGATTGAGTATATCATAATAATTCTTCTAACTCCAAACTTGTCATATCTCCTTCAGACAGATCAGTAAGACAAAAAATAGGCAAAGAAATTAAGGACATTGAATGACTCCATAAATCAGCTGGACTTGATAGAAATCTATAGAAATCCCCACTCCAAAACATAAAGCATATATTTTTCTTTGATCCACATGGTATTATATTGAAGATTGAACACATGATAAGTCACCAAAACAGCCATACAATTCAAAGATGTAATAAAATATCTAGGATATTCTCCAACTTGATGGAATTACACCTGAAATTATCTCGGAAAATACCCTTGAAAATACACAAATCTGTGTAATCTTAATAACCTACATCTGAATGACTTCAGGTCAACTGAAGGCACTAGAACTTAAAAGATTCATAGAAGGAAATGATAATGAGTACACATTGCCTTAATGTAAGGAACACTGCAAACACAGTCATAAAAATATAGTTCATAGCAGTAGAATGCAGAGAAAAACAATAAATAAAAGATAGAAAGGAGGGAAAAGGACACCCTATCATCATACACCTGGGAATTAGAAAGACAACAATAACAAAAAATAAAAATAAAAAAATGCCTGGAAAAATTAATAATAAATAGTTGAACAGAAACAAATAAAACAGAAAATGAATGAACTATATACCAGATAAATCAAAGCAAATGCTGTTTCTTTGACAATATAAACAAGATCGTCACAACATTAGCTAGACTAATTAAGGAGAAAATAAAAAGGAACAAGATAATATAAAT
>NW_006159481.1:0-5664 GCF_000334495.1 Tupaia belangeri chinensis | reverse complement strand
CTTCATGACAAGGAAGCCTCCCCATTCAGAACTCCCCTTCAAGCCTCTAATGCTAGTCAGGTAGGTAAAGTCTCTCTCTCTCTAGTCCTTGAATTTCTTTGTCTCTTTAAACACTTTCCTCTATATATAAACAAAATAAAACAACTTTTTGGTGTGGTACTTCTAAAAAGAGAGATTGAGTATATCATAATAATTCTTCTAACTCCAAACTTGTCATATCTCCTTCAGACAGATCAGTAAGACAAAAAATAGGCAAAGAAATTAAGGACATTGAATGACTCCATAAATCAGCTGGACTTGATAGAAATCTATAGAAATCCCCACTCCAAAACATAAAGCATATATTTTTCTTTGATCCACATGGTATTATATTGAAGATTGAACACATGATAAGTCACCAAAACAGCCATACAATTCAAAGATGTAATAAAATATCTATGATATTCTCCAACTTGATGGAATTACACCTGAAATTATCTCGGAAAATACCCTTGAAAATACACAAATCTGTGTAATCTTAATAACCTACATCTGAATGACTTCAGGTCAACTGAAGGCACTAGAACTTAAAAGATTCATAGAAGGAAATGATAATGAGTACACATTGCCTTAATGTAAGGAACACTGCAAACACAGTCATAAAAATATAGTTCATAGCAGTAGAATGCAGAGAAAAACAATAAATAAAAGATAGAAAGGAGGGAAAAGGACACCCTATCATCATACACCTGGGAATTAGAAAGACAACAATAACAAAAAATAAAAATAAAAAAATGCCTGGAAAAATTAATAATAAATAGTTGAACAGAAACAAATAAAACAGAAAATGAATGAACTATATACCAGATAAATCAAAGCAAATGCTGTTTCTTTGACAATATAAACAAGATCGTCACAACATTAGCTAGACTAATTAAGGAGAAAATAAAAAGGAACAAGATAATATAAATCCACAGTGAATTAAGATATGTTAAAATGGAAACTATACAACTCAAAGCATCCTTAAATACTAGGAAAGAATAGATGCCAACAAAGAAGAAAACCTGTTTGAAATGGACAAATTATTGGAAATATACTAGCTACCAAGATTGTCTCAGTGGTACATAGAACATCTGAATAGAGCCATATCTAGCTATGGGATTGAATCAGTAATAAATTACCTCCCTGTGAAAAATTCCACATCATAAAAGCTTGATAGCTGAATTCTAAAACTTTTACAGAATAGGTCATCCTAATACTTCTGACACTGTTTGTAGAGATCCAAAATGAGGGATCCCATCCACATTTATTCTATGAAGCAGCCATCACCCTCATTTTAAAAATATATAAAGATAAGGGAGAAATATAGACTTATATTTCTGATGAATATAGATAAAAATATTCTCAACAAGACACTTGCTAACCATATTCAACAGCACATAAACATGACTATCAAACACGACTTGGTAGGCTTAACTCCAGTGAAGTAATGGTCGTTCAAAGTTCACAAAACAGTTTAAGTAAGTTTAATACACCATATGACAGAAAGAAAGATAAAAAGCTTATGATCATTTCACCCTATTCACAAAAAGCCTTTAAAAAATACATTTCTTGGGACCAGCAGTTAGCTTAACAGCTATGTCGCTGGATTCCCACGTAGTGGACCATGGTTCGCGTCAGACCGGTGGCTTAAAACTCACGCCGGGCGCGTGTGCATGCATGCCCAGGACCCCAAGAAGAGAATGGAAGAGAAGGGATTGTGCTGTGACCATCTCCCCTGGGGGGTGATTTCTCGCTTTCTGTCTCTATGTCTCTCTCTGTCTGTCTGGCAAGCGAGTGCACGCACCCTATAGCAAAAACCTCTCAAAAAAAAAAAAGAAAGAAAGAAAAGAAAACAAACAAAAAAAAAAAACAGAAAACTGTAGTAAAGTATATTGCATCTGAGAGGAAGAACACTTCCTCCCTCTTTTCCTCGCTGTTCATAACTGAGACTGAAATCTTTTTGATGCAATTCTACCCACAGTTGGTGTTTCCTTATACACTCCTGCCAACACTACCTACCTTCTTTAGAGCAAAGAATGATCTACTACACAAGGATTAAAAGAAATAAGAAAATGGCTGCCCAAATCTAACCTCTTTAAAAAAGAATGTCTTCTTAAAATAAGAAAACAAAATTTAAAAAATCAAGCAAAATAAACTTCTGGTATCAGATAGTCAACGATAGAAACAGCTGCAGCAAATATGGTAATAAGAGAGAGTATAATTGAAACAGATGTTTTAAAATGTGCAAATTTAAATGGTATACAAACATTGATGTAAATTTTAAATAAAATAGATTGTAAGCATAATTAAAACTTACAAGAAACTACAATAATCTTGATGAAAACTAAATTCAAATAATAGACAATCATTGGTTTTGCCTAGACATTACAATACAGTTGTTGGGGTGGACTAACTTTATTTTAATGTAAGTGCTATTTTGACAAACATGCATATCATAAGGTCAGTAAACATTTTCAATGATTTTAAAATTCAGAGTAAGCATAAGATTGAAAACTATGCCCTCTCCACGTATTAAAATACAGTCTAAGCCAGCTAATGATGAGGCTAAATTCCACATGGTCAACTTCACAATTTGAGTCCTAGACCTGGCAGCTCTGGGCACATGCAGGGCACTTGTGCAGGTTTGCCCAAAGTCCCGATAGGACGCACACATGGAGAAGAAGAGATTTGGGGCACGATTATTATAAATGAGGAGAACATTTACATGTCTCACATTTGGCCAATTTTCTCATCATCCCCCTTTGTCAAGGATGGTGAAGAATCTGAGATTTTATTTTATTTTCAAGCCCACAAAATAGATGGTCCCAATCTCATGGAGATGGCAGATGACACAACACTCTTTGGACCAGAACAAAACAATGAATTAATCACAATTTAATAGGTGGTATTAAAGCCAGAGGAATTCTATCAGTTCTCTTTATCCCCACTTCTAAAAACATAATGTGGATGGACTTAGCATTATCGCTATACACAGAATGGCTTGCAATAAATTTAGAGAACCTAAATCTTTTTATAATAGGATGTTAGCAAATATGTCTTTTGTTTTGAGGGAGACAATGTTTGTCTTTCAAAGAATTTTGCTATACAGACATCTTTGAAAAATAGTCCACAACGAAAGGCAACCAAAACCTTGCTCTGAAAATACAGAAATAAAAGAGACTAATGGAGTATTTTCTTCTGGTACAAGTTTTTGACCCTCTAGATGCAGATCGGTCCCAATATTGACACAGACTCATGTGGTTGTCTGCGAATGAGATCCACCTCCTTCTTGTCTGATTTTGTCTTTCTCTCTCTCTTTTTTTCCCTAGGCACCACTCATCCTCACTATAAGGACAATTCATATAAAAATTACAATAAGATACCACCTAACTCTACTCAGAATGACAAATATTAAAACAAAACAAAACAAAACAAAAAAAAGTGCAGGCAGGAAAGTGGTTAAAGGGAAATTCTCATACACTGTCATAAACTGTCAGTATGTCAATCGGTCCAGCCACTATGGAGAACAATATGAAAAATTTTCAAGGACGTTCATATAGAACTTCCGTAAGATTCAGTAATACCGCTTCTAAAAATCTACACATAGGACAGGAGAATGTTGAGTCAGAAAAGCACTTGAATAGCTAAATTTCTTGCAGCGCTATTCATGATTGCTTATATACGGAACCAAAGGAAACTTCCATATATAGATGAATGGATGAAAACTTGTGGCACAGGTTTTCAAATATTACGAAATACTACTCAAAGATTTAAAAAAAAAATCCTGATATCTGATAGAAAGTGGGCTCACTATGATCGAATGAAGCAAGTCAGGTTTGAAAAAGTGACATTGTATGAACTTCACTTGACATATACCAAATGTTTACACTTTATGGTACAGATTGGAAGATTGTGGGAAATAAAAATATTAAAAATTGTTATAGAAACTAGATCAAAGTGGAAGAAGGATAGAAAAGAGGAAAAATATAGAAAGGGAAATTTGGGAAAATATGGAGAAGTAAGACTTTTCTGTTACGCAGATATTATTTTTTTGCCTGTTAGTGTTGTCATGCATAGTAGTCTCAACTCATCTGCTCAGTGGCGTGTATCATTTTGGATAAAATCTCTTTACAAAGTAAATGATGTATAATGATTGAATATATTTCAATAGTAAGTAATACTAATAAAATATTAAAATAAATTAAAAATAAAATAATTCCTAAAACATCTTAAAATTAAATAAAGAAAAAATAAAAAAAACCTTAGTACTACCAAAATAAATCTGCAAATCCAATGTATTCTGATGAAATATTAGCAATAGTCCTCACTGAATAAGAACAAAAAACCATAAAATATGTCTGGAATTTTACAAAGCTCATACCATCAGAGCAATACTATTAAAAAGAATAAAGAAGAAAGTCTCTCACTTCTGTCTCAAAACTGTTAGAAAATTGTGATAATCATAAGAACGTGTATGGATACAACAGCATAAGTATAGACCAATGGAATTAAATAGGAAACCCAGAAGTAGTCCTCAAAACATCCAAACATGTGAGTTTTTATAATGGACACTAGAAAATTTAGTGGGAGAAGCAATTCTTGCTGGAGACCCTGAATATCTTCTTGCAGAGTAATAAAGCTGCATCCATGTGTACTACCATTAACCAAAATGAATTAAAAAGTGTTAGTTCTAAACACCCAACCTAAAATATAGAAAGTATGATGAAAAAAGAAGACACTTATGGAAACATAGTAGAAGACGAACACGTTTTAAAGCAGACCTTCCAACCAAAAACAAACAAATAAACAAACCAACAACAACAACAACAAAAATTTCAAAAATTAGTAAACTAGGACTATATTAAGCTGTGAATCTTCTGCCAAAATAAGACACAATAATTAGCAAGAGAAGACAAACTTTAGAATGAGGACATATATTTGCAAACTCTCTCAGAAAAGACATTATAATCAGACTACGCAGAGAACTCAGCACAGTTTACTTGGAGTGGGGGAAATCAGTCCGATGAAAAGATGGCATATTCTCCAGTGAGGACAAACCAATCGAAAGATCACCTTAAAAAGTACTCTGCATCTCATAACATAAGGGAGATGCAAATCAAACCTAAAAAGGGATGCCACTTAACAGTAGTCAAAAAAATTGACATTAAGAAAAGAGAAGAATAATATCAAGGCTGAGATGATTAAAGAAACACTTCTGCATTTTTTTCTTGGAAATGTTAATTAGATCAATCCCTCTGGAAAATAATATGGATGTACCTGAGAAATTTACAAATAAATGACCCAGTCATTCCACTCTTGTATATCTACCAAGAGGACTAGAAAACCCTCTGCTGGAAACTCACTTTCATTTCCCTGTTTGTTGTGGCATTGTTCATGAATGCTAGAGTGCACAACAAATCTAAACTACTGAACCAGATAAGCTTTTTGTTGTTGTTATTGTTGTTGTTTTAAATTGTGCCTGTTAAAAAATATGGATTACTACTTGGCCAGGAAAAATAAGAACCAGTCAGTGGATACTAAGTGGAACAATGTAAAAATTATCATACAAAGCAAAACAAAGCAAACTATGATAGACAGGCATTGTATGTTCTCACTGAAAATATGCAAATTGTCTTCACTCTG
>NW_006159480.1:2053020-2055661 GCF_000334495.1 Tupaia belangeri chinensis | reverse complement strand
TAAAGATCTTTGTGGTCGCTTCCAGTTTAGATTGGGGCCTAAGGATGCACTTCACTTCCTAAACAAACTAAGTCTATGGAAACCCTCTTCCAACAAAATGTTTTAGAAAGAACTAACAAAAACTTGTTTGTTCCACTTCCTCAACTTTGGAAGTTGAACAACTTGTGAGGTTCAGTGTTGTTCTACTTCAACTCTTAGTTTTGTGAGCAGTTTCACACTGCATGTTAAAGGACGTTTTGAAAGGAAGCTTACTTGGGCGAGATAAACGTGTTATTTTTCAGCCAAAATGTGTACTTTCTCTTGGAGTATCAGAAAGATCTTTGGCAGAGTGACTCGACTCATGGAGCTGAATTTCATATGTTCAGATCTTTGTGGTAGCTGCAAGTTGCATTTTAGGTCTAAGAATGCACTACAAAACACTTCCTAAGCAAACTAAATCTATAGAAAAAGTTTTCAAACAAAATGTTTAAGAAAGAACTAACACAAACTTGTTTGTTCCACTTCCTTAAGTTTGAGAGTTGAATAACTTGTCAGGTTCAGTTTTCCTCTATTTCAACTCTTAGTTTTGGAAGCGGTTTTACAGTGTATTTCAGTGGCCGTTTTGAAAGGAAGCTTACTTTTGAAGTTCACTGTTGTTCTACTTCAACTCTTACTTTTGTGAGCAGTTTCACACTGCAGTTTAAAGGACGTTTTGAAAGGAATTTTACTTTGGCGAGATAAGGGTTTTTTTTTTTTTCAGCCAAAATGTGTACTTTCTCTTGGAGTATCCGAAAGATCTTTTGCAGAGTGACTCCACTCATGGAGCTGATGTTTTGCAATGGACATTTTGAAAGGAAGCTTACTCTTACCAGATAATCATGTAGTTTTTCAGCCAAAACCTGTACTTTTCCTTCAAGTATCAGAAAAATCTTTGGCAGCAAGACTCGACTCTTGGAGATGAATAGCGTACCTAAGGGTCTTTATTGTAGCTGCAAGTTGAATTTTGCTCCTAAGAATTCACTACAATTTCAAACCAAAGTAATAATAGGGAATCCGCTTCCAAAGAAATTTGACAATGCACTCAGAAGCACCAGTTTATTCCACATACTTAACACTGGATGGTGAACTCCTTCTAATGTTCAGTTTTGCTCTACTTGAACATTTGGTTTTGGATACAATTTGAAACTCTTTTACAATGGACATTTTGAAATGAAGCTTACTTTTCCCAGGTACGCATGTAGTTTTTCAGGAAAAACTCTAGTTTCCTTGGACTATCAGAAATATCTTTGGCAGAATGACTCCACTTATGGAGTTGATTTTCATAACTAAAGATCTTTGTTGTACCTGCAAGTTGAGCTTTGGGCCTACAAATGCACTGCACTTTGAAAGCACACTATGCATAAAGCAGGGCTCTTCCAATGAAATGCTAAGATCTCTGTGGTAGGGTTTCTGTTACCGTTAGGCTTTAGAGGTGGAGTTAGGGTTAGGGTTATGATGTAAGGATAGTTCTAGGGTTAGGGTTAGGGTTCGGGTTTTGGTACAGTATTAGGGTTAGGGTTAGAATATAAGGAAAGTGCTAGGGTTATGATTAGGGTTAAGGGATAGTGTTAGGGTCACAGTTAGAGTTTAAGGAAAGTGATAGGCTTAGAGTTAGGGTTAGGGTTTAGGGTTCGGGCTAGGGTTAGGGTTAGATTTCAGGGACAGTGTTAGGATTAGGGTTAGAGTTTAAGAATAGCGCTAGGGTTTGGGTTAGATTTCAGGGACAGTGTTAGGATTAGGGTTAGAGTTTAAGAATAGCGCTAGGGTTTGGGTTAGATTTCAGGGACAGTGTTAGGATTAGGGTTAGAGTTTAAGAATAGCGCTAGGGTTTGGGTTAGATTTCAGGGACAGTGTTAGGATTAGGGTTAGAGTTTAAGAATAGTGTTAGGGTTAGGGTTTTGGGATAGAGTTAGGGTTAGTGTAAGTGTTTAGGGTAGGTTTAGGGTTAGGCTTAGGGTCTGCATAGAGAACTGTGTGAATCTGGAACAGGGAGGTCTCTATGGAAGTCAGTAGTTGCAGTGTCCCCTTAGTCGGCAGGTGTCTTCAGATGTACCAGGCTTCTGGCTACTAGAGAAAATGGTGCAGTCTTTGGAGAGTGGAAGGGGAAAAAGCTCAAGGAGTATTTCAACAAAAATCTGCCTTTGTCTTAGAATATCAGAAAGATAGTTGGCACAAACACTCCCCTCCTTAGGCTGCATTTAATATCAAAATATCTTTGTGGAAGTTACAAGTTGAGTTTTTTCACTAAGAATGCAATACACTTTCAAAGCAAAGTAATACTAGGGAAACCCTCTTCCAAAGAAACTTTACGATAAACTCACAGAAACCTGTGTGTTCCACTTACTTACCTTTGGAAGTTGAACAACTAGTGATGTCCAATGTTGCACTACTTGAACATTTGGTTTTGGAAGCAATTTGACACTCTTTTAGAATGGAAATTTTGAAACGAAGCTTAAATTTCCCACATAAGCATGTAGATTTTCAGCCAAAATCTGTGTTTTTCCTGGGAGTAACAGAGAGATCTTTGGCAGAAGAAATCCACTCATGAAGCTGATTAACATACCAAAAGATTTTTGTTGTAGCTGTAAGAAGAGTATTGGGCCTATGAATGCACTACACTTTC
>NW_006159480.1:2045856-2052384 GCF_000334495.1 Tupaia belangeri chinensis | reverse complement strand
GAAAGATCGTTGGCAGAATGACTCAACTCATGGAGCTGATTTCGTATCTGAAGATCTTTGTTGTAGATGTAAGTTGCATTGTGGGCCTAAGAAAACCCTCCACTTGCAAAAGCAAAGTATAACTAGTGAAAGCCACTTTCAACGAAATTTTAAAATACAATCACTGAAACCAGTTTGTTCCACTTACTTAACTCTGGAAGTGGAATACCTTGTGATGTTCAATGTTGCTCGACGTGACCATTTTGTTTTGGATGCTTTTTGACTCTGTTTTACAATGGACGTTTTGAAATGAAGCTTACTCTTCCCAGATAAGCATGTAGATTTTCAGCCAAAATCTGTACTTTTCCTTCAAGTATCAGAAAGCCCTTTGCAGCAAGACTCAACTCTTGGGGATGAATTTCACAGATAAGGGTCACAATGGACGTTTTGAAATGAAGCTTACTTTTCCCAGGTAAGCATGTAGTTTTTCAGGAAAAACTCTAGTTTTCCTTGGAGTATCAGAAATATCTTTGGCAGAATGACTCCACTCATGGAGTTGATTTTCGTAATTAAGATCTTTGTTGTAGCTTCAAGTTGAGTTTTGGTCCTACGAATTCACTCTACTTTCAAAGCACACTAAGCATAAAGCATGGCTCTGCCAACAAAATGCTAAGGACTTTGTGGTAGGGTTAGTGTTAGGTTTAGGCTTTAGGGATATAGTGACGGTTAGGGCTATGGTTTAAGGATAGTTCTAGGGTTAGTGTTAGGGTTAGCGTTTTGGGATAGTATTAGGGTTAGGGTTAGGGTTAGAGTTTAAGGATAGTGCTAGGGTTAAGGTTAGGGTTAAGGGATAGTGATAGGGTTAGGGTTAGAGTTTATGGATAATGACTGGGTTACCATTAAGGTAAGGGTTTATGTATAGTGTTAGGGTTAGGGTTAGGGTTAGAGTTTAAAGATTGTGCTAGGTTTAGGATTAGGGTTAAGGGACCGTGTTAGGGTTAGCATTAGAGTATAAAGGTAGTAGTAAGGTTAGGGTTAGTTTTACGGTTTAGGGATCGTGTTAGGGTTAGGGTTAGGGTTAGAGTTTAAGAATAGTGCTCCAGTTTGGGTTAGGTTTAAGGATCGTGTTACAGCTGGGGATATAATTTAAGGATAGTGTTAGAGTTTAGGTTTTAGGATAGTGTTACGGTTAGGGTAAGTATTTAGGGTTTTGTTTAGGGTTAGGGTTAGGGTCTGCCTTGGGGCCTGGGTGAATCCACGACAGGTGGTTCTGTATTGGAGTCAGTAGGTTCAGTGTCCCCTTGGACGCCAGGTGTCTCCAGATGTACCAGGCTGTTGGCTTCTAGAGAAAATGGCTCAGTCTGTGCAGAGTGGAAGAGGAAGTATCACGTGTCGTTTTTCAACAAAGATCTGTAGTTTTTCTTAGAATGTCAGAGAGGTCTTTGGCAGAAAGACTCCCCTCCTGGGGCTGCGTTTAATACCAAAATGTATTTTTGGTAGCTACAAGTTGAGTGTTTAGACTAAATATGCACTACATTTTCAAAGCAAAGTAATACTAGGTTAAACCGCTTCCAACAAAATTTTACAATACAATCACATAAACCAGTATGTTCCACTTACTAGGCTTCGGATGTTGAACAACTAGTGATGTCCCATGTTGCTCTACATGAACATTTGGTTTTGGAATCAATTTTACAATGGACGTTTGGAAATGAAGCCTAATTTTCCCTGAATAATATCTAGTTTTTCAGCCAAAATCTGTACTTATCCTTGGAGTATCAGAACGATCCTTGGCAGGAAGACTCCACTCATGGAGCTGATATTCATACCTAGAGATTGTTGTTTTAGCTACCAGTTGAATTTTAGGCCTAAGATTTCCCTACAGGAAAATCCGCTAACAAAGAAATTTTGCAATGCAATCACAATAACCAGTTTGTTCCACTTACATAACACTGGAGGTTGAACACCTTGTGATATCCACTGTTGATCTACATGAACATTTGGTTTTGTAAGCAATTTCACACTCTTTTACAATGGAAGTTTTCAAATGAAGCTTATATTTCCCACATAAGCATGTAGTTTTTCAGCCAAAATCTCTATTTTTCCTTGGAGTAACAGAGAGATCTTTGGCAGAATTCCACTCATGAAGCTGATTTAGAAACCAAAAGATGTTTGTTGGAGCTGTAAGTAGAGTTTGGGCCTAAGAATGCACTACACTTTCAACCCAAAGTAATACTAGGGAATCTCGCTTCCAACGAAATTTTAACATACAATCACCGAAACCAGTTTGTTCCACTTTCTTAACTCTGGAAGTTGAACAAGTTTTGATGTTCAGTGATGCTCGAATTGTACATTTGGTTTTGGAAGCAGTTTGACACGGTTTTACAATGGACGGTTGGAAATGAAGCCTAATTTTCCCTGATTAATATGTAGTTTTTCAACCAAAATCTGTACTTATCCTTGGAGTATCAGAACGATCTTTGGCAGGATGACTCCACTCATGGAGGTGATATTCATACCTCGAGATCGTTGTTGTAGCTACCCTTTGAATTTTGGGCCTAACATTTCCCTCTATTTTCAAAGCTAAGTACTAGGTGGAAAAGTCGCATAAAAGGAAATTTTTCAGTACAATCACAATAACCAGTTTATTCCACTTACGTAACACTGGAGGTTGAACACTTTGTGATGTCCAGTGTTGCTATACATGAACATTTGGTTTTGGAGCAATTGGACACGCTTTTACAATGGACGTTTTGAAATGAAGCTTAAATTTTCCAGATAAGCATGTAGTTTTTCAGCCAAAGTCTGTACTTCTCCTTAGAGGATCCCAAAGATCGTTGGCAGAACGACTCCACTCATGGAGCTGGTTTTCATATCTAAAGATCTTTGTTGTCGATGCAAGTTGCGTTGTGGGCCTAAGAATGCACTACACTTTCAAAAGCAAAGTAACAAGAAACTGAACCTCTTCCAACACAAAATTTTACAATACGATCACTGAAAAAAGTTTGTTCCGCTTACTTAACTCTGGAAGTTGAACACCTTGTGATGTTCAATGTTGCTCTACAAGAACATTTGGTTTTGGACGCTTTTTGACTCTGTTTTGCAATGGAGGTTTTGAAATGAGGATTACCCTTCACAGATAAGCACATAGATTTTCAGCCAAAATCTGTACTTTTCCTTCAAGTATCAGAAAGATCTTTGCCAGAAGGCCTCCACTCTTGAAGATGAATTTCATACCTAAGGATCTATATTGTAATTCAACTGCAAGTTGAATTTTGGTCCTAAAAATTCACTACATTTTCAAAGCAAATAATAATAGAGAATCCGCTTCCAAAGAAATTTCACAATACACTCAGAAGGACCAGTTTTTTCCACATACATAACACTGGAAGTTGAACTTGTGATGTGCAGTGTTGCTCTACTTGAACATTTGGTTTTGGATACAATTTGACACCGTTTGACAATGGACGTTTAGAAATAATGCTTACTTTTCCCAGATAAGCATGTGGTTTTTCAGGAAAAACTCTAGTATTTCTTGGAGTATCAGAAATATCTTTGGCAGAATGACTCCACTCATGGAGTTAATTTTCATAATTAAGATCTTTGTTGTAGCTTCAAGTTGAGTTTTGGGTGGGTCTACGAATGCACTGCACTTTCAAAGCACACTAAGCATAAAGCAGGGCTCTGCCAACGAAATGCTAAGGTCTTTGTGGTAGGGTTAGTGTAAGGTTTATGCTTTAGGGATAGAGTGAGAGTTAGGGTTATGGTTTAAGGATAGTTCTAGGGTTAGTGTTAGGGTTAGGGTTTTGGGATAGTATTAGGGTTAGGGATAGGGTTAGAGATTAAGGATAGTGCTAAGGTCAGGGTTAGGGTTAAGGGATAGTGATAGGGTTAGGGTTAGAGTTTATGGATAGTGACTGGGTTAGCATTAGGGTAAGGGTTTATGTATAGTGTTAGGGTTAGGGTTAGAGTTTAAGGATTGAGCTAGGGATAGGTTTAGTGTTAAGGGACAATGTTAGTGTTAGTGTTAGAGTTTAAAGATAGTGGTAAGGTTAGGGTTAGTTTTACGGTTTACGGATAGTGTTAGGGTTAGGGTAAGGGTTAGAGTTAAAGAATAGTGTTCGGGTTTGGGTTAGGTTTAAGGCCCATGTTACGGTTGGAGATATAGTTTAAGGGTAGTGTTAGGTTTTAGGGTTTAGGATAGTGTTACGGTTAGGGTAAGTGTTTAGGGATAGGTTTAGGGTTAGGGTTAGGGTCTGCCTAGGGGCCTGGGTGAATCCACGACAGGTGGTTCTGTATTGGAGTCGGTAGGTTCAGTGTCCCCTTGGTCGCCAGGTGTCTCCAAATGTACCAGGCTGCTTGGTTCTAGAGAAAATGGCTCAGTCTGTGCAGAGTGGAAGAGGAAGAAGCACGCGTCGTTTTTCAGCAAAAATCTGCACTTTTTCTTAGAATGTCAGAGAGGTTTTGGCAGAAAGACTCCCCTCCTGGGGCTGCATTAAATACCAAAATACCTTTGTGGTAGCTAAAAGTTGAGTTTTTTGACTAAATATGCACCACATTTTCAAAACATACTAGAGAAAACCACTTCCAACGAAATTTTGCAATACAATCACAGAAACCAGTGTGTTCCACATATTAAGCTTTGGAAGTTGAGAAACTAGTGATGTCCCATGTTGCTCTACATGAACATTTGGTTTTACAAGCAATTTGACACTCTTTTACAATGGACGTTTTGAAATGAAGCTTACATTTCCCACTTAGCATGTAGTTTTTCAGCCAAAATTTCTGCTTTTCCTTGGGGTAACAGAGAGATCTTTGGCAGAAGAATTCCACTCATGAAGCTGATTTAGAAACCAAAAGATGTTTGTTGGAGCTGTAAGTAGAGTTGGGCCTAAGAATGCACTACACTTTCAACGCAAAGTAATTCTAGGGAATTTCGCTTACAAAGAAATTTTAAAATACAATCACCGAAACCAGTTTGTTCCACATGCTTAACTCAGGAAGATGAACAAGTTGTGAGGTTCAGTGATGCTCGACTTGTACATTTGGTTTTGGAAGCAGTTTGACACGGTTTTACAATGGACGGTTGGAAATGAAGCCTAATTTTCCCTGATTAATATGTAGTTTTTCAGCCAAAATCTGTACTTATCCTTGGAGTATAGGAACGATCTTTGGCAGGATGACTCCACTCATGGAGCTGATATTCATACCTGGAGATCGTTGTTTTAGCTACCAGTTGAATTTTGGGCCTAAGAATGAACTGCACTTCCTAAGCAAAATAATACTAGGGAAACTCGCTTCCAAAGAAATTTTACAATACATGTCCAGAAACCAGTTCGGGTTTGGGTTAGGTTTAAGGCCCATGTTACGGTTGGAGATATAGTTTAAGGGTAGTGTTAGGTTTTAGGGTTTAGGATAGTGTTACGGTTAGGGTAAGTGTTTAGGGATAGGTTTAGGGTTAGGGTTAGGGTCTGCCTAGGGGCCTGGGTGAATCCACGACAGGTGGTTCTGTATTGGAGTCGGTAGGTTCAGTGTCCCCTTGGTCGCCAGGTGTCTCCAAATGTACCAGGCTGCTTGGTTCTAGAGAAAATGGCTCAGTCTGTGCAGAGTGGAAGAGGAAGAAGCACGCGTCGTTTTTCAGCAAAAATCTGCACTTTTTCTTAGAATGTCAGAGAGGTTTTGGCAGAAAGACTCCCCTCCTGGGGCTGCATTAAATACCAAAATACCTTTGTGGTAGCTAAAAGTTGAGTTTTTTGACTAAATATGCACCACATTTTCAAAACATACTAGAGAAAACCACTTCCAACGAAATTTTGCAATACAATCACAGAAACCAGTGTGTTCCACATATTAAGCTTTGGAAGTTGAGAAACTAGTGATGTCCCATGTTGCTCTACATGAACATTTGGTTTTACAAGCAATTTGACACTCTTTTACAATGGACGTTTTGAAATGAAGCTTACATTTCCCACTTAGCATGTAGTTTTTCAGCCAAAATTTCTGCTTTTCCTTGGGGTAACAGAGAGATCTTTGGCAGAAGAATTCCACTCATGAAGCTGATTTAGAAACCAAAAGATGTTTGTTGGAGCTGTAAGTAGAGTTGGGCCTAAGAATGCACTACACTTTCAACGCAAAGTAATTCTAGGGAATTTCGCTTACAAAGAAATTTTAAAATACAATCACCGAAACCAGTTTGTTCCACATGCTTAACTCAGGAAGATGAACAAGTTGTGAGGTTCAGTGATGCTCGACTTGTACATTTGGTTTTGGAAGCAGTTTGACACGGTTTTACAATGGACGGTTGGAAATGAAGCCTAATTTTCCCTGATTAATATGTAGTTTTTCAGCCAAAATCTGTACTTATCCTTGGAGTATAGGAACGATCTTTGGCAGGATGACTCCACTCATGGAGCTGATATTCATACCTGGAGATCGTTGTTTTAGCTACCAGTTGAATTTTGGGCCTAAGAATGAACTGCACTTCCTAAGCAAAATAATACTAGGGAAACTCGCTTCCAAAGAAATTTTACAATACATGTCCAGAAACCA
>NW_006159480.1:2043174-2045590 GCF_000334495.1 Tupaia belangeri chinensis | reverse complement strand
GAACGATCTTTGGCAGGATGACTCCACTCATGGAGCTGATATTCATACCTGGAGATCGTTGTTTTAGCTACCAGTTGAATTTTGGGCCTAACATTTCCCTCTATTTTCAAAGCAAAGTACTAGGTGGAAAAGCCACATACAAGAAAATTTTTCAATACAATCACAATAACCAGTTTGTTCCACTTACGTAACACTGGAGGTTGAACACCTTTCATGTCCAATGCTGCTATACATGAACATTTGGTTTTGGAGCAATTGGACACGCTTTTACAATGGACGTTTGGAAATGAAGCTTAAATTTTCCAGATAAGCATGTAGTTTTTTAGCCAAAGTCTGTACTTCTCTTGGAGGATCCCAAAGATCTTTGGCAGAATGACTCCACACATGGAGCTGATTTTCATATCTAAAGGTCTTTGTTGTAGCTGCAAGTTGAGTTTTGGGACTAAGAATGCAGTACACTTTCAAAGCAACGTAATACTAGGGAAACCCACTTCCAACGAAATTTTACAATACACACAATGGAACCAGTTTGTCACACTTACTTAACTCTGGAAGTTGAATATCTTGTTATGTTCATTTTTGCTCTACTTGAACATTTGGTTTTGGAAGCAGTTGGAGACTGTTTCACAATGGCCCTTTCGTAATGAAGCTTACATTTACCAGGTAAACATACTTCCTAGATCAGCACGTAGATTTTCAGTCAAAATCTGTACTTTTCCTTCAAGTATCAGAAAGATCTTTGGCAGAAGGCCTCTCTCTTGAAGATGAATTTCATACCTCAGGATCTATATTGTAGCTGCAAGTTGAATTTTGGTCCTAGAAATTCACTTCATTTTCCAAGCAAAGTAATAATAGAGAATCCGCTTCCAAGAAATTATCACAATACACTCAGAAGAACCGTTTATTCCACATAAATAACACTGGAAGTTGAACTCCTTGTGATGTTCAGTGTTGCTCTACTTGAACATTTGGTTTTGGATACAATTTGACACTGTTTGACAATGAACATTTAGAAATGGAGCTTACTTTTCCCAGATAAGCATGTAGTTTCTCAGGAAAACTCTAGTTTTCCTTGGAGTATCAGAAATATCTTTGGCAGAATGACTCCACTCATGGAGTTGATTTTCACACCTAACAAACTTTGCAGTAGCTGCAAGTTGAGTTTTAGGCCTAAGAATGCACTACACTTTCAAAGCACACTAAGCATAAAGCAGGTCTCTACCAATGAAATGCTAAGGTCTTTGTGGTAGGGTTAGTGTTTGGTTTAGGCTTTAGAGATAGAGTGAGGGTTAGGGTTATGGTTTAAGGATAGTTCTAGGGTTAGGGTTAGGGTTAGGGTTAGGGTTTGGGGACTGTATTAGGGTTACGGTTAGGGTTAAAGTTTAAGGATAGTGCTAGGATTAGGGTTTGGGTTAAGGGATAGTGATAGGGTTAGGGATAGAGTTTAAGGATAGTGACTGGGTTAGCTTTAGGGTACGGGTTTATGTATAGTGTTAGGGATGGGGTTAGGGTTGGAGTTTAAAGATTGAACTAGGGTTAGGATTAGGGTTAAGGGACCGTGTTAGGGTTAGCATTAGTGTTTAAAGTTCTTGGTAAGGTTAGGGTTAGTTTTACGGTTTAGGGATAGTGTTAGGGTTAGGGTTACAGTTAGAGTTTAAGAATAGTGCTTGGGTTTGGGTTATGTTTAAGGACCGTGTTACAGTTGGGGATATAATTTAAGGATAGTGTTAGGGTTTAGGTTATAGGATAGTTTTACGGTTAGGGTAAGTGTTTAGGGATAGGTTTTGGGTTAGGGTTAGGGTCTGCCTAGGGGCCTGGGTGAATCCACGACAGGTGGTTCTGTATTGGAGTCGGTAGGTTCAGTGTCCCCTTGGTCGCCAGGTGTTTCCAGATGTACCAGGCTGCTGGCTTCTAGAGAAAATGGTTCAGTCTCTGCATAGTGGAAGAGGAAGAAGCACGCGTCATTTTTCAGCAAAATCTGTACTTTTTCTTAGAATGTCAGAGAGGTCTTTGGCAGAAAGACTCCCCTCCTGGGGCTGCATTTAATACCAAGATATCTTTTTGGTAGCTGCAAGTTGAGTTTTTTGACTAAATATGCACTACATTTTCAAAGCAAGGTAATATTAGGGAAAACTGCTTCCAACGAAATTTTACAATACAATCACAGAAACCAGTGTGTTCCACTTACTAAGCTACAGAAGTAGAACAACTAGTGACCTCCCTTGGTGCTCTACATGAACATTTGGTTTCGGAAGCAATTTGACACTCTTTTACAATGGAAGTTTTGAAATGAAGCTTACATTTCCCACATGAGCATGTAATTTTTCAGCCAAAATTTCTACTTTTCTTTGGAGTAACAGAGAGATCTTTGGCAGAAGAATTCCACTCATGAAGCTGATTTAGAAACCAAAAGATG
>NW_006159480.1:2020265-2042959 GCF_000334495.1 Tupaia belangeri chinensis | reverse complement strand
AGTTCTGGAAGCAGTTTAACACTGTATTACAACGAGCGTTTAGAAATAGAGCTTACTTTCTCAAGATAAGAATGTAGTTTTTCAACCAAAATCTGTACTTATCCTTGGAGTATCAGAACGATCATTGGCAAGATGACTCCACTCATGGAGCTGATATTCATAACTCACGATCGTTTTTTTAGCTACACTTTGAATTTTGGGCCTAACATTTCCCTCTATTTTCAAAGCAAATTACTAGTTGGAAAAACCGCTTACAAAGAAATTTTTCTATACAATCACAATAACCAGTTTATTCCACTTACGTAATACAGGAGGTTGAACACCTTGTGATGTCCAGTGTTGCTCTACATGAACATTTGGTTTTGGAAGTTATTTGACACCTGTGGTGTTTGCTAAGCACATGTCCCCACCCCTCAGACTCTCTCTCTTAAGTGTGTCCCCACATTTCCCCCTTTTTTGTTTTAAAGTCAACATGGCCTGAGTTGTTAGGAGGGAAGTCAGCACCAAGGGATTCACACAGGCATTAGGTGACTGCTATAACAATTAAGTAACATAGTATAAAATTAGTTAACATGATTTCCTTAGAGAGCAGCATTGGTGCTATGTAATTAAGGCAGTATAACCTATTACGAGATAGATTAACTAAAATACTTAAACGTGTAGGTCATACACGTAAAAATCCAGTCTACAGACAATTGAACAAAGCCAGTAGCATAGTTAACATTTTTTGTTTTTGCAGGAATGAGATCCTGGTCACAAATGTTCATTGAGTTAGCAGTCAATTTGGCACACATAGCAATGAACAAGTTCTCAGGATTTGGTTCTTTATCTTGTTTCTTCAGCATTTCCTGAGCATCATTGGCTAATGCTTTGATGTTACCCCAAGTGCTAGGACTTGCCGTGGCTGGACTGCACATTCTTTTCTTGGTCTTCTCTTTCTCCTGTATGTTCAGCTGGAAATTCGGTATCAGATTTTGCAGCATCTGATGCCATCTCATGGTGTGCAGGTCGTATGCACCGAGAGGGAATCCAAACTGGAACTGTAGGAGTAAGCACAGAAGCATACCCTCTTCCTCAGGTTATTAGAGGAACTGGGCCTTGCCAGGTTGGATCCGGAAGCAAGCTATAGAAAACTTTAGCTTGGGGGAGCTTTTGTGAAGATGACATGCGTTGCCAGGCCGTACTCCAAAGATGTGATTTTGCATCAAAAGTAAAATTTGGATGATTCAATTTAAACATGGTTAAAGAAAGCAATTTTGCAGCATGAGCAGAGGGGGGCCCTAGCCGTAAATCCCCCTTTTCTTGTTTTAAAAATGTAGAGAGCGTTTGTTTTACACGTTGGTGCATATGCTCTCTAATTGCTTGACCGGTGGGGTTGCATGGGATGCCTGTAACACGCTGAATACCCCACTCAGTACAGAAGTCACGAAATTTTTTGGAAGTATAAGTAGGGCCATTGTCTGTTTTTAATGATTTAAGTTTGTTCCTAACAGAAATAGTGGCTAGAACATACTTAATTGCCGCTGCAGAATTTTCAGAAGTGTCAGCGGTCACCCACATAAATTTAGAAAAGGTATCATATCATGTCCGCTAAAGAGGTGGTGGGCTTGCCATAAATACCTTTCAGTACCTCCTGACAATCAACATTAGCATTTTCAAAGGTTAGTTGTTTTAACAGTACCTGAGCTGCATCTGCATTCTCCACTTGCCTGTACAAAGATCTTTGCATTGTCTATAAATAAGTCATAGGCTTCTTGTGGCCCTTGAAACACTTTAACAAAAGAAAGGCATCCCCCAGAAGAGTCAGGTATTTTCCTCCATGCACGAGTAGCAATGGTGGCTATTTGCCTGAAGACTTCTGGTGGCAAGTGGGACTGTTGCTCATTAGTAGAATAATCACCAGTCCCTGACAACATTTCAGCAGTCACTTCTGGATTTCTTATTACATTATCATTAGCCGTTTGATGGCATCCGTCATCAAACTCTTGTCTCCAAACCGTATATTGGGCAGGAGTGGTCACCATTTTTACTTGTTTGGAAAAGAAGTCTAAATTTCCTTTATTAATATGTAGTTTCTCAGCCAAAATCTGTACTTATCCTTGGAGCATCAGAACAATCCTTGGCAGGATGACTCCACTCGTGGAGCTGATATTCATACCTAGAGATCGTTCTTTTAGCTACCAGTTGAATTTTGGGCCTAAGATTTCCCTACATCTTCAAAGCCATCTTCAAAGCAAAATAATACTAGAAAAACCAGCTTACAAAGAAATTTTGCAATGCAATCACAATAACCAGTTTGTTCCACTTACATAACACTGGAGGTTGAATACCGTGTGATATCCAGTGTTGCTCTACATGAACATTTGGTTTTGGAAGCAATTTGACACTCTTTTACAATGGAAGTTTTGAAATGAAGCTTACATTTCCCACATAAGCATGTAGTTTTTCAGCCAAAATCTCTACTTTTCCTTGGAGTAACAGAGAGATCTTTGGCAGAAGAATTCCACTCATGAAGCTGATTTAGAAACCAAAAGATGGTTGTTGGAGCAGTAAGGAGAGTTTGGGCCTAAGAATGCACTACACTTTCAACGCAAAGTAATACTAGGGAAACTCGCTTCCAACGAAATTTTAAAATACAATCACCGAAACCAGTTTGTTCCACTTACTTAACTCTGGAAGTTGAACAACTGTTGATGTTCAGTATGCTCAACATGTACATTTGGTTTTGGAAACAGGTTGACACAGTTTTACAATGGACGTTTGAAAATGAAGCCTAATTTTCGCAGATAGAAATGTAGTTTTTCAGCCAAAATCTGTACTTATACTTGGAGTATCAGAATGATCCTTGGCAGGATGACTCCACTCATGGAGCTGATATTCATACCTCGTGATCGTTGTTGTAGCTACCCTTTGAATTTTGGGCCTAACATTTCCCTCTATTTTCAAAGCAAAGTACAAGTAGGAAAAGCCACTTACAAAGAAATTTTGCAATACAATCTGGAAGATCTTTGGCAGAACATCTCCACTCATGGAGCTGATTTTCATATCTATAGATTTTTGTTGTAGCTGCAAGTTGCGTTGTGAGCCTAAGAATGCACTACGCTTTCTAAAGCAAAGTAAAAGTAGGCAAAGCCGCTTTCAACGAAATTTTAAAATACGATCACTGAAAAAAGTTTGTTCCGCTTACTTAACTTTGGAAGTTGAACACCTTGTGATGTTCAATGTTGCTCTATGAGAACATTTGGTTTTGGACGCTTTTTGACTCTGTTTTGCAATGGACGTTTTGAAATGAAGCTTACTCTTCCCAGAGAAGCATATAGATTTTCAGCCAAAATCTGTACTTTTCCTTCAAGTATCAGAAAGATCTTTGGCAGAAGGCCTCCACTCTTGAAGATGAATTTCATACCTAAGGATCTATATTGTAGCTGCAAGTTGAATTTTGGTCCTAAAAATTCACTACGTTTTCAAAGCAAAGTAATGTTAGAGAATCCGCTTCCAAAGAAATTTCACAATACACTCAGAAGAACCAGTTTATTCCATATACATAACACTGGAAGTTGAACTCCTTTTGATGTTCAGTGTTGCTCTACTTGAACGTTTGGTTTTGGATACAATTTGACACTGCTTGACAATGGACGTTTTGAAATGAAGCTTACTTTTCCCAGATAAGCATGTTTTTCTTTTTTCAAGAAAAACTATAGATTTCCTTGGAGTATCAGAAATAACTTAGGCAGAATGACTCCACTCATGGAGTTGATTTTCATAATTAAGATCTTTGTTGTAGCTTCAAGTTTAGTTTGGGGCCTACGAGTGCACTGCACTTTAAAAACACACTAAGCATAAAGCAGGGCTCTGCTAATGAAATGCTAAGGTCTTTGTGGTAGGGTTAGTGTTAGGTTTAGACTTTAGGGATAGAGTGAGGGTTAGGGTTATGGTTTCAGGATAGCTCTAGGGTTAGTGTTAGTGTTAGGGTTTTGGGATAGTATTAGGGTTAGGGTTAGGGTTAGAGTTTAAGGATAGTGCTAGGGTTAGGGTTAGGGTTAAGGGATAGTGATAGGGTTAGGGTTAGGGTTAGAGTTTAAAGATTGTCCTAGGGTTAGGATTACGGTTAAGGGACCGTGTTAGTGTTAGCGTTAGAATTTAAATATAGTGGTAATGTTAGGGTTAGATTTACGGTTTAGGGATAGTGTTAGTGTTAGGGTTAGGGTTAGGGTTAGAGTTTAAGAATACTGCTCGGGTTTGGGTTAGGTTTAAGGACTATGTTACGGTTGGGGATATGGTTTAAGGATACTGTTAGGTTTAAAGTTTTAGGATAGTTTTATGGTTAGGGTAAATGTTTAGGGATAGGTTTAGGGTTAGGGTTAGGGTCTGCCTAGGGACTTGGGTGAATCCACGACAGGTGGTTCTGTATTGGAGTCGGTAGATTCAGTGTCCCCTTGGGCGCCAGGTGTCTCCAGATGTACCAGGCTGCTGGCTTCTAGAGAAAATGACTCAGATTTTGCAGAATGGAAGAGGAAGAAGCATGCGTTCTTTTTCAGCAAAAATCTGCACTTTTTCTTAGAATGTCAGAGAGGTCTTTGGCAGAAAGACTCCCCTCCTGGGACTGCATTTAATACCAAAATATCTTTGTGGTAGCTGCAAGTTGAGTTTTTTGACTAAACATGCTCTACATTTTCAAAGCAAAGTAATACTAGGGAAAACTGCTTATAACGAAATTTTACAATACACTCACAGAAACCAGTGTGTTCCACTTACTTAGCTTTGGATGTGGAACATCTAGTGATGTCCATGTTGCTCTACATGAACATTTGGTTTTGGAAGCAATTTGACACTCTTTTACAATGGAAGTTTTGAAATGAAGCTTACATTTCCCACATAAGCATGTACTTTTTCAACAAAAATCTCTACTTTTCTTTGGAGTAACAGAGAGATCTTTTGCAGAAGAATTCCACTCATGAAGCTGATTTAGAAACCAAAACATGTTTGTTGGAGCTGTAAGTAGAGTTTGGGCCTAAGAATGCACTACACTTTCAAACGGAAAGTATTATTAGGGAAACCTGCTTCCAACAAAATTGTAAAATACAATCACTGAAACCAATGTGTTCCACTTAACAAGTTGTGATGTTCAGAGTTCCTTCACTTGCACATTTGATTTTGGAAGCAGTTTGACACTGTTTTACAATGGACGTTTGGAAATGAAGCCTAATTTTCCCAGATAAATATGTAGTTTTTAAGCCAAAATCTGTATTATCCTTGGAGTATCAGAACGATCTCTACATGAACATTTGTTTTTGGAGGCTTTTTGACTCTGTTTTGCAATGGACGTTTTGAAATAGAGCTTACTTTTACTAGATAAGCATGCAGTTTTGCAGCCAAAATCAGTACTTTTCTTTCAAGTATCAGAAAGGTCCTTGGCAGAAAGACACCACTCCTGGAGATGAATTTCATAACTAAGGATGTTTATTGTAGCTGCAAGTTAAAATTTGGTCCTACGAATTCACTACACTTTCAAAGCAAAGTAAGAATAGGGAATCCACTTCAAAAGAACTTTGACAATACACTCAGAAGAACCAGTTTATTCCACATACTTAACACTGGAAGTTGAACACCTTGTGATTTTCAGTGTTGCTCTACTTGAACATATGGTTTTGGGTACAAGTTGACACTGCTTTACAATGAACATTTTAAAATGAAGCTTACTTTTCCCAGATAAGCATGTAGTTTTCAGGAAAAACAGGAGTTTTCCTTGGAGTATTTGATATATCTTTGGCAGAATGACTCCTCCCATGGTGTTGATTTTCAAAACTAAAGATATTTGTTGTAGCTGCAAGTTGAGTTTTGGGCCTACGAATGCATTGTACTTTCAAATCACACTCAGCATAAAGCAGGGCTCTTCCAACGAAATTCTAAGGTCTTTGTGGTAGGGTTAGTGTTACGTTTAGGCTTTAGAGATAGAGTTAGGGTTAGGGTTATGGTTTAAGGAAAGTTTTAGGGTTAGGTTTAGGGTTAGGGTTTTGGGATTGTATTAGGGTTAGGGTTAGGGTTAGAGTTTAAGGGTAGTGCTAGGGTAGGGGTTAAGGGATAGTGATAGGGTTAGGGTTAGAGTTTAAGGATAGTGATTGGGTTAGTATTAAGGTTAGGGTTTATGGATAGCGTTAGGGTTAGGATTAGTGTTTAAAGATAGTTTTAGGATTAGGATTAGTCTTAAGGGACCGTGTTAGGTTAAGCGTTAGAGTTTAAGGTTAGTGGTAAGTTTAGGGTTAGTTTTACGGTTTAGGGATAGAGTTAGGGTTAGGATTAGAGTTTAAAGATAGTTCGAGGATTAGGATTAGGCTTAAGGGATCGTGTTAGGGTAAGCGTTAGAGTTTAAGGATAGTGGTTAGTTTAGGGTTAGTTTTGCAGTATAGGGATAGTGTTCGGGTTAGTGATAGGGTTAGGGTTAGAGTTTTCGAATAGTGCTAGAGTTTGGGGTAGGGTTAAGGGACAGTGTTACGGTTAGGGGTAGAGTTTAAGGATAGGGTTAGGGTTAAGGTTTTAGGATAGTGTTACGGTTAGGGTAAGTTTTTGGTATAGTCTTATTGTTAGGGTTAGGTTCTGCCTAGGGGCCTGGATGAATCCGCGACAGGGGAGTCTGTTTTGGAGTCGGTAGGTTCAGTGTCCCCTTGGTCGCCAGGTGTCTTCTTGTGTACCATGCTGTTGGCTACTATAGAAAATCATGCAGTCTATGGAGAGTGGATGGGGAACAAGCACACGTAGTTTTTCAGGAAAAATCTGCATTTTTCTTAGAATATCAGAAGATCTTTGGCAGAAAGACTCCCCACTTGGGGCTGCATTTAATACTAAAATATCTTTGTGGTAGCTGCATGTTGAGTTTTTTTACTAAAAATACACTACACTTTCAAAGCAAAGTAATACTAGGGAAACCCACTTCCAAGGAAATTTTACAATACACTCAAGAAACCAGTGTGTTCCACTTACTTAACTTTGGAAGTTGAACAAGTAGTGATGTCCCATGTTGCTCTACATGATCATTTGGTTTTGGAAGCAATTTGACACTCTCTTACAATGGTAGTTTTGAAATGAATCTTCAATTTCCCACATAAGCATGTAGTTTTTCAGCCTAAATCTGTACTTTTCCTTAGAGTAACAGAGAGATCTTTGGCAGAAGAACTCAACTCATGAAGCTGACTTTAGAAACCAAAAGATGTCTGTTGGAGCTGTAAGTACAGTTGGGTCTAAGAATGCACTACACTTTCAATGAAAAGTAATACTGGGGAAACCCGCTTCCAACGAAATTTTAAAATACAATACCCGAAACCAGTTAGGTCCACTTGTGTAACTCTGGAATTTGCACAAGCTGTGATGTTCAGTGATGCTCGACTTGTACATTTGGTTTTGGCAGCAGTTTGACACTGTTTTACAATGGACGTTTGGAAATGAAGCCTCATTTTCCCAGATCAATATGTAGTTTTTCAGCCAAAATCTGTACTTTTCCTTGGAGTATCAGAAAGATCTTTGGCAGGATGACTCCACTCATGGAGTTGATTTTCATACCTCGAGATCGTTGTTGTAGCTACCAGTTGAATTTTGGGCCTAAGATTTCACTACATTTTCAAAGCAAATTAATACTAGGACAACCCGCTTTCAAAGAAATTTAGCAATACAATCACAATAACCAGTTATCACAATAACCAGTTTGCTCCACTTACATAACACTGGAAGTTGAACACCTTGTGATGTCCAGTGTTGCTATACATGAACATTTGGTTTTGGAAGCAACTGGACACGCTTTTACTGTGGACGTTTTGAAATGAAGCTTAAATTTTCCAGATAAACATGTAGTTTTTCAGCCAAAGTCTGTAATTTTCCTTATAGTATCAGAAAGAACTTTGGCAGAACGACTCCACTCATGGAGCTGATTTTCATATCTAAAGATATTTGTTGTAGCTGCAAGTTGCATTGTGTGCCTAAGAATTCACTACACTTTCAAAAGCAAAGTAAAACTAGGGAAAGCTGATTTCAACGAAATTTTAAAAGACATTCACTGAAACCAATTTGTTCCAGGTACTGAACTCTGCAAGTTGAACACCTTGTGATGTTCAATGTTGCTCTACTTGAACATTCAGTTTTGGACGCTTTTTGAATCCGTTTTTCAATGTACCTTTTGAAATGAGGCTTACTCTTCCCAGATAAGCATGAAGTTTTGCAGCCAAAATGTGTACTTTTCCTTCAAGTATCAGAAACACCTTTGGCAGAATGACTCTGCTCTTGGAGATGAATTTTATACTTAAGGATCTTTATTGTAGCTGCAAGCTGAATTTTGGTCCTAAGACTTCACTACACTTTCAAAGCAAAGTAATAATAGGGAATTCGCTTCCAAAGTAATTTGACAATGCACTCAGAAGAACCAGTTTATTCCACTTACTTAACACTGGAAGTTGAACACCTTGTGATGTTCAGTGTTGCTCTACTTGAACATTTGGTTTTGGATACAATTTGACACTGTTTCACAATGGACGTTTTGAAATGAAGCTTACTTTTCCCAGATAAGCATGAGGTTTCTCAGGAATAACTGTAGTTTTCCTTGGAGTATCAGAAATTCCTTAGGCAGAATGACTCCACTCATGGAGTTTATGTTCATAACTAAAGATCTTTGTTGTAGCTGCAAGTTGAGTTTTGGGCAAACTAATGCACTTCACTTTCAAAGCACCCTAAGCGTAATGCAAGGCTCTTCCAACAAAATGCTTAGATCTTTTTGGTAGGGTTAGTGTTATGTTTAGGCATTAGGGATAGAGTTAGGGTTACGGTTATGGTTTAAGGATAGTTCTAGGGTTATGGTTAGGGTTAGGGTTTTGGGATAGTATTAGGGTTAGGTTTAGGTCTATAGTTTAAGGATACTGCTGGGTTAAGGTTAGGGTTAAGGGATAGTGATAAGGTTATGGATAGCGTTAGGGTTAGGGTTTTTGGATAGGGTCAGGGATAGGGTTCGGGTTAGAGTTTAAGGATAGTGCTAGGGTAGGATTAGGTTTAAGGGACCGTGTTAGGGCTAGCATTGGAGTTTTAGGTTAGTGGTAAGGTTAGGGTTAGTTTTTCAGTTTTGGGATAGTGTTAGGGTTCAGGTTAGGGTTAGGGCTTGAGTTAAAGTTTAGTGCTAGGGTTTTGGTTAGGGTTAATGGACAGTGTTACGGTTAGAGGTAGAGTTTAAGCATAGTGTTAGGGTTAAGGTTTTAGGATAGTGTTACGGATAGGGTAAGTGTTTAGGGATAGGCATAGGGTTAGGTTTACGGTCTGCTAGGGGCCTGTGTGAATCCACGACAGTTGGTTCTGTATTGGAGTCAGTAGGTTCAGTGTCCCCTTGGTCGACAGTTGTCTTCAGATGTACCAGGCTGCTGGCTACTAGAGAAAATGGTGCAGTCTGTGCAGGGTGGAAGAGGAACAAGCGCAAATAGTTTGTCAGGAAAAAATCTGCACATTTTCTTTGACTATCAGAGAGATCTTTGGAAGAAAGACTTCACACCTGGGACTGCATTTCATACCAAAATTTTTTGTGGTAGCTGTAATTTGAGTACTTTGACTAAAAATGCACTACACTTTCAAAGCAAGTAATACTAGGGAAACCCACTTCCAACGTAATTTTACAATACAATCATAGAAACCCTTGTGTTCCACTTACTTAACTTTGGCAGTTGAACAAGTAGTGATGTCCCATGTTGCTCTACATGAACATTTGGTTTTGGAAGCAATTTGACACCCTTTTACAATAGCAGTTTTGAAATGAAGCTTTAATTTCCCACAGAAGCATGTGGTTTCTTAGCCAAAATCAGTACTTTTCCTTGGAGTAACAGAGAGATCTTTGCAGAAGAACTCAACTCATGAAGCTAATTTAGAAACCAAAAGACGTCTTTTGGAGCTGTAAATACAGTTTGGGCCTAAGAATGCACTACACTTTCAACGCAAAGTAATATTAGGGAAACACTCTTCCAACGAAATTTTAAAAGACAATCACTGAAACCAGTTTATTCCTACTTACTTAACTCTTGAAGTTGAACAAGTTGTGATGTTCAGTGATGCTCGACTTGTCCATTTGGTTTTGGAAGCTGTTTGACACTGTTTTACAATGGATGTTTGGAAATGAAGCCTAATTTTCCCTGATTAATATGTAGTTTTTCAGCCAAAGCTGTACTTATCCTTGGAGTATCAGAAAGATCTTTGGCAGGATGACTCCACTCATGGAGCTGATTTTCATACCTTGAGATCATTGTTGTAGTTACCAGTGGACTTTTGGGCCTACGATTTCCCCTAAGAGTTCCCTACATTTTCAAAGCAAAATAATACTAGGAAAACCCGCTTACAAAGAAATTTTGCAATACAATCACAATTACCAGTTTGTTCCACTTACGTAACACTGGAAGTTGAACACCTTGTGATGTCCAGTGTTGCTATACATAAACATTTGGTTTTGGAAGCAACTGGACAGGCTTATACAATGGACCTTTTGAAATGAAGTTTAAATTTTCCAGATAAGCATGTCGTTTTTCAGCCAAAGTCTGTATTTTTTTTTTTTTTGGGAGTATCCAAAAGATCTTTGGCAGTACAACTTCCCTCATGGAGCTGATTTTCATATCTGAAGATCTTTGTTGTAGCTGCAAGTTGCTTTGTGGGCCTAAGAATGCACTACACTTTCAAAAGCAAAGTAAAACTAGGGAAAGCCGCTTTCAACGAAATTTTAAAATACAATCACCGAAACCAGTTAGGTCCACTTCCGTCTCTCTGGAAGTTGAACAAGTTGTGATGTTCAGTGTTCCTCTTCTTGAACATTTGGTTTAGATACAATTTGACACTATATTACAATGGACATTTTGAATTGAAGCTTACTTTTCCCAGATAAGCATGTAGTTTTTCAGGAAAAACTGTAGATTTCCTTGGAGTATCAGAAATACCTTTGGCAGAATGACTCCAGTCATGGAGTTGATTTTCTTGACTATCGATCTTTGTTGTAGCTGCAAGTTGAGTTTTGGGCCTATGAATGCACTGCCCTTTCAAAGCATACTGTGTATAAAACAGGGATCTTCAATGAAATGCTAATATCTTTGTGTTAGGGTTAGTGTTAATTTTAGGCCTTAGGAATAGAGGTAGTTTTAGGGTTATGGTTTAAGGATAGTTCTAGGGTTAGGTTTAGGGTTAGGGTTTTGGGATAGTATTAGGGTTAGGGTTAGGGTTAAGTTTAAGGATAGTGCTAGTGTTAGGGTTAGGGTTAAGGGATAGTGACAGGGTTAGGGTTAGAGTTTAAGGATAGTGATTTGGTTAGAGTAAAGGTTAGGGTTTATGGATAGCGTTAGGGTTAGGATTAGAGTTTAAAGATAGTTCTAGGATTAGGATTAGGTTTAAGAGACCGTGTTAGGGTAAGCGTTAAAGTTTAAGGATAGTGGTAAAGTTAGTGTTAGTTTTACGGTTTAGGGATAGTTTTAGGGTTAGTGATAGGGTTAGGGTTAGAGTTTAAGAATATTGCTAGGTTTTGGGTTAGGGTTAAGGGACAGTGTTAAGGTTAGTGGTAGAGTTTAAGGATAGTGTTAGGGTTAAGGTTTGAGGATAGTGTTACCGTTAAGGTAAGTGTTTAGGGATAGGCTTAGGGTTAGGGTTAGGTTCTTCCTAGGGGCCTGGGTGAATCGGTGAAAGGTGGGTCTGTATAGGATTCGGTTAGTTCAGTGTCCCCTTGGTCGCCCACTGTCTTCAGATGTACCAGGCTGCTGACTACTAGAGAAAATGGTGCAGTTTGTGGAGAGTGGAAGGGAAACAAGCACAGATAATTTTTCAGGAAATATCTGCACTTTTTCTTAGATTATCAGAGAGATCATTGTCAGAAAGGCTCCCCTACTGGGGCTGCATTTAATATCACAATATCTTTGTGGAAGTTGCAAGTTGAGTTTTTTCACAAAGAATGCACTACACTTTCAAAGCAAAGTAATACTAGGGAAACCCGCTTCCAAAGAAACTTTACAATACACTCACAGAAACCTGTGTGTTCCACTTACTTACCTTTGGAAGTTGAACAACTAGTGATGTAGCATGTTGCTCTCCTTGAACATTTGGTTTTGGAAGCAATTTGACACACTCTTTTAGAATGGAAATTTTGAAACGAAGCTTAAATTTCCCACATAAGCATGTAGTTTTTCAGCCAAAATCTGTACTTTTCCTGGGAGTTACAGAGAGATCTTTGGCAGAAGAACTCCACTCATGAAGCTGATTTACATATCAAAAGACATTTGTTGTAGCTGTAAGTAGAGTTTTGGGCCTAAGAATGCACTACACTTTCAAAGAAATGTAATTCATGGTAAAACCGCTTCCAAGGACATTTTCAAATACAATCACTGAAACCAGTTTGTTCCACGTACGTGACTCTGGAAGTTGAACCAGTTGTAATGTTCAGTGATGCTCGACTTGTCCATTTGGTTTTGGAAGCAGTTGGACCCTGTTTCACAATGGACGTTTGGCAACGAAGCCATATTTTCCCAAATAAATATGTAGTTTTCAGCCAAAAATCTGTCCTTTTCCTTAAAAAAAAAGTAGGAACTTTCCCAAATTCATTTTATAAGGCTTCCATTAACCTCATCCCCAAAATAGATAAGGACATTAGAAAAAAAGAAAGAAAACTACAGATTGATAACTCTGATGAATATAGATGCAAAAATTCTGAACAAGACACTAGCAAATTTTATCCAAAAACATATAAAAAGATTATATGCAATGACAAAATAGACTTTATTCCAGGGATGAAAAACCAGACCCAATACACCAATTTAATAACAAGAAAGATAAAAATGATACGATCACATCAATGGATGCATTGGATAAAATACAACATTCCTTCATGATTCAGACTCTCAGCAAAATCAGCATAGAAGAATCATTTCTTAACACTATAAGAGCCATCTCTCAAAAACCTATAGCTAACATCAAATGGAATGGGGAGAAGCGGAAAGCTTTTTTGCTATGAGACAAGCCCGCCCACTTTCTCCATTCCTTTTCCATATAATGCTGGAAGTCCTAAACAATATAATCAGAAAAGAGTAAAATAAAGGGCTTTCAAATAGGGAAAGAAGAGGTGAAAATTATCTCTGTTGCAGATGACATGAGTATGTATATAAAAGACCCAAAGATACTCTCAATAAAACTCCTGGAAATGATAAATGAATACAGTAAAGTGGCAGGATACAAAATCAACATACAAAAATCTATAGCATATCTATATATGAACAACAAGCAGACTGAGGTAGAACTGAAGAAAGTAATCCCATTTACCATAACCACGAAAAGTAAAATATACCTAGGAATAAATCTGACAAAACAAGTCAAAGACCTCCATGAGGAAACCTATGAAAATCTAAAAAAAAGAAATTGAAAATGACATGAAAAAGTGGAAGGTATCCTATGTTCCTGTATTGGAAGAATTAATATAATCAAAATGGCAATAATATCCAAATTAATCTACATATTTAATGCAGTCCAAATTAAATTACCATAGGTAGTCTTAACAGACCTAGAAAAGACAATCATAGTACTTGTCTGGAGTCATAATAGATCCCATATTGCCAAAAAGTCCCGCATATGAAGAGTGGAGTAGGCAGCATCTCTCTCCCTGACCCTAAGCTATATTACAAAATGGTGATAATAAAAACAAAAGGTGGACCAATAGAACAGAATAGAGACCCCAGAAATAAATATCAAGACAGATAGCCAACTGATTTTTTTTTTTGAAGAGGTTTTTGCTATAGGGCACGTGTGCTCACCAGAAAGACAGAGAGACAGAAAGCAAGAAATCACCCCCCCAGGGGGGATAGCCGTGCTGCAATTCCTTCTCCTCCATTTTCCTCTTGGGATCTTGGGCACACACACACATCTGGCATGAGGTTAAGCGACTGGGTCTGGGACTCGAACCGTGGTTGACTACAAAGAAGTCCAGTGACATAGCCATTACACTAACTGCTAGTCCCACCAACTGATTTTTGATAAAGGTCACCAGTCAATCCACTGGGGAGAAACAAAAAAACCTGTTTAGTGAATGGTGTTTGAAAAACTGGATAATCACCTACAGAAAGATGAATCTGGACTCTATCTCTTACCATTAACAAAAATCACCTCAAAGTGGATAAAAGATATAAACTTAAACCCTCAGATTGTAAAACTCTTGCTGGAAAACACTGGAAAAACTCTAGGAGACATAAGATCAACCAAGATTTCTTAAATAAGACCCCTACAGCACAGGCAATACCCCCAAAAGAGACAAGTAGAATTACATCAAATTAAGAAGTTTCTGAACAGCAAAAGGCACAGTAATTATTGTACATTGACAACCCTTGGAATGGGAGAGTATTTTTGGAGAGATTTTTGCTATACAGTACGTGCGCTTGCCAGACAGACAGAGAGAGACATTAGAGACAGAAAGCAAGAAATCATCCCCCAGGGGGATGGTCACACCACAATCCCTTCTCCTCCATTCTCCTCTCGGGATCTTGGGCACGCATGCATGCACGCCTGGTGTGAGTTTTAAGCCACTGAGTCTGGGACACGAACCATGGTCAACTACGTGGGAGTCCAGCGACATAGCCATTACGCTAACTGCTGGTTCCCTGGAATGGGAGAGTATTTTTGGAAACTATGTGTCAGATAAGGCCCTGATAACCACGATACACAGGGAACTCAAGCAGCTTACCTAAAAAAGAAAAAAAAAAACAACCAATTAAAAGACAGGAAAATGAGCTGAAAAGAAACTCATTAAGGGAGACATATGACTAGTCAAAAAGCTTATAAAAAATGCTCAAAATCCCTTATCATAAGGTAGATGCAAATCAAAATCCAATGAGATACCACCTTACTCCAGTCAGAATGACTAAAAATAAAAGAACAAAACATGATATGTGCTAATGAGGTCATGGTGAAAGGGGAAATCTCCTACACTGTTAGTGGGAATATAAATTAATACAGCCACTATAGAAAACAATGTGGATATTTCTCAAAGACCTACAAATAAAACTACAATATTATCCAATAATTTGACTCCTGGGCATCTACCCGAAGAACAGGAAAATGCTCAGTTGAAAAAGTGTTTATCCATCTATATTTATTGTGGCATTATTTGCAATTGATAATGCATGGAACCAACCCAAATGTCCATGAACATATGAATTAATTGAAAAATTGTGGAACATTTACACCATGGAATACTACTCAGCCAAAAAAATAACAAAAACAAACAAACAAACAAAAAATCCCTGGCATTTGGTGGCAAGTATACAAATATGGAAGACTTACTTTCTAAGTGAAGCAAGCCAGGCTATGAAAGAGAGATATTGTATGTCTCCACTTAATATACTCTGACTATCCATACTCTATGGTAGAAAGGTAAAGTTTAGAGGATACAGAAGCATGGAAAACAGTTATAAACTCTGGAGACAACATGGGAAGAGGGTGGGAGATGGGGGAGAGTGAGAGGAAAGGAATGAAAGAGAAAAATAGAGGCAAGATATTTGAGTGACACAAAAATGGAGGATTATCTGTTGATAACGTGTATGATATCTTCACCTACACTGGTGGGAAGTATGTTCATGTTGGGTAAATTCATTTTATAAGCCGTAGTCACGTACAGTAATTGCATGTATATAATAAATTAAAATGAAGATAATAATAATGCTAAAAGGAGATAGTTCAAGCTATTTAGGAGTTTAATTTTTACTGAAGTACCTTGTGAGTACCCACTTCCTTTAAATGTAAGGTATACATTTTATCCATATGAAAGGAAGTCCAAGCAGTCATACTTGGCAAGGATGCTGGCAATAGTTATGTTATGGTTAAACTTGAATGTAATAAAAATATTCTTTAAAATACTGTATGATATTGATGTTTTTACTACTTCAGTGGGTGAAGTTTCTTGGTACCTTTGTCTCAGTCAATATTCATTTTAAAACCAAAATTTCATGCCTTGATTTAACTTGTCTTTGTCTTTTAAGAGAGCTCCTGCTCTGCATCTCTTTCTAAATACCCATATTTTTAAATAGAAAATCTATAATTTTTCTGTGTGTAACTAATGGCTTCAACTGAGTTCATGGTTTTTTTTTTCTGCAGGGTATCATGCAAGCCAGTTTTCTAAAACATAATAGTATTGTTTTGTCTCCATTCTCACATTAAGATATCTTAGTGACAGAGGATGTTTCCATAATACTGGGTTGTCAGAAAAGTCATGACGCATTTTTGCATAGAAAACTACATCATGAGTTCTCCAATAACCCAATAAGTTGTATAATACATACATCATCAAAGGTAGGAAAACTTTGAAAGTTGTTGAAGTACAGTTATTCATATAGCCAGAGACAAATTCAGTTTTTATTAATCCCAAAGGAGTTGAGTTGACACCATTTCAGAGAGAGCTGCAAGAGGCTAGAGTTTATTTAGCATTACGGTGTGGCTGGTGTTAGTGTTCTAACAGAGGGAACTTATTTTGGTGCCAGAGACACAGCAGCTGTGATGAGGGGTGGAAGTCAGGCGCTATTGTCTCTAGGCTGTCCTAGCCTTTCTGGGTTGGTAACAGGGAGATGGGGAAGGAAGCAGCACCACTGCCCTTTGTTTTTGGAGTACCTCTTCAGCATCTCACTCCAAAGCAGGGCACGATGTAAAAAGATTTCAAGTTTTAATTAACACATCTATTCTCCAGGAAATGCTGTTGTTTCACTTGGTAGGTGGGAGGATTTCTGGTCCTGTTCCCTCAGGTCCTTGTGTTAGCTTTTTGATAGCTTCAATCCACTCTGTTCACTCAGTCTTGTTGCTCGCCTGGATGTAACAGTGTGTGTCATCCTTAGTAATCACTTGGAAGAGATTTCCCTGAACATTCCTTTTAACCCCTAGGCAGGAAAAAATAAATCAGTGATTAGGTATCTATGTCTGCTTTCAGCTTGAAGCAGCTGAAAGTCAACTAAGATGGCAAAAACTAATCAAATAAAGTGTTTTTTAATACAAATGTATGCAGGTAGAGAGTCCCACTGGACACTGCCTCTCCCTGGCCAGTGTTGTAGGCCCTGGCCATGACTGTACCTGTACTCTCCTGGGATCCTTCCTGCCACCTTACACCAGCCACAGATCTACAGTTTCATTCAGAATCCCGTACATTTATGTTAAAAGCAGGCAAAGAACTTGAAACTAAATTTCCATATGCTTAAGGTAAAAATATTATTTTCCTACTTTAGCTGGCTCCTGTGAAATTAGTGTGATAACAGATAGTAAAGGTAAGACTTTGTAAAGCTTTGGGTGAGCCTTGTTATTCTTAGGTGGGAGCTTTTGGGCCACCAGCACAGAAACCACAGGGACAGAATATTAAAGATAAGGATTCCTTAGTTGTACTTTTAAAACACTAAGAACTCCCCACACGACTTTCTCTGTAGTCCTGAAGTCAGCTTCAAAATTCACAACCCTTCATCATCTCAGTGAGAAAGCCCTACGTGGCTCCCAAATCTCAGTCTTCCATCAGTGAGGCATTATTGAGATACAGGAGGGAGGCCCCTGAGGTCTAAAGGCCAGGGCAGAAGTTCCATCTTGCCAGTGGGAATGCTGTTATCTTCCAGAGCAGACAGCAGTGAAACATGAAGAGAAACCACCACTGGCCTGTTGTCATCCTTCATAGAAAAGGAGACATAATTAGGAATTTGGTTAACATACAAAAGTGAAGAGTTACCATCTGTCCAATTACCATCCGAAGACATTTTGCCATTGATCTAATCCCTGGCTTTGCCATGATTAAATAAATAAAAAATTATTTTTTATTTACTACAGACCAGCAGGCGGTGTATTGGTTAAGGTGTTGTACTCCCTCATGGCTGACCATGGTTTCAGTTCTGAACCTGGTGGTTTTCTTTCTCATTTCCCTCATTCTCTCTCTCACTCTGGTCAACACACATGCCCTGTGGCAAATTAAACAATAACAGCAATAATAGTAGTACGTAAAATAGAATAATTCTTTTTAAAAAATGGGGAAGTATTGCACTCTCCCCTATAACCCTCTTCAGTCAGGCCAGCTAAAGAAGTCAGTACCAATCATCTACATCAGATGAGGAGGCTGAATGTGGATGTCCATGACCAAGGCACAAGCACCAGTTAAGCAGTTTGGCCTCTTCCTTTCATTGCCAGCTGCAGCTGTGCCCACCAATGCTGCTATTACTCAGTTAAACACATTTGAAGATCAATCTGCATTTCATTTCTGGGACATTGCAAACAGGGTCTCTGATCAGCATTCTGCCAGGAAGTACATACCCTGGCTTCCTTAACCCTTGGGTACATCTTATCAACCAATTAGAAAAATATATATATTTTAAAAATTTTATTTAAGCAAGGCAAAGCCAGGGAGGAGATCAATGGCAAAATGCCTTCAGATGGTAACTGGGCAGAAGCAGGGGACTCATCTAGGCTATAAAGAAGGTATGCTGACTTGGACTGTGGTGAGTGTCAAATACAAACCCGAGCGATATTTTCCCCCCTAGAGGGCTTGTGTGCTCACAGAGAGATACAGAGAGAGAGGAAAAAGGAGAAAGCATCTCCCACTGGGGCATGATCACATCACAATCCCTTCTCTTACATCTCTCTATCTTTTAGGATCCTGGGCATCCATGTACTAGTGTGTCTCTCAGGGTGCTGTGTCTGGGATTTGAACCACAAGTTTGGTATGTGGGATCCAGCTCCTGAAACAACTAGAGCACAAGTCCAGGCCACCTAAAGTGTTTATTGTATTCATTTGTTCATTTATTTCTAACTTTAAAAAGAATTTGAGGTAACCACAGGGAGTGTGAACTCTAGCCTGTAATCAGGCCAACATGACTCATGAAGAGGTCAGTTGGTACTTTGGGGCCTCCTTGTGGCCTGCAGAGCCTGAGTCTTCTTCGCCCACTCTAGGCTTAGGTAGTGGTCTTGATTGAAGTTCAGGGAGGAAGCAACTGCCCAGTTTTTATTGTTTCAAAATAAAGAATGAAAACCACACTCTACAAACATACTGCTGAGTAGCCCAACTCACAGGCCATTTCCTTTTACTTTGACCTGAATGAGATCAAGTCAGCATGTAGTAATACTGAAATCTCAGATTAGCAATTCTTGGATCAATTGTTTAAAGTTGGAAAATTAGGTTTTTTTTTTTTTTTTTTTTTTGGAGAGATTTTCACTGTAGGGCGCGTGCGCTCGCCAGACAGACAGAGAGAGACATAGAGACAGAAAGCGAGAAATCACCCCCCAGGGGGGAGAAAATTAGGTTTTAAATATTACAAGCTTAGGGAAACTTTACAGACATAGATGTGGACAAGAAGTTGAGGCATAAGGGATGGGTCCATCTGTGGCTATAGAAAAGGCAGTGTAAAGGAAATGGAAAGACACTTTCCTCCAAATGAAAGGGATACTTCCCTGCAGGAGTTCTGGGGCAGGAGACACAGAAGCAATTCCCTGAGCAGGCCACAATGCCATTATGAAAGGAAGAGCAGTGTGCACAGTGAAGGAAAAGCACAGAGCAGCAGCACAGTTGTCCTGCAGATGCTAGAGAAGCCAAGGAGCTCAGCCACAGGCTGCATCACTGAGAGAGGGGCATCTGAAGCATTGCAGCATGGTACCCACCTTGGAAGGGTTGTAATAATGCAGGTAAGCGGGGTCGTTCCTCAGAACAAAGCATCACACCTTGCAGTTTTTCCTCTTGTGCCCCTGAGCAGAGGAAGGGTTCAGAGTTTTTCCTTAGTGACAGCATCCGTACATCTAAAGTCAACCCCCCAACAAGTCACCTGGTTCTGCTGGGACTACCCCATAAAAACAGTCTGTAAGAAACCCAAGGACTTCAATGGTGTGTCACAGGCTTCCTCTGATATCCTCTGCTCAGTGACACTTTAGAAAAAACACTGTCATATTTAGTCCAGTCAACACAGCCAAGGACAGGCACTGCCAAAAGAAAGGGGTAAATCACCCACATAGGAGACAGATACGGAGGCAGCAGGTGTCAGCTGGACCGGATGCCCACAGGTCAACCTGCATCCAACAAATGAAGTCCATAAACAAACCTACAGTTGCATGGAGGTGGGTGGGAGGTCTTAAAAAATTTGGAGGAAAATGGAATTAAACCCAAGTTCATTTTTGGTGCAAAAAAAAGTGAAATTTATGCATAATTATTTACTCATAACACAAGTTTTCCATGAGTGAAATTAATTTGTTTGTTTTAAGTTTTGCTCTATGGCAAGTACATACCCTGGACAGAGAAAGGGAAAGTAAGAAACCACCCCTCCTCCCCCAGAGGAGATGGCCATGCCACAGTTTCCTTTTTTCTCAATTCTCCTCTTGGGATTTTGGGCACACATGCACACAGCGTGATTTTCAATCTGTTGGTTCTGGGATGCAATCCACAGTCAGCCATATATGAATCGAGCACCTCAACTACCGTACCACCTGCTGGCCTTCAGCCATACATAAATCGAGCACCTCAACTGCCATACCACCTGCTGGCCCTCTGTTTCTCTTTTTTGAAGTTTAAAGCAAAGTTCTCTCATCTACTAGCTCTTTACTCTCCATTGCCCCCTAGAGATTATTAAAGGGGCAACCTATGAATTCCGAGGGTCAATTTATTAAGACCTAAAATCTTGAATTCACTTAAAAAACTAGGTTCTTCCTCTTAAATTCATTTCACTTATGTGTAAATCTTTCTTCTTTGTTCAGCATTTATTCAACAAATATTTACCAAGCATTCACTCTGTGCTCACTGTGTTCAGTTATAAGATACTGAAGGGAGCATAATGCGGAGTCAGTCATTTCCCAGGCTCAGCATCTCCCAGTGTCCTACGCCTACCCCCAGAAGGACACTACCCCTTCCTCACATCTCTGTTTCAGTCAGCAAATCTCTGCCATTAAAAGAACTGAATGACATTTTAAGGGTGCAGCCTCCCAGGTTGGAATGACATCTGATGTCTCCCTTCATCGTGTCCTCAATGTCTAGTAAGCCACCAAGCCCTGTCAACATTTCTTCTATAATGCTGTTTTTCATTTTTATCCCTTTTTTGGCCTTATTACATATCTGGGTTATTTTATTAGCTCCTTTTGTTTTCTTATTTGAGAAAAATTTTAAATCATGGAAGACAGCAGAGGTCAACACAAATGTCTATAAACCTACCACTCAAAATTGAACATCATTAATATTTTCTTGTTCTCAGAAAGTCAACTGGTGGGAACCAGCAGTTAGCATAATGGCTATGTCGCTGGACTCCCACATAGTCGACTGCGGTTTGCGTCCCGGACCTGGTGGCTTAAACTCACGCCGGGTGCCTTTGCGTGCGTGCCCAAGATCCCGAGAGGAGAATGGAGGAGAAGGGATTGCAGCGTGACCATCCCCCCTGGGGGGTGATTTCTCGCTTTCTGTCTCTATGTCTCTGTCTGTCTGTCTGGCGAGTGCACACGCCCTATAGCGAAAACCTCTCCAAAAAAAAAAAAAAAAGAAAGTCAATTGGTCTCAGGTGCTCCAGTCTGTCTTCTTCCCTCTGCCAACATGAAGAATCAAAGAAAGTAATGTGATAAGGAATAAAATGCCAAGGTCCCTTCTTTATAGATCTAGAAATCTTATTAACTGGGCTTAGTTTCTCACTTTTACCAGGTTCCATCAGTCTATTCTATCACTCAAAACCTTTGACGGTAGCCAGCTCCATAGAAATGATTAGCTGCTGTACTTGGAGAGCTGGATACCACATGGTTGACCATGGTTCAAATCCCAGCCCTGGGCAGTTAGAAAAAAACACAGGACATTTAAGTGTTCATGCTGTAAGTCCTAGTGGGATGGAGAAATGAAGGAAAAAGGATTGAGGCATAACCATGCCACACTGGGGGTCACTCGTCCCTCTTCCTCTTCTTTCCCCACCCTGAATGTGTGCATGTACCCTCTGGCAATAGAGAAAACTTTCAATGTCTTCCCATTACCCCCACCTGCCCCCAGCCAATCTCCCTTCATTCCTTTAGTGAACATTCCCCTTTGGCAACGCTAGCAACCCTTACTCCCAAA
The DNA here is from genome assembly GCF_000334495.1 of Tupaia belangeri chinensis. Taxonomy (NCBI): domain Eukaryota; kingdom Metazoa; phylum Chordata; class Mammalia; order Scandentia; family Tupaiidae; genus Tupaia; species Tupaia belangeri. Next base: position 2,020,911 of record NW_006159480.1, on the reverse strand, counting down.
ATCCATCCCTAAATCCATAATTTTTTAAACTTTTTATTTTTTTAAGTGTAACAACTATTTATATAGCATTTACATTGTAATAGGTATTATCAGCAATCTAGACATTATTTAAACTATCAGAAGATTTACATAGGTTATATGCAAATAATCTCCTTTTTTATACTTATATTTTACTTAACTTTTTTCTTATATATTTTGTTTTATTTTCCCTCCCCTGGTTTCTCTACTTATCACCCTCTGCCATTTCCCACCTTCCTCCAACACTGTTGCTTTCCACGTGTTTTTCCCCACATTTTATTGATTCAAAAAATTTCTTAATTAATCTAAATACTTTGATTTTTAGAGGTTTTTGCTATAGGGCGTGCAGACTTGCAAAAAAGACAGAGAGAGACAGAAAGACAGAAAGTGAGAAATCACCCCCAATGGGTGAATGGTCATGCCACAATCCCTTCTCCTCCATTCTCCTCTCAGGATCTTGGTCACGCACTCACATGCACCTGGCGTGAGTTTATGTCACTGGATGTGGGACTCAAACCGTGGTCAACTGCATAGGAGTCCAGTGACATAGCCATTACGCTAACTGCTGGTCCCAATCTTTTTTTTTTTTTTTTTGGAGAGGTTTTTGCTTTAGGGGGGGTGCGCTTGA
>NW_006159480.1:2000857-2002920 GCF_000334495.1 Tupaia belangeri chinensis | reverse complement strand
CGGTTCAAGTCCTGGACCTGGTGGCTTAAACTCACACCAGGCATGTGTGTGAGCATGCCCAAGATCCCAAGAGGAGAATGGAGGAGAAGGGATTGTGGTGTGGCCATCCCCCTTGGGGGATGATTTCTCACTTTCTATCTCTCTGTCTTTCTCTGTCTTTCTGGCAAGCGCACGCGCCCTATAGCAAAAATCTCTGGGGAAAAAAATAGTGGAGATAGAGAAGAAGAAAGAAGATATTAAGGAGAGACCTTATAGTACTTACTTACAATGTTATATCGTACATTATATTGGTGATGCAGGCATGTTCTGGGGACAGTCATCTTCCCAGCAATGCCTCAGTGACTGGACTATGAAAAGTGAGAGATGATTCAATGCATGGGATAAGTGACTGATTTCTGCCTATTTGTTATATTCTGACTATTTCCTATTCAAGGTCTCCTTATCGTGACATTTATTTTACTCTGTGCTTATAGTGATTTAAATTCTGGTCTAACAGTGTTAGCCAACATTACTCATTTAAAAACAAACAAATAAACAACAACAACAAAAACTGTACTTAGGGCCTTGTTGCTGAGATTTGGTTAAGTTGTGAATAACTTAAGCTTCTGATATATCAAGTTGCTAGAAAAGTCATGATGCATTTTTACATAGAAAACAGAAAAAATACATCATAACTTTTCTGATAACACAATGCACAAAAGTTGAAAAAAAAGTTTTCACTCATTTAACCTAGAACATAGTTGCCCCTGTTATTGACATTGTGCATTAGTATGGTACATTTATCACAATTAAACAATGATACACCATTATTAACTGAAGTCCACATCTTATTCTGACTTCTTTAGTTTTCACCTAACATCTTTTTCTCTTCCAAGATGCAAACTTTTATTTACTTATATATTTATCTTTAGCATTTCCTTGCTTTTGGTTACAAAATACTTCTATCTTAATATTTCCTGCACAAATGTGAATATCAGCCTTTCTCCAAAGGCCAGCCCTGGTTTCTTTTATATGATATTACATTAAAAACTATGGGCCAGCCTCATAGCCTAGTGGTTTTAAGGGTGTCAGATTCCCTAAGATGGACTGACATTTGAATCTCATCATAATAACTTGGAAAAGATGCTGACCACGTGTGTGTGAGTACCCAAATTCTCTACAGGGTGGAGAAACAAAGAAGGGATTGCAGTGTAACCACCCCATTTTGAGGGAGGGATTGCTCTCTCCCTCTCCCTCTCTCCTTTTGTTTCTGTCGGTCTCTATCACTGAATACATGTACTTTCTGGGAATTAAATAAAATTTTAAAATACAAGTCACTATCTGTCACTAGGTGTGCTTACTGCCACTTAGGCTCTTGTAGTGAGTAGAGCAATGATATGTATTTATGTATATAACCTGTGAATTTACATATTTATAACTATTTCTATGGCCATCTGCAGTTGTATTCATTTACGTATGAGTTTTTAATAATGTTTACAACTTTCAATTATTAATACTTGGGTCATCCTAGTGTCCTCTTCTGGCTTATCTGTGAATATCCGTTCCAGTAGTGGAGAATCTAGCTCCTACTATATACCATCACTTTATTTACTTGTTCCTACGTATGCTTTAAGTAAGCATGATATTTTCTGGTATTTATTTGTATTTATGTACTGATTTTAGAGAGATTTTTTGCTATAGGACACATGATGCGTGTTCTTACCAGAGAGAAAGAGAGATGGAAAGAGGGGAAGTGAGAAATCACCCCCTATCCCCTGGGAAGGATGGCCATGCCACAATCTCTTCTACTTCATTCTACTCTTAGGGTATGCATGTACATGTGACTGGCTTGTTTTTTAGGGTAGTCAGGTCCAGGACTTGAACCATGGAGTTGGCCATGTGGGAATCCAGCACCTTAACCACCATGCTACCTGGCGGCTTGCCTTTGTTTTTTATTATTATTATTATTTTTTAATTTATTTTTTATTTTTATTTTTATTATCATCATAATCTTCTTTATATTACATTGGATTACATATAACTTTACAGTGTATTACATTGCTTTTTCAAAAGGGAATGCCATG
>NW_006159480.1:1997581-2000599 GCF_000334495.1 Tupaia belangeri chinensis | reverse complement strand
TAGTCGGTATATATTGAGTGGATACATACAATATCTTTTTTTCATAGCCTGGCTTACTTCACTCAGCAATAGACCCTCCATATCTGACCACTTTCTATCAAATTCCTGCGTCTTGTTATTTTTTATGGCTGAGTACTGTTCCATAGAGTATATATACCACACTTTTCCAATCCACTCATCGGTTTGTGGACATTTAGGTTGGTTCCATGTCTTGGCAATTGTGAATAATGCTGCAATAAACATTGATGTGCAAGCACTTTTCTGACTGAGCGTTCTCCTGTCTTTTGGGTAAATACCCAGAAGTGGGACGTCTTGTTATTTTTTATGGCTGAGTACTGTTCCATAGAGTATATATACCACACTTTTCCAATCCACTCATCGGTTTGTGGACATTTAGGTTGGTTCCATGTCTTGGCAATTGTGAATAATGCTGCAATAAACATTGATGTGCAAGCACTTTTCTGACTGAGCGTTCTCCTGTCTTTTGGGTAAATACCCAGAAGTGGGATTGCTGGATCAAATGGTAGTTCTATTTGTAGATCTTTGAGGAACCTCCATATTGTTCTCCACAGTGGTTGAACTAGTTTACATTCCCACCAACAGTGTAGGAGGGTTCCCTTTTCACCACATCCCCGCCAACACTTATCACTTTTTATATTCTTAATCTCTGACATTCTGACAGGGGTTAGGTGGTATCTCATTGTGGTTTTTATCTGCATCTCCCTTTAACTTTCATTTTTTACAGACAGTTAAATATTTAAGCTTTTGCTATCTTTGACAAATTTTCCCCAAAATCAAATTCTAAATTAAGTTCTTTTAACCTCAGAATAACTTTTGGATGTTTACAGAGGGCTCCTGAAACATCCAAAAGACATGTATTAAACCAATCAGGCTTCTTTTAATGTATTAAATAATATTAAAAAACATTGTGAAATAAAAAAATTTAATTTTATTAACATTGTTATATATAAATAAGTTTTACATGTATTTGTAAATATGTATTATATATATATTCTTCTGTATTTATGTGTATATATTTCAAAATAACTTAAAATTCCTAAAAGTCAATAATATGGTATTAATCAAGCAGTTATAAGTAATATTAAACTAGTGTATGCCATAAATATTGCTAAGTTTCTTTATCAGTTATAAATTATTGTCAAATATTTAACTAGGGTTAGTTCAAATCTTATTATCCATAAATAATTACTTTATTTAACATTTTTGTAAAAACTTTTTCCAATGACTATAATCCAAAATTTAGTAAATAGACAAAAGTACCCACTTTTCATTTGCCACATTGAATCTTATACCAGCCTCGGGACCAGCAGGTGGCGTGGTGGTTAAGGTGCTGGACACTCCCACATGACCGACCATGGTTTAAGTCCCAAACCTGGCAGATTGCTTTCTCACTTTCCCTCTCTCTCTCTCTGTGTCTCTCTCTGGTGAAATTAAAATAAATGAATGGCTAAATAAAATAAATAATTATTTTAAAAAATCTTACACCAGCCTCCCCAGTACTCTTACATTTAGTAACCACTAACCTGATGCACAGCTCATTACTATCATTTCAGAGATTCCAAAAGTACAGGCACAACAATTGCATAACCTTTTTCACCAAAATGCTGCTGTCTTGCACAAACAATTTTCTATCACCAGAGAACAAGCATGTAACATTGTTAAAAATTGTCCAAACTGTGTTCCTTTCCTGCCTTCTCCTCCTATGGGAGTCAATCCCAGGGGCCTGGCCCCCAGTCATATTTGGCAGATGGATGTAACCCATTATGCTCCACTTGGGCGACAAAGTTACATACATGTTACTGTCGACACCTATTCTGGTTTTTGTCTTTGCTTCCCCCTAACAGGAGAAGCAGACAAACATGGTATCACCACCCACTGTCTTGCAGCACTGGCAGTGATGGGAAAACCAAAACATATAAAGACTGATAATGGCCCAACTTATACTAGTATGTCTTCTCAACAGTTTTGTGATGCTTTCTACATTCTCCACACTACAGGCATCCCTTAAAATCCACAAAGCCTAGCTATAGTGGAAAGGACCAACCAGCATTTAAAAGTAGTTGAAAAAAGAAAAAGGGGGAGATGGGGTAATCCCTAAAACTCTTCACTCAGAGCTTTCTCTTGCCTTATATACTTTGGATATTTTTTCTTTGTTTTGAGAGGATTTTGCTATAGGGCACGTGCACTTGCCAGAAAGACAGAGAGAGACAGAGAGACAGAAGGAGAGAAATCCACCCCCAGGGGGGATGGCCATGCCACAATCCCTTATCCTCCATTCTCCTCTTGGGATCTTGGACATGCATGCACACGTGCCCAGCGTGAGTTTAAGCCACCAGGTCCAGGACTCGAACCGTGGTTGGCTACATGGAAGTTCAGCAAAATAGGCAATACACTAACTGCTTGACCCTATACTTTGAATTTTTTAAATTCTACATCAGAGGGCCTCACAGAAATCCATTATCAAGGGATAGAAAAGGCTAAACCTTGATATGCAAAATAGAAAGATCTTAGTTCAGGAGAGTGGAAAGGTCCTGACCCAGTGTTAGCATGTGGTCAAGGGTATGCTTGCATTTTCCCATAATCATCATTAAGGTAAGTGTGGGTTCCTACATGACTAGTAAGACCGCTGAATGCTGGAACACCCTGAGGACAAACCAATGAAACAAAAGATGATGCAAGACCTCAGTACCCAAAATGGCAAAGAAAAGGAAAGAAAACTGCAAAATCGACACACAAGGCTCAGCCCTCCACATGGGGACAGATTGAATGCCTAACTGAAAGAACCAAACACCTTACAGAAGAGCAGGGGACATCAGTTGCAGGTCCCCTACTATTTCTGGCCATGCTAAGTATTGTAGCCACTCAGGTAAGTGCACTCCCCAGCACACATAAAAATAAGACATACTAGGCCTATGTTCCAGATCCTCCCATGTTACATTCAGTCACTTGGAAGAATCCAGAAATTAAAGTATTCACAAAAGGTTCACGTCAACTAGG
>NW_006159480.1:1988558-1997571 GCF_000334495.1 Tupaia belangeri chinensis | reverse complement strand
CAGCTGATGGCCTTAACAATCAATGGGTAAAATTGAACTATTCAGCTGTTGCTGATTCACCCCCTATTTGTCTTTCTTCCACACAAGACTCTTGTGTGCAGATTGTACGAGGGATAAAAGGAGCTTGTACACGTCTATAACGAGACCTACACATGTTGGGTTGCATTCATTCTGTAACATACCACCTTTAAAAAACTTTTCTAATATTACCATATTTTCACTTCATGCCCAACATTGTCATTCCAATTCTAATTTAATTCCAGAAAACCATTAACCTCCCTGGATTTCATGTTCACCTGTCAAAGTTACCTCTCACAAGACCAAACTTTATCACTGGGCTTATTCCAAACAGCCAATTACAGGAGACTTTGTTTCTAGTATTTTAAAAACCCCTGATAGTCACCACCACCAACAAAAAAACTTTAAAAAATAGTTGTGAGCCTTGATCACTCCAAAGTTTTGTCCAGTGGGAACGCACAGTTTCCCATCCAAACTTTTGGACTTATGACATGTCTTCCAAAGCCTTATCCCATAATAACTAAAATTCTAAATTTTACTTATTAAAATAACAAACTAAAAATAAATTGCACTAACTGTAATCTTACAAACTGTGTAACTAGTTATAATTTTGGTCAAAATATATTAATATTATGTCATCCCTCATATAGGGCAGTGCCAGTAACAGTTTCTGGCCCTTACTACAATGATGCTGGACTTCAACTGTTACATGAAATTCAGTCAATTAGCAAGACTCAAAATATTTGGGGGAGCTGTCATTTTTGGAGTTCTCACTGCTATTACTTTGATTGTCTCCCTAGCAATGGAGGCCGCTCTAAGTCAACAAACTCACACCACCACTTTTGTCAATGCTCTTGCTCATAATACATCTCATATAATGGGCACTTAATTAGGTATTAATAAATGTATTGCTGTCTGTTTGTGAGAGCTTGAAACTACTGCAGAAAGCTTTAGAAAACAAGTGTTTAAAATGCAGTTACAAAGTCATTTAAAGTGTCATGCATTATTTCAACATATCTGTGTGATTCCTTTGCCATAGAATAACACACATTAAACTGGACTTCTGTTCTTTCATCTTTGGACCCCTGGGCCAAGGACTACTGAAGCAGGACTTTCCACCCCAGGTCCAGTCCCAGGACCCCCAAGCCAGAGACCCCTCTCTCTGTCAGCCAGGTACACTTTTTTTTTCTTTTTCTCTGTCCTTCTCCTCTTCTTTCATTTGTAAATTTCTCTCTTCTCCTTACCACATAAGAATGCCTTCAGCCATACCAACCACCCCACTTCCATCTTTGGACCCCTGGCAAAATCCTGCGCCATGCACTAGTGGTTTCTTTATTCTCCTTATCACATTCTTCCCACATATTTGGTCCTCACTTCCTTTATCTACACCATCCCTGATGGTTTAGATAGATCTAGAATTACAGTTCTAAAATATTTTAGTATTTTAAGACTCTCTGAGATCCTTCCTTTTACTGAACCACCTGTGAAAAAGGAGATACTTTTCTCTGTACACCTGAAGAGAATACTCTTCCTTGGATCACATTGGTAAACACAACAGAAGAGAGACTTTGACAGCAAAAGGGAAACACACTTGCTCCTATTTGAGGAAACATTCTCTTAAAAGGTATTTCAAGGGGAACACATCTCCCAATGGTAAGAAGTAGAAGAAGAACCTCAGGTCTGAATAAACCAGGAAATATGTCTCCATTAAAAGAACACAGAGACTCCTTTCCATTTCTTGAAAAAATAGAGGATGTTACCAAAATGTCCAAAAAAGTATTTAGAACATTCATGGTGAACAAATACTATGAGCCGGAACAGAAAAAAGACAGGTGAACTACAGGTGATTAGAAAATCCTTCCACGATATGAAGGAAGAAATGGACATGCTAAGAAAGAATAAGATGGAACTATTAGAGGTGAAGTCTGTAATACAGGAAATCAAAAACTCTCTCAAAAGTGTTACAAGTCGATTAGAGCATGCTGAAATTCAAATCTCTGATGTAGAAGAGAAAACTTCTGACCTAGAGAAAACCACCAAAAGGATAGAGAAAATAACAATAAAATGAGGATAACATACTAGAAATACTAGATTCCATTGGATGTCCTAACATCTGAATAAATGGTATCCCACAAGATGAAGAAACTAATAAGGACATGAAAAACCACCTGTTCTATGAAACCTTGGAAGAATATTTCCCAAGTCTAGAGAGGCACTCAAGGATCCAGACCCAAGAAATACAAAGGACCGCAAATAGAATCAACCCAAGAAGATCTTCCCCAAGGCATATCATAGCCAGACTGGCAAATACCACAGATAAAGATAAGACACTAAAACTGGCAAGAGAGAAAAGACAAGTGACTTACAAAGGTGACCCCATCAGGTTAACACTGGACTTCTCAATGGAAAAAATGCAAGCAAGAAGACAATGGGAAGATGTATTGAAAGTGTTAAGAGAGAAACAATTTCAACCATGATTATTGTCCTGCAAGATTACCCTTCATATGGGAAAATAAAAAATTAAAATCTTTTCAGACCAGGTGGCTTAAACTCACGATACAAGCAGAAGTAAATTAAATAGAAAACAAATGTACTATACAGAAAATAAATGAAAGTAAAAGGTGGTTCTTTGAAAAGATAAATAAAATTGATACACCACTAGTGAGACTTATTAAGAAGAAGAGAGAAAGGAACAAGGTGAATCAGATCTGCAATGAAGCAGGCAAAATAACAACAGACATAGTAGAAATACAAAACATTATTAGAGGATACTATAAACATCTGTATGCCAAGAAACAGGATAATCTGGATCAGATGAACAAATTTCTGGGCATGTATAACTTACCTAGGTTGAGCCAGGAGGATATAGAAATTCTGAATAGGTCCATTACAAGCCAGGAAATTGAATCTGTTATAAATATCCTCCCTACAAAGAAAAGCTCTGGCCCTGATGGATTCACCTCTGAATTCTACAAAACGTTCAAAGAAGGGAACCAGCAGTTAGCATAATGGCTATATCACTGGACTCCCACGTAGTCGACCGTGGTTCACGTCTCAGACACTGTGGCTTAAAACTCACGCCAGGCGCGTGTGCGTGCATGCCCAAGATCCCGAGAGGAGAATGGAGGAGAAGGGATTGCGGCATGACCATCCCCCCTGGGGGGTGATTTCTCACTTTCTGCCTCTATGTCTCTCTCTGTCTGTCTGGCGAGCACACGCGCCCAATAGTGAAAACCTCTCAAAAAACAAACAAACAACAACAACAAAAAGGTCAAAGAAGGGTTAACCCCCTTTCTGCTCAAGTTATTTCTAAAGATCCAAAAGGTTCACATAATTCATTCTATGAAACGTCTATCACCCTTATCTTTAAAACAGATAAGGACAGGACAAGGAAGGAAAATTATAGACCAATATACTTGATGAATATAGATGCAAAGATTCTCAACAAAAGACTAGCAAGTCATATCCAACAACTTATAAAAAAAAATTATACATCATGATCAGGTAGGCTTTATTCTAGGAATGCAAGGTTGGTTCAACATACACAAAACCATAAATGTAATACACCATATTAATAGAAAGAAAGATAAAAACCATATGGTCATATCAATTGATGCAGAAAAAGCATTCGATAAGATACAACATCTCTTAATGATCAAGACTCTCAGCAAAATCGGCATAGAAGGGTCATTTCTCAACACAATAAAAGCTATCTATGAAAAACACATAGCGAATATCATTCTCAGTGGAGAAAAGCTGAAAGCTTTTCCACTAAAAACAGGTACAAGACAAGGATGTCCACTTTCTCCACTCCTCTTCAATATAGTACTGGAAGGCTTGACCAATGCAATCAGAAAAGAGGAAAAAATAAAAGGCATCTGAATAGGAAAAGAAGAGGTGAAACTCTCTCTATTTGCAGATGACATGATTGTATACATAGAAGACCCAATGGTTTCCATGAAAAAATTTCTGGAAGTAATACATGAATACAGTAACATTGCAGGATACAAAATTAATATCCAGGAATCTATAGCATTTCTATATAGGAATAACAGGCTGACTGAGATAGAACTGAAAAAAGTTGTTCCATTTACCATAACCACAAAAAGTATAAGATACTTAGGGATAAATCTAACCAAAGAAGTTAAAGATCTCCACAAGGAAAACTATGAGAAGAAAAAAAAAAAAGAATAGAATTTGAAAATGACACAGAAAAATAGAAGGACATATCATGTTCCTAGATTGGAAGAATTAATATAATCAAAATGGCAATTCTACCCAGATTAATCTACATATTTAATTCAATGCCAATCAAAGTACCAGGCACATTTTTCACAGATCTAGGAAAGACAATCATAAAGTTTGTCTGGAATTATAAGAGACCCCATATTGCCAAAGTAATTCTGCACAAGGAGAGTGGAGTGGGTGTTATCTCACTCCCTGACCCAAAAATATACTACAAAGCTGTGGTAATCAAAATTGCATGGTATTGGCACAGAAACAGACAGGTGGACCAATGGGGCAGAATAGAGTCCCCAGAAATAAATGCCCAAACATACGGTCAACTGATTTTTGACAAGTGGTATCAGTCAATCCAGTGGGAAATGGAAAACCTCTTCAGCAAATGGTGCTGGCAAAACTGGATTTCCACTTCCAGAAAGATGAATCTGAACCTCTTCCTCTCACCCCTGACAAAAATCAAGTCAAGGTGGATCAAAGATCTGAATCTAAGACCCCAAACTATAAAACTTCTCCTGGAAGAAACTAGGGAATCTCTGGGATACATTGGAGTAGGAAAAGACTTCTTAATTAAGACTCCCAATGCACAGTCAATAATCCCCAAAATAGACAAGTGGGATTACATCAGACTAAGAAGTTTCTGCATGGCAAGAGACACAGTAATTAGTGTGAATAAACAGCCCTCAGAATGGGAAAATATTTTTCTAAACTATGCGTCAGATAAGGGACTGATAACCAGAGTTCACAAGGAACTCAAGCAGCTGTTCTGGAAAAAGACAATCAATCCTATTAAAAGAATGAGTTGAAAAAAACCACTCTCTAGAGATGGCATATGAATAGCTAAAACACACATGAAAAAATGCTCACCATCCCTCATTGTAAGAGAAATGCAGATCGAAACAACAATGAGATACCACCTAACACCAGTCAGAATGTCTAAGATTAAAAAAACAAAAATGAATAAGTGCTGGCAGGGGTGTGGTGAAAGGGGAAGTCTCTTACCCTGCTGGTGGGAATGTAAATTGATCCAACCACTGTGCAGAACAATTTGGAGATTTCTCAAAAATCTACTGATAGAACTATCATACGATCCAGCAATCCCACTCCTTGGTATCTACCCAAATTTCTGCACTCTATGACTGAAACTAATTGACTAAATGATATAGGAACACAGTATATAGATGTAAATACCAGATACAGTGTGTGTGAAAGAGGAGGGTCTGCGGAAGGACATTTGGGGGAGGGACAGGTAGGCAAAACATTAATGGCACAAAGAGGCGTGGTATTATCTGTTGAAGATATTTTGTAGTTTTATAAACTGTATGAGGGAGTAATGTTCACCTGTTGAAATATCCACTTTGTAAGACAAATAATAATGTGATTGTATGTATGGAAGAAAATGAATTGAAAAAATTTTAAAAAAAAGCTAACCCTAACTCTAACCCCAAACCTAACACTAACCCTAACCTAACCCTAAAGCTAATCCTAAACCCTATCCTAACCTTGACCCTAACCCTAATGAAAACACTAACCTTAATCGTATCCTGAGCCCTATACCGTAACTTTACTATAACCCTAACTCTAAACCTAATCCCATTTCCAACCCTAAGCCTAACCCTAAATTTTAACCTAACCCTAACCCTAAACAAAACCCTATCCCTAAACCTAACCCCAAACTTAACCTGATCCAAACCTAACACTATCTCTAACCCTAAACCTTACCTCTAACCTTAACCTTTTCCTAACCCTAACCTTAACCATTAACCTAACCCCAACTCTAACCCTAACACTAAACCTTAACCTAACCCTACACCTAACCTAACCCTAACCCTAAACCGTAACCTAGCCCAAACTTTAACAAAAAACCTAACCCTAATCCTAGCCCTCACTATAAACCCTAACTTAACCCTAAACCTCAACCTAATCTCAACCCTAAACCTAGTCCTAGCCCTAACCCTAATCCTATTGAAATCCCTAAACCTAACCCTCGCCCTAAATCCTAATCTAGTCATAACTGGAACCCTAACCATAACCCTAACCAAAACGTTTAACCTAACACTAACCTAACCCTAACACTAATTCTAAACCCTAACTTAACACTAAAACTAATCCTAAACATAACTTTAACCCTCACCTTACCCTAAACCTAAGGCATAACCCTAACCCTAACCCTAAACCCTAACCTAACCCAAACCTTAGCAAAAACATTAACCCTAACCCTAACCCGAGCTCTAAACCCTAATCTTACCCTAAAACTGATCCTAACAAACAAAAAAAAATAAATAAAATAAATAAAACTGGACTCAAAACTATCTCCATTAAGTATAGTCTTCTAATGACATTTCTGTAAATATAAAAAAACTTTATAAACAAATTATAAATCTACAAAATAGTTTTGTACCTTCATTTAATCCTTCTAATTTAGCCTCTAATATTTTAAATCAAGTTAAAGACACTAATCTTTTTTTTCTTTCTTTCTTTTTTTTTTTTTGGCAGAGGTTTTTGCTATAGGGCATGTGCGCTCACCAGAAATACAGAGACAGACAGACAGAAAGTGAGAAATCACCCCCCAGGGGGGATGGCCATGCCACAATCCCTTCTCCTCCATTCTCCTTTCAGGATCTTGGGCATGTACGCATACACCCGGCGTGAGTTTTAAGCCACTGGGTCTGGGACTTGAACCACAGTTGGCTACATGGGAGTTCAGTGACATAGCCATTATGCTAACTGCTGGTCCAGACACTAATCTTTTTAACATGCTTTGTCACCCCTATGGTATTTCTTGGGAATAATTGTGTCAATAATCTTCCTTATGTTTATTTTTCTACTAGTCTGCAAAATCCCCTGATGAGAGCTCCATGCAACAGCCATCCAACTATACAGACTCAAATTACATTAAAAAAAGGGGGAGGGTGCTTTCTATGTCCTCCTGAGTCAATCTCAGTAGGTTATATGTGTCCAGGAATTTGTCCATCTTATCCAGGTTTTCTTCTTTGTTGGCATAGAGTTTGCATTCCATTTTCTTCTCCCCCATTCCTTTTATATACCATTTCCTCTTCCCCCATTTTTCTGCCCTTTAAAAACTAAACCTGGGGACCAGCTTAGTGTAATGGCTATGTTGCTGAACTCCCATGTGGTCGACCATGGTTCGAGTCCCAAACCTGGTGGCTTAAACTCACGCCAGGTGCGCGTGTGTGAGTGCCCAAGATCCTGAGAGGAGAATGGAGGAGAAGGGATTGTGGCATGGCCATACCCCCTGGGGGGTGATTTCTCTCTATCTGTCTTTCTGTCTCTCTCTGTCTTTCTGGTGAGCACACACACCCTATAGCAAAAAACAAACAAACAAACAAACAAACAAACAAAAAACAAAACAGAAAAAAACCCCAACTAAACCTGAGCTCAGTTCTAGTCACAACTTCTCCATAAAAAAAAAATAAAGATTATCCAATCAGGTTAACCTCAGATCTCTCATCAGAAACAATGTGAGCATGGGACCAGCAGTTAGCGTAATGGCTATGTCACTGGACTCCCACGTAGTCGACCGTGGTTTGCATCCCGAACCCAGTGGCTTAAAACTCACGTTGGGTGCATGTGTGTGCGTGCCCAAGATCCTGAGAGAATAGAGGAGAAGGGATTAAGACATGGCCATCCCCTTTGGGGGGTGATTTCTTGCTTTCTGTCTTGTCTTTCTGGCGAGCTCACATGCCCTATAGCAAAAACCTCTCACAAATTATTTTGTTTAACTTTATTTTAATTTGACCAGAGAGGGACAGAGAGAGCAAGTCGCCAGGTCCAGGACTAAAAACATGGTCAGCCACATGGGAGTCCAGTGCTCTTAACCACCAAGCCACCTGCTGGCCCCAAACCCAAGTTTTTCAGATAGAGTTGCCATACATGGAAATAGGGAAGACTGTAGAAAGAGCAGGTTTGGGTAGGGAAAAATGCTCTACCAGGAAAACTAAACACACATACAGAAGTAAGAAAACAAAAGTCAACCAAGAAAATTACCAATTTAATGCTAGGGACAAGAAATAATAATAATGTTGAATATTAACTTTGAGGATTTAAACGGAAAGATTGGGACACAATAACACTGCGTATTCAACAGAAGAGAGTTTGAACATAAGACTGAAATTGCGAAATAGAATTTTATGATTTTTGAGTAAAACATTACTGATTTCTTTTTTTTTTTACTATGCTTTGTTTTCCAAATTTAAACATTTTACTTTCTTTTAAGTTGTTGATAGGTTCAGCGATTAATTAAAATATTTTTCTTGTTTGTTTCCTTAAATGGAAATAAAAACTTTTCTTCCTTCCTGACCCCTCTGGAATTAGAAATATTTGGGAGTATTCTTATTTTGTGGCAGAAGGGTTATTTGCATAAGCTCAATAATGCTTGTTGCATTGACTCAGGAATTGGAAATACTCATTACTGGACAGGAATTTGACTGGAATGTCATACCTGAAGATTAATCAGAAAACTATGAAAATAAGGTGGATCTCAAATAAGCCAACAGAAGCTCTTAGAAAGATGGCCTGGCACCATAAATAGTTTTGTCTGGCAGAGAGTATTAGAGAAGATATATGAAAGAATTTTTTTTTATTAATTCACTTTACACCATCACAACACACAAATGAATTTTCCATCCAAAATACACTGTGCATTGGCTCAATCAAGCACATCCACATACATGTTCTCAGCAAATAATTTTCCAATTCTTACGTCCTGCATACCTTGCCCTTTGTCTTGCCATCC
>NW_006159480.1:1985063-1985265 GCF_000334495.1 Tupaia belangeri chinensis | reverse complement strand
CCGGCGCCCACGCGCAGGCCTTGGGGCTACGTGCAGGCCTGGTGGCTACGCTCAGGCCCGGGGGCCACGTGCTGGCCAGGTGGCCACGTGCAGGCCCGGCGGCCATGCACAGGCTCAGGCCCGGTGGCCACGTGCAGGCCCGGCGGCCACGCGCAGGCCTGGGGGCTACGTGCAGGCCCGGTGGCCACGCTCAGGCCCGGGG
>NW_006159480.1:1973323-1984810 GCF_000334495.1 Tupaia belangeri chinensis | reverse complement strand
GGCAGCAGAACCGGGAGCAGGCCCCCGGCCGCCCAGCCCCAGCCACGCAGGCCCGGCTGCACAGGCGCCACCGCTGCCGCGCAGGCCTGGCCATGCAAGCGCCGCCTAAAGTAATTGTTTGTGGAAAAATGTAAAAGTAAATAAATGGATGTAAAAAAAAATCTGTGCCAATCCAATCCTCACGTTTCTACATTTGTATGTCTTTGTGTGTTTATTATTATAGCTATTTCTTTTTTCTTATTTTGACCAGAGAGAGACAAACAGAGAGAGAGAAAGAAAGAGAGAAAGAAAGTGAGAAAGCAAGTCAGCAGGTCTGGGACTCAAACTGTGGTCATCCATGTGGGAATGTCCAGTGCCTTAACCACCATACCGCCTGCTGGCCCTATTATGTCTATTTCTAATTCATAGCCTTCCCCACTCAGAAAAACATGTTCATGCCAAGCAAGTCCTGACAGACCAGGCCGCAGAAGGTGGATGGTCACCCATATCACTGGAGAGACCGTAGATTGTTACTTTTTCTGAGTAAAATATGCTAATATTCATCAAAATGTGAAGTGCAAATTCTTTGGGTTCAGTAAGCTCCTCGCAAGAGGATTTATCTGCAGATATACTCGCACACGTGAACAGCGATTTGTGTAGGTAGATAATCCTTGCATCATTTATGTTGTCACCTGTCTCCTTGCATGTGGCTTTTGTTCTCATTTGCATTTCTGAATACCTTCATAATTTTAACAGTGCCACATCAAGAATGGAATAAAAAGGAAAAGGGCAAAAGGTTTGTTTTCCAGTTGAGTCAGCCCCATTTTTTTTCTTTCTTTAAGATTTTGCTAAAGGACACATGCACTTGCTAGAGAGAGACAGAGGGAGGGAAAGTGAGAAATCAAACCCTCAAGGAAAATGTCCACACTATAATCTATAATCCCTTCTCCACTCTCTTCTTGGGATTTTGGGCACAAGTGCACATATACCTGGTGTGATTTTCAAGCTGCCTTATATAGAGCTCGAACTGCCATATCCGTATTGTGGAATCCAGCACCTTCACCACTATGCCACCTACTGGCTTGAGTCAGCCCCATTTTATATTTATTTATTTATTTATTTTGGAGAGGTTTTTCACTATAGGACGCATGCGCTCGCCAGACAGACAGAGAGAGACATAGAGACAGAAAGTGAGAAATCACCCCTTGGGGGGATGGTCACACCGCAATCCCTTCTCCTCCATTCTTCTCTCAGGATCTTGGGCACGCACGCACGCACATGTGCTTGGCGTGAGATTTAAGCCACTGGGTCTGGGATGTGAACCATGCTCGACTATGTGGGAATCCAGCGACATAGCCATTATGCTAACTGCTGGTTCCCACCCCCATTTTATGAAGCTCTTCAAAGTCCCAGACAGTGACTTACCTCACAGTAACCCCCATGACCAGAACAGCAACTGCCACCATCAGTGTAAGAGATGCCCAGAAGGCCCACTCATGCTAGGATGAGACCACATAAAGAGCCTAGGTTCAATCCCTGCTCCAGTCTGAAGGCCGGCTGTGGTGGTAGCATGCTCCTGTAAGCCCTTGCTAGGCAGGAGGATCCCAAGGTTGAGGCTTGCCTGAGCAGCACAGTGCTTCATAATGAAGATCTGGTGGTCAGGGGGTTGGCAGAAAAAAACCCACAAGCTTTTTAAGACAATTTCCCAGGGAATGGCCTCCTCAACTATTAAAAAAAAACTTCCAAAACTTGGCTAAATTCATTGATGTAAAAAAATTGAACCCACTTTATTATTATAACTGGCCTGAGGACCAAACAGAGTGTCCTTGCAAAGACCAAGGATGATGAAGAAGGCCTCTTGGAAGAGAAGAAGGAGAACACTGTGATCAAGAATGAGCAACCAGACAGTGCCTTGGAGTGGATCTCAGAGAAGGAATGAGTTTCTTTCCTTCTGGACAACTTGAGTCTCTTTGTAGACAATATTGTTAAGAATTCTAGAAAGGATTCTATCCCTTCTTAATTCTCAATCCAAATATAGAAATTAGAGAAATCTGGTGCTTCTCTGTCTAATAGTGACCATAAGCCCTACTTTGTCAAACTCACTGAGACAATTGAAAACTATAGATAAAAAAAGTGTTTGGTGAGAGACTATTGGAATTTATTATACAATCAGTGAGCACTTGTTGAGCATTTAAGTGCCTAACCTTGTGTTGGCACGATAGACAAGGGTCTTGCCCCCTAAGGATGGTCACAGTGTGGTCCCTTCTGTGCAAGTGTGAGGAGGACTCACCAAGCAGAATATGGAACTTGAAGGGAGAGGGAGGGAGGAGGGGAGTGAAATCCAGGTAGAGGCATTGAGACAATAAGGATGTGGGGGAGGCTGGGGAACATGAGGATATAACTGTGGGAGGGAAAGAAGAAGGGGAGTGTTGACATTCAGGAAAGAGTATCTTGAGATAATGGGCTGGTGCTTTCAGAAATGGAGATCAGATAGTCAGTCATGGTCAGTGTTCCTGTTGCTATCATGATCTGGTCAAACACTGTCCTGGATTATAAAATCTCTTAGGGGCCAGCCAGTGGCATGGTGGTTAAGATGGCTGGATCTCACATGGCTACTGTGTTTCAAGTCCCAGACCACTGGATATGTGTCTAAAATCCCAAGGAGAGAATAAAAGAGAAGGGATTGGGCATGGCCATCTCTCCTGAGGGTTGCTTTCTCACTTTCTTTCTCTCTCTCCAGCAAGTGCACATACCCTGTAGTAAACAATAAATAAGGAAATAAAGAAACCTAGACTCGGTCTGAGGAGATGTGGGTTTGAACCCTACCTTCTGCTTGGTAGCTGGGAGCCATAGTAATTCATTTCACTCCAAGTTCTCTTTCTGTGGTATGGAGGTCATATTCTCTAAGTCAAGTTTACTGGGATAATTCTGCAGGAACTGCTTGTCAAATATTGAGTGTGTAGTTATAAGGCTGTGTCCATTGGGTCTGTATATGTCAAATCTGCCGTCTAGCTGCTTTCCTGAGTTTGGAGGCTGTCCCTGGTTACCGCTCAGTCTGCAGAGACTTTCCTCCATGCACCTTCCTTCCACCTCCAGGTATTCAAACTGCAGGGACCAAGAGAATCACCAACTAGGCAGGCTTTTCATAATGCGGTCCTCCCATTGGGAGAGTCCCTTTCACTGGCATCTTGTGATTCTTCATTCATCATTAGAAGTCTTGTGGGGCCAGCAGATGTCATAGTGGGTATGTCACTGGGCTCCCACCTGGCCAACTGCAGTTTAAATCCCAGACCTTGTGACTTGAAACTCATGCCAGGTGCATGTGTGTACGTCCCCAAGATCCCAGGAATATAATGGAGAGAAGGGATTGTAGTGTTGCTATCCCCCCTGAGGGGTGATTTCGCACTTGCTTTTTCACTTGTCCATTCACTGTTGCTGTCTCTCTCTATATATGGCAAGCACATGAATCCTAAGGCAACAACCTATTAAAAAAAAGAAGAAGTCTTGGTCTGCTCAAAGGATCGGATCCCTCGGGAAAAATCTGGGCACATCACTCCTGAATCTTCATTGAGTCATTGCTCTCAGGAGATTAAATTCTAACTCCTCCTCAACATGACACACCTTTCAGATAAAGGCTAGAAGTTTCAATCTCTCCTTCATCTCTTATCACCTATGTGCCTCTCTAGGGAGTCACCTGCACTGGTCCAAGCACAGTGATTCAGGGCCAGGGCTGTGCCATTGGGCATCCTGGATCCCTCCTTTACTCGCCATGTGGGCACAGACAGGATTGCAACACTGTCTGTGAAACAACTTCCTCCTCTGTATAACCAGGACAGGACTTGACCCACTCTTAGCTTTGAAGGACAGAGTGCTAACACTAAGCAGTGTGGGTTCACACTTAGCTCTGCAGAGTCCACAGATCTGGCATTCCTCAGGGCATGGCTGGGGTTTCTTTGGCTTCTTCTAGCAGCATGACCTACTTTGCCCAAAAGACCAAATTGCAAAAGAACCTGGCATATTAGATAACCAAGGCAGTGGTTCTTGTACTCTGGAATTTTCAGGAAAATAATTATATATTAACATCTCTGTCAAGACAGATTAAAAAAGAAAAGATGAAGCAATGCAAATGTCTATGGATAGATAAACAGGAAAACCACAGACTGCCTATCCATGCAATGGCATGTTATCCAACTAGAAAAGGAAGCACTGATACATGCATGCCACAGTATGCAGATGCCTCAGAGGCATCCTGCTAAGTGAAAAGACCACATACTGCACAACCCAGCTTATACAGAATTCCCTGAGCAGTTATGTGCACAGAGACAGGTCCAGGTCAGTGGTCACCAAGCTGGGGTTTGAGAGGAGAGGGTGGAAGTAGGTGCTTAATGGACGTGGGGTTTCCTTCCAGGGTACTGAAAATGTCCTGGTACTTGAAAGATGGTCAGATGTGCTGCATGCATACAACGTGATGCTGAAAAATGACTTATGCTGTGTGAATTTTACCTCGATTTTTAAAAGTGATAGGGAACAGTCACACTCTGCCTGACACTGGGCATGTGATCTGACTGAAGCTTCTGCCCACACTGTTGCCCTCCCTGGGTGGAATCCTAGGAGATGATGGTGGTTTCATCTCTGCTGGATCATGCACCTCCCACCCTGCCAGACCTGGCCAGGCCCAGTGGCATCTTCTCGGCTCGCAGTACAGGATCGTAGGTGCATGGGGACTAGAAGGAGATACCAGGGGTGAGCCTTTCTGCTCGCAGGGTCCCAGGATCCTGGAGATCAGATGGTGAATATCTTTGGTGAATGGCATCCATTTGTATGCCTGTGAGGGTGACAATGCCTGACGATGTATAAGCTACTTCCAAATACAGCATCCCATCTGTCACAGGGGAAAACATCCCACTTTATCTACCAGTCCCAGTAAGGATATAGGCAAGATGCAAAAATCTGAATCCCCAAAAGGGAGATGATTTCCCCCGGGGCCACCCGACCTCAATGGCAGGGTGGATCAGGATCCTGCAGTGTGGTACTGACACTGTTCATACAAGATAAGACTGACTCCTCTTAGCCCGGCCTCCTTTGTCTTCCCCCGGCTCCGCCCCTCGCCCCCCCTCACCTTACCACAGCAAAGCAGAAGTTAATCTAGCAGAGCTGCGGATTGTTCTGTGGAAGGAGAATGGAGAGAAACATGCTTTATGAAGACCCTTGGTCAAATAATGTGAGAACTGCAGTTCCATAATAAAATGTGTTGGTTGGAATAGGATTGCTACTAGGAATTTGCTTATGAGACCACAGGTACAAAATTATACTGTGGTATCACAGAACTTAAACTTTGATGTTTTGGGGTCCCATTTCTTTAGTTTGACTGCAGTTAATGACTTTATCTCTTCCCTTCATTCTCTCTTTTCACTACTCCCAGAAATGAAAAATGTCCCAAGATAAATTTTTTCTGTGCAAACTATCAGATACACAGGAAGGAATTCCATCATAGGATTATAACTGTAGTAAAGAGTAGTGAAAATAAAAAAAATATATTTTGGGACCAGCAGTTAGTGTAATGACTATGTTGCTGAACTTCCATGTAGCAGTTCGAGTCCTGGACCTGGTGGCTTAAACTCACGCTGGGTGCATGTGTGTGCTTGCCCAAGATCCCAAGAGGAGAATGGAGGAGAAGGGATTGTGGCATGGCCATTCCCTGGGGGGTGATTTCTTGCTTTCTTTCTCTCTTTCTGTCTCTGTCTTTCTGGCTAGCACATGCACCCTATAGCAAAAACCTCTCCAAAATTTTTTTTTTAAATTAAAAATATATTTTCAATACAATCAGTGAATGGAGGAAAATACCCAAGTAATAGGAGTCATCTGGCCAATGGCGGCCACAGAAAGCAGGACATTCATCCCAGTATATGCCAGGAGTGGTGGTTTCCTAGCATCCTTCAGGAGGAGACAGAAGATACAGATCAGTATGGTCATGAAGTGTTCATACAAAATTCATTGCATAAATTGTTGAGTAACATCTTGAAATTTGGGACTATATTAGGTCATTCCTTACTCATAAGATGACCATTATTTTACAGATGTATCTACTAAACATTTTCATTAAATAACCCCAACAGAGAAAGATTCTATAGTCACTTTAGAAAAGCTTCATGTAAGCTGAAGAACTTTCTGGTATTTCAGACACTGGATAAATCTGTACTAAATAAAGTACTTTTCAAACTATTCTGTCAAGACATGCAGTTTTGACTTCTAAATTTTTTTTGTAATTTTTAAATTTGTGGAGTCACAGTTCCAAGTATCTGCAGCTTCTGTGCCTCCACACTCCTCTCCCAATTGTGTACCTGAGCTGAGCAGGCTCATTCCATCTTACTGAGCTCCTGCTAAGACCAGGCATGCTATACAACTGCACCATTTAATCCACATAATGACCTCCCGAAGGTGATTGATATTTTATTCCCTTTTTATAGGTAAAGAAACTAAAGCACAGAGAGTATTTTGCCAGGACACAGGGACTAGTAGATGGAAGTTCAAGGGTTCAAACTCAGACTTTCTAACTGTAACCACCCCCTCCACACACAACTCTATGCTGTTAAATTCTGCTGCTCCTAAGACTTGCTAGGCTCAGAATATAAGGTCATCACACATGATTACTGCACCTTACATGGTCCAGTACTTACTAGCCCATAAAAATTTCCAAGTGCCTCATCTGGCTTAATTCTTTCTTAGGTCCTGGGGAGAGCAAAACACCATTTCCTAAATCAATTTCCCATGGGCAGAGTTGAGAGCAAAGACAGCACATTTCCCTTGAACTTTGGCTCACAATACCGAGTGTGTCCTGTGTGCCAGGCCCAGCCCTAGGTGCTGGGGAAGCAGTAGAGAATGAAATCAGAGGAATCATTGCCTTTACAGAACTTGCATCTAGCAAAAGGCAGAGGAGAGACAATTAACAAATTAATAAATAATAGATCATATGGAATGATAGAAGGTGCTATGGGGTGAAATAAGGCAAAGAAAGAGGAGAGAAACACAGAGATCTACAAAAAGTTCATAGAAAACATGTATTATGAAAAATCTTATACATACCGATTTCAAAATTGGCATAAGAATAAACTCATACTTTAATTCCATTTTCCTACAAGCTTTTTGAAGTCCCTTCATATGTTCCATGCAGTGCTTTACCTTATATATGCTTGAGCTATAAAACCAGAAGAGGATGCATCATGGGAAGGTGGTTTCCTCTCCCACCACAGGAAGTCATGACTAAAAGCCACTGCTCCCAGAGCTGGGGTCTCAGGCTGCCACCATAAAGTGAAGCTTGGATGGACAACTTGAGTGACCTGCTGTGACATCAGGAGACTGTGCAAGTTCCAGCACGAAGGCCTCTCCTGCCCAAGTTTTTAATTCCCTGGTATGGCTAAGGTCATTTACCTAGGGGGCCCAGTAATACAGCAACACCCAGTGGGGGGAGGAATTGGGTGGCATGCTCCTCCCAGAGTTACCTGTTGGGCCAGCACACACACCCTCCATACTGCGTGAGCATGTCCCATCCACATAACTTAATTGCCATATCAACTGAATTTATGGGAAGGAAAAGCCATAGGAAAACAGTATTTATAGGGCAGATAAATCCGATCATGCTTTAGAGAATGCTTATTTCTTTACAGATCTACATTTGTGCCCTTCAGCTTCAGAGATTTTATGGTTTGAAATAAAAGGGCACTTTCTTAGGATCAGAAGATGGTTATGTTGCTGGACTCCCATGTACTTGACTGGAATTCGAGTCCTGGACCTGGCGGCTTAAAATTCATGCCTGGTGCATGTAGTGAGCAAATGTGCCTTAAAGAAAAAAAAAAAAAAAAAAGAAAAGAAATAAAAAAACCTCCCTTTCTAAAAATAAATAAAAAAAAGACACTTTTTCATGTGGTGGTTTTTGTTAGAAAAGATATTTTCAAAAGTAAACTGCAAGCCAATTCCTCAACTTCCACCAGCATTGCTCAACATAAGTTTCCTGTAAACTTAAAATGGGGTTTATGTTACCTGCCTTTGAATTGTGCTTTATTCTCTCTGCCTCTATTGACCTTCACCTCTTGCCACTTCAGACTTTGCTCTCTACCCACCTCCTGCACCTCGTTGTCCCTGAGAATCACTCCACTACTGACACCTTAAAGTCCAGCAGTCCTGCTTAAATTGCAAATGTTTCTTTCTTCACAATTCTGAAGGAGAAAGATCTGGCTCCTTTTGAGGTATCTTTTACTGGGGTGCATATACCACCTCTCTCTGCACCACCACATGCTCTCCCCTCTATGTGTGTGTGTGTGTGTGTGTGTGTGTGTTCCAATTTTCTCTTCTATGAGGACACCAGTCACACCGAATGAGGGCCCATGCTGTGATGACCTCATGTAGCCTTAATTACCTCTTTAAAGAACCTCTAAAAATACAGTCACATTCTTGGGATCAGCAGATTAGGACTTCAACATAAGAATTTGAGGTTGGCGGTACAGCCTGGCTGGTAGCACCTTTGTTCCTATAACACCTTGTCTTCCACTTTCTGGTATATTCAGACCCTTGAACCTTTCTCTTGCATCTTCATGTCCTTCTCTTTGTGACTTAGGACTCTTGTCTTTCATTTCAGCCTCCTCCCACCCTCCCGACACACAACGAAAGCACAACCTTCTCTAAGAAAACGCACATCTTGGATCCATTCACCTGTCAGATCACTCTTCTCAGCTCCTAGATTGACATGGTTCCTGGAGAAGCAGAACACAAACACACAGAATGGCACTACTGTGCCTGCAGAGGTCATGTTCAACTAGGAATTTCTGCTCCTTCACTCCCCAAGCAGGCAGACAGCCAGTTCCTACCTCTTACATGCTCCTTAAGTCTAGGAGACTATTTATCTATTCATTCTCAACAATTGACCTTAGTTCTAGGATCAGCAGATGACGCAATGGTTACATTGCTGGACTCCCATGTAATGCAGTTCGAGTCCTGGACCCAGTAGTTTAAAACTCACACCTGTGTGTGTGTGTGTGTGTGTGTGTGTGTGTGTGTGTGTGTGTGTGTGTGTGTGTGACCAAAATCCCATGGGGAGACTCAAGGAAAAGGGATTTTGACATGGCCATCCCTCTTGTAAGTGATTTCTTGCTTTCTGTCTTTGCTCTCCAGTGAGCACACATACCCTATAGCAAAAGTCTCTCTGAAAGCAAAACAAAACAAGAATGACCTTGCTCCCAACATCATAGAAAGCAATAGAAGCCATAATCACGAAACTCTCAACCACAAGCCTACAGCCTACCAGCATTTGTTTCTACTTTCTTTTCTTACCCACCACCTGCCAGATAGGGAATCTACAAAATTCTTTTTTTTTTTTTTAAGTTTGTTTATTTTATCCATAAGTGAGCAAGAAAGAGACAACACTCCCAGCAAGGTCTTGATGCCACAGTTCAACCTCAGTCTTCATCTAGCCTTGGGTCACGAGCAAGTGTGTCCCTGATGTATGCAAGGGAATTCTGCAGACTTGAACTGATAACCTTCCCACATGGGACTGCCTCTCAAAAGGTTGTTTGCTGCACTGCTGCCTAACCCCTTCAGAACACGTTTTGCCTGCTGATTCCTGGCCACAAAGAGTCTTATGTGCCTTGTAACACTCATAACTTAGCGTTAGTTCAATGGCCTCTTGCTGTGTCCTATGGCAAGAATGTGTCCTTCAGAGGCCAAGGATTTCAACTCAAGGACTCCAACTCCACAGAGCTGTATGGAATTCTAAAGTGAATTCATTTGATTTCTTTGGGGGAGGGAGTGGCAGAGTTGGTAGGAGATAGGAAGAGAGTGAGAGTAGCAAGATTGTTCTTTCTGACCTGTAGTTGAACATATGATAAATGCTATCTCATACTTTAACTCAGAGTCTTGTGTTTATGAACCTTGTTTTAGAAAAATTTTAACATAAAATTATATTTCATCAGGTTCTATAGGATACATAGTATTTTTTTCTTTATTAAGAGGATATCAGAAATTCTTAGAAAAGTAATAAATCAAAATTTTTAAAAAAGGCTTTTCTTGGGGAGTGAGTTGTGTGTGTGTGTGCGTATGTGTGTGTGGTATGTGTGTGCGTGCACACGTTTTGCATAATATGCACTTAAAACATGTCTACTGAACTAGATGCCCCAGGAAAATGATTTATTCCAAGGTCCAAGCCTCCTAGACCAAGTATTAATCTTTTAGCCCTTTCCTCACTCCCTGCTTCTTCTTCAGCTTGTAGAAATCTTCCATTCTTACTTCTCCTTGTACTCAGTTTCTAGGAAGTGATCACATGTGAATCACCTCTGCCTCCAGTTATAGCCAGCAGCTTAGATGTAGACATGAAACCATTTAACGCAACAGCTATGTAGAAGCTGATTTAAAAAAAAGATCACAAAGAAAGCTCAACTGCAAACTTAGAGAGTTCTTAGACCACATGTGTGGTGTTTCATTCATCTCTTGACTATGTGTATAGAGCAAAGTTATTTTCTCAACCAGAAGAAGGATTCACTTCTAAACATTTGCCATGCATTACTGCAGATATGGGTTTCACTAACAAAAAATTCGGCACTGCTTTCCATGGTCAGTTCCAATATCACTCACATTTTTTATTTTTTATTTATTTATTTTTTAAAAATTTATTCATTCTCTACATTAATTCACTATACACCATCACAACACACAAATGAATTTTCCATCCAAAATACACTGTGCATTGGCTCAATCAAGCACATCAACATACATGTTCTCAGCAAATAATTTTCCAATTCTTATGTCCTGCATACCTTGCCTTTTGTTTTGCCATCCTTGATTCCCCATCCCCCACCCTCTGCTATGTCCCATCCTCCTGAATTGAGTGGCTTGAAAAACATGCCAAGAAGGAGTGCCTGCATGTCCAATCATCCCAAGAGCAGAATGGAGGAGAAAGGGTTGCAGCATGACCATTATCCCATGTGTCTCACTTTCTTTTTTTCTTTCTCTCCCTCTCTGTTTCACTGTGGTGAGTGTGCACATCCTATAACAAAAACAAAAAAAAAAAGAAGAAAAAGAAAAAGCATAAGAACAAATTTTTTTTTTATTTTATTATCATCATAATCTTCTTTCTATTACACTAGATTACATATAACTTTACATTGACTTCCATTGTTTTTTCAAAAGGGAATGCCATGCATGTCAGTCAATACAGAGACATCAATCTCCCCGCTTTATCATTCAATATCTTTTCCATGCTTTTCCCAATAATTATTATTATAATTTTTTTAGACAGTCAATCACTATTTCTCGTTTTGCTTATTAAAAAGACTTCACCCATCATGAAATACTTTCCAGACCGGTTCAGTTGAGAATACTATACATGTCATCATCAACAGGTAATAAACCATATCTATTTCTCATTAACATCCTGCCTCTCTATTGTTCACTGCTGTCTTTATCCTCTTCTCCCTCCTTTTTTTTTTTTTATACTTTGTTTTTTATTATAAATTTTTTTTT
>NW_006159480.1:1960415-1969769 GCF_000334495.1 Tupaia belangeri chinensis | reverse complement strand
ACGCAGGACACCCCCAGCGCTGGAGAGGCAGCGGGGGCCAGGCGGCCCGGGCTGAGGAACTCGGAACAGAACCCGTGCAGGCCCGGCCGCGCAGGCCACATTTTTTATTTTTAAATGAGTTTTTTTTTTTTTTATTCTGAAAGTGTATTCTACTCATTTCCCTTAAACATTTATATATTCTATATTTATCTTCAAGACTACAATGCTTTCAGGGAGCATACTCCTGAGCAATATCTCAGCTGGCCTTCCAAACCTTTTCACAGAGATTCCAGAGCCTCATACAGATTCCTCAGACTATTACTATGCTGTCCCTGATGTTTTCCTGTCTTGGAGAAGCCTCAGGTGTAATGTCTTGTTTTACTCTCATGATAGTAGCGTGAGGAATGTTATACAAGGAGGACCTTGAAGTCTAGGGAATTTAAGTAACTTGCTTATGATAAGGAAGGTAGCTGGTAGGAGAAGGTTAAGACTGAACTCTAGCTTCCAGGGATCAGTGTACTCAACCAATATCTCCAATGAGAAATTTAGTGTCAATATTAGCTTTCACTGTGATATGTCTTTACCTCTCAGACAGTTAAGTAATAATTAGCCATGTCCTAGACTCTAAACTTCCAACCCAGTTATGGTCTATCAATTATTTTTGTAAGGTAGAAAGTCAACAATATGGGTTGGAGAGAGGCTCTACTTTGAAACTCTAGAGTAATATTAGCAGGGAAAAGAGATAAGTACCTACAACTCTGCTTCCAGTATATAAAATACAGTCAGAAATGGGCTAGGCCCACCCAGGGATCTGAGAACCAGAGAAGGCCAGAAAGTGGAAATAGTACCAGCCATCTGATTCTATTAGTATCTCTGTTTTTTTTTTGAGAGAGATTTTTGCTATAGGGCGCGTGCGCTCGCCAGACAGACAGAGAGAGACATAGAGACAGAAAATGAGAAATCACCCCCCAGGGGGATGGTCACGCCGCAATCCCTTCTCCTCCATTCTCCTCTCGGGATCTTGGGCACGCACGCACACGCGCCCGGTGTGAGTTTTAAGCCACCGGGTCCAGGACGCGAACCACGATCGACTACGTGGGAGTCCAGCGACATAGCCATTATGCTAACTGCTGGTTCCCTATTAGTATCTCTGTTCTGTGAATGAGAAAATTGAAACTCAGAATGATTAAGCAATCTACACAAGGATAAATATACAGTACCTGGAAGAAAAAAAATTAATTTTAAGCCTTATGCAAGTGACACAGTATATTTAAAACTATCTCAGACCCACACTCTGGAATAAAAATCACATGGCCTTCACTGCAGCTTAGTTAGAAACTGCCCCAAAACACGTGAGGCAGAATGTTACATGAATGTTCAGGCTTTCCTTGTTGCAGAGCTGGCCAAGCTGGTCCAGACCTGGGTGAGCAAGGGCACCTGATCTGGTGAACTCTGACCTAGGTTCCACAGTGGGCTCTCCCTGTCCTTAAACTCTGAAATTCTCAAGTCTGGGCAAGGTTTTTGTTTTCCTTCCTTTGAAGGGTAGTAAGTGGAGTAGGGCATTTTGGGGAAAGTTCCTGGGCTTCATTCTTCATTTCTGATCTATTAGGTTTGGGATGAAGGCCAGACATGGTCAACTGTTTGTTTTGGTTTTCTTATTATAAAGGGCTATTTATTAATTGGCAAATAACTGTGCATTTATGAGGTGCAATGTGATGTTTTGATCTGTAATCCATTCACGTTCCCTTACTGTTCACCTATATTCAAGAACCAGTTCTCTAATGTGTGTTTCAGGGCAATAAGGGTTTGGTTTATCTTTGGCTTAAGTGTCAGATCAGAAGAAAGTAGGTGATTTGTCACTTGGTTTGAAGATCTGCTTTGCCAACCACTACTCAAAGCTACAAGCACATTGTTTTAACCTAGAAAAAGGTGTCCCTGAAATGGAAGACTATATTTGTATTTTTCTGCCAATATTTCCTTACCAGCTGTATTTTTCAGTAATTTTTGTCCCTATTTTACTAGTTAAAAAACCAATAAGATTAATAAATGAAATAACCTTCTCAAGGTCAGGCAGCTAGCACTTGCCTGAGCTGAGTTTCTTTTCTTCTTTCCTTTTCTTTTCTTTTTAATTTGCCAAAGGGTGAGTGTGCTCACTGGGGACAGACAGGAAGAAGTGGGGAGTGGAGTAAGACAGTAAGTCCAGGTTCTGTCTGTATTCTCTGCCCATCCTGAGTCCCAAAATACTTCCCATAAGCATATCTTGGCTACTAGGACTGAGGATGTTGTCAATTTCAGCTCTAGACAAATTTTTAACTGGAGATTTTCCTTACATACAATGGAGTTTCTTTTTTTTAAATTTTAAAATATTTTAACTTTACATACAATGCTTTTTCTTTTTTTTAAATTTTAAAATATTTTAATTTTATAATATTGTGATGTTTCTGTTTTTGCTGAACAATATTTTAAAGACATGTTTCATCATTAATCCTCTGAGTGTTTTTTTCTAAGCAAATTTATTTTTTCCGTGAGAGAGAGAGAGACATGCCCGAGAACATCCCCACACTGCGGTTCACCACCAGCCCCAGTCAGTTCCTATCAGGTTAGTGTACACCCAGTGTGTACAGGGAAGCCCCAGACCCTCTCATGTGCATTACCACCAACTGGCACCTAAATGCCATTTTTAAAGGATAATTCATTGGTTTGATGAGTACTGAAAAGACCAACAAGATTATTTTCTAGTAACTATAACTTTTGTTATGAAGATTATACATAAATTTTGTCTAATCTCATTTAATAACCTCATTCCTTAACTAAAAGAATGTCTTTTATTGTAAACATTGATTTATTGCCAGGGATAAGGTCTCTAATCACAGAGAAAATAATTCTGTTGCTGGACATTCATTTTTCTATGTCTGGTCAGAAACCTGGGAAAGATGTCATGATGGCTGACATTAGCCAGAGGGTGAAATACAGCACTAAGCAAGGAGCCGCAGTCATCCAGGTTTCACAGAGTCAAGTGGACTTGACTGCAGGGAGCATTGTTAGGATCATAGTCTTCTGCAGGGCTGGACTTGTGATTCTAGAACTGAACTGCATTTCTAAGTCTAATTATTCGGTAAACAATTTGCTGAGTTCTTCCTTGCGTGGGGCCTGTGCTGCATACTGAGGAATCCAACCAAAAATAAAAGACAGGACCCCTGCACTCTGCAAGAGTAATGGTAAGCAGGGCATTGTAGATAATGGATAGAGTGAGAACTCAGAATTCTTTGAGCCTAAGAAATTCCTAGGAATGAAAGAAAGCAATTCATTTTACTTTAAAATAAAGACAATATAACAAGTTTATCTTTAACACACCAGAAAATGCTGTAATGTTATGTGCTTAACAAAGATTTTCTGTACTGTAATTAGAAACAAAACAGAACAAACAAAACAAAAACAAACAAAAAAGTCTGAATCTTTTCCAGCATTTTCAGAAGTCAAGCTAACAGAACAAGTTTACAAATACACAAACTCTCATGTAATAGTAATAAAAAGGTTAATCTTCAAGTCAACTTAATTAACCTGTAGGTAAAATCTGGTTATCACTGTGAGATTTTTATTACAAGTAACATCTTCACACATTGTAAACTTTTTAACGCCATTTCAGACTGTTTAAGGACAACTTCTGCTTTCCTCACGGCCAATAAACAAGCCTCCTCCTCTTGGAGTGTCCTGGGATTAGGTGAAGCAGTGAAATGGAACAGGAACTCATCTTGGAACCTACTTAGAGGGTCCTAAATTTCAATGATATACTACTGTCACCAGACTTTTAGGAGTATAACTGGAAAAATACAAAAAGAATGTCACCTATATATAAGTAACAGAGGGAGTGACCCTGATGCCTAGAACCTCACCTGGCTTATGATGACACTCTACTAGATTGTGAATGAAATGTGCATGTTAATGCAGCTCATCATCATGAAAGGCATCACGAAGATTCATAGTTATAAATCCAACCAGCACTTCCCTGAGCCTTATCTATTTCCCCTTTTCACTATTTCATATGCCATGCAATTTAGCCCACTGAACATACGTGTGTACGTGTGAGATAGTGACAGTGAGTGCTTATGTGTGTCCCTCTGCACTCTGTGTCCTATCAGTCTCGATGTCCTCTGTATCCAGCTCAGGCCTGACACAGGGTAGGAGCACACAAAACCCTTGTTGAACTAGTCCTCTGCACTTGAATGCATAAATTAGCCTCTTCCACACTTTGTTAAATAAAATAGGTGGGTTGAGAGGCCAACAGGTGGCATATATGGACTCCTAAATATCTGACAGTGGTTCAAGTCCTGGACCCTGGAGGCTTGAAGCTCACAGAAGGTGCATGTGCATGTGTGCCCAAAATCATGGAATTGAAGTGTCGCTATCCCCCTGGAGGGTGATTTCTCTTTTTCTCTCTCTGTGTCTGTCTCTCTGGAGAGTGCACATACCCTATAACAAAATCCTCCTAAAATAAATAAATAAATAAGTGGGTTGATCTGTATGTGGTTCTCAGTGGCAACAACACTGCCCAGTAGGCACACCTCAAAGTATGGGGCAGTTTTAATTTCCCTAGTGCCAGGAGGAAACTTCTGGCATTGCTGACCAGGTACCAGGATGCTGAGTGCCCTGTGATCCCACGGAAGCCCTCACTCAGTGCAGAATCACCCTGCCCAAATGCAGCAATGAGGCTTCTTGAATTTAACCTGTCATGTTCTGGACCCCAGACTACTATCCCTGTTTCTCATGGGTCTGAAGCTAGCCAGAGGGCTTTTTCTGTACATTAATCTAGTTTTGGATGTCAGGATCCTGGAAATGGAACAGGATCCTAAAGACAATTTTGTCTTCCCTTTACACTCTTCCCTGAAAAGGAACCTCTCTAATAAGTCATAAAAGTGGCCTGTCCTGTTCCAGAAGGGTCCTGTACTGGAAGGTTCTGGTTCCTGCTGTTTCCTAGTGACTTATGGTTCTTTGTAGTCAGAAACTGCAGTGTTCATGCAGAGCTGTAAGATACTCTCTTCTGGGACCAACAGTTAGCGTGATGGCTATGTTGCTGGAACCCCATGTAGACGACCGTGGTTTGAGTCCTGGGCCCAGTGGCTTAAACTCACGCTGAGCACGTGTGTGTGCATGCCCAAGATCCCAAGAGGAGAATGGAGGAGAAGGGATTGCAGCGTGGCCATCCCCTGTGGGGGGTGATTTCTCTCTTTCTGTCTCTCTGTCTCTCTTTCTGGTGAGTGCATGCACCCTATAGCAAAAACCTCTCTAAAAAAATACTTTCTTCTTCACTTAGTTCTCTTAATCATGGCCCTTTGGTCTTCATGCTCCTGGGGTACTACTAGCAGTGAGGGGTCAGCAGACTGTGGCCCTCTGCAGAGGAGTAGCGAGTGCAGGGACCACTCTGTCTGTCGCTGTGTTTGACATTGAGGTCAGGGCTGCTCTAGGGGGCATCCAACCATCAGAGCCACAGTGAAGCGCAGCCCAACGCCACCTTAGACGTCTGTCCCAGTTCGCACCCATCTTAGCTCCAGGGTGGCATATGTAGTCTTTTATCATCATATCCTAGAACATTTTTATTTTATTTTTTCCAATCATATTTTTGTTCAGTTTTTTAAATTTCATGTTTAATTGTTAAAAGTATTTTTGCCTTTGCACCCTCATTTATGTACATATGCTCACCCCTTGAAGAGTATGAATATAAGAATATGTCATATATTCATTCATGTTTTCTCCTGATAAAAATTCATTACAGATTTTATCAGAAAGTGTATCCATGTTCACATTTATACAGAATTTTTTAAACAATTGGGGACCAGCAGGTGGCGTGGCAGTTAAGATGCTGGACACTCCCACATGGCTGACCAAGGTTTCAGTCCTGGACCTGGTGGCTTGCTTTCTCACTTTTCTTCTCTTTATCTCTGTCTCTGTCTCTCTGGTCAAATTAAAAATAAATGATTGAGTAAATAAAATTAAATAATAATCATTTTTTAAAAATTAAAAAATAATCATTTTTAAAATTAGGACCATATTATACTTTATTTATCCTTTTAAAATTTGTTTGTTTTTGTCATAGGGTGAATGTGCTTGCTGAACGGAGACAAGGGGGACAGAGGGGGGGAAAGTAATAAATCACCCCCACTTGGAGGGCATGGCTATGTCACAGTTGCTTCTCCATTCTCCTACTGGGATTCTGTGCATGCACACATGCCCAAGGTGTATTTTTAAGCTGCTGGGTCTGGGTCTGGGTCTGGAACTAAGGAGTCAGCCATGTGGGATCCAATGCCTTAATCACCCAGTTTTCTGCACTGTGTTTTTGTCCTTTCTAATACTTTGTGGGGTATTTCTCAAGCCATCTGTTATATTTCTAATTCATGCTTTTTTAGGACTTGCAGAATACTCCACAGAGAGATTGCAATAACTTACCCATTTCTCTTTGACAATCATTGGAATAAACTCTTTTACAACATTTGTTAAACGTACTTGTACTAATATTTCCACAGGATAGAGTCCCAAAAATAAAATTTCTAGGTCAGTGTGTGCGTGTGTGTGTGTGTGTGTGTGTGTGTGTGTGTATCCTTTTTTTCTAAAAACAAAACAAAACAAAACAAAAAAACAAAAACAACAAGGCAGCAGGGGCAGGGGTGGCATCACTGGAGAACCAGGAGGGGATCCTGGCTCAGCTAGGTGAGGGTATACGGATCATGACCCCAGATGTCCCCCAGGGTGGTCCCCTGCCAGCCAGCACTGGAGCACTGGGAAGAAGCTTGTCTCAGAGCTGGAAGGTGGAGAGCTCAGGAGCACATGGTGTTGCTGCCTAGCATTGGCAAGGAGATGTCCTGGAGCAGGGATCTTACCTGAGGACTGTAGTGGAGGCCGTGGTAGGGAGGTGTGGGTGGATAGGGGAAGGGGAGTATTGGTATTGAGCCTTCTGAACATCCATGGATGGGCCTGGGATATAAGAGGACCTTTGTGTTCTGTTTTGCTGTGTAATCTGGATGAAGAATCTCTTCTTCTTCTTCTTCTTCTTCTTCTTCTTCTCTTCTTCTTCTTCTTTCTTCTTCTTCTTCTTCTTCTTCTTCTTCTCTTCTTCTTCTTCTTTCTTCTTCTTCTTCTTCTTCTTCTTCTTCTCTTCTTCTTCTTCTTTCTTCTTCTTCTTCTTCTTCTTCTTCTTCTCTTCTTCTTCTTCTTTCTTCTTCTTCTTCTTCTTCTTCTTCTTCTCTTCTTCTTCTTCTTTCTTCTTCTTCTTCTTCTTCTTCTTCTTCTCTTCTTCTTCTTCTTTCTTCTTCTTCTTCTTCTTCTTCTTCTTCTCTTCTTCTTCTTCTTTCTTCTTCTTCTTCTTCTTCTTCTTCTTCTTTCTTTCTTCCTCTTAGAGGTTTTGCCATAGGGTGTATGCACTGTTCAGAGAAAGAGATAGAGAGACAGATGATGAGAGGAAAAGTGAGAAATAATTGCCAAGGAGATTGCCATGTGTAATCTCTTCTCCATTCTCTTCTTGGGATACTGAGCAGCATGCACACATACCTGGCATGATTTCAAACCACTGGGGCTATGACTCTAATCGTGGTCAGCCATGTGAGAGTCCAGTGACATAACCACTATGCCACCTGCTGGCCCCAAGGATGAAGAATCCTTGATTCTGCTAGGTCCAGTGGCTAAGATCCAGCCAAAAAGTTTTCAAGGGGATTTGAGCCCCCCTCCAGTACAAACTGTGTTTCTCCACACAAGACTAAGTTTATTTCTTCTTTTTTGTGATTTGCCTTAGAGAATAAATTGAATACCAAAGGATCTGTGATTAGCATTTCTTCAAAGAATGCTGCAATGGAATTGGCCAACTCTCCAAAGAGCTGTTGACATTGGAAAGAATGGTATTATGGTTTAAACTACTGTTCTTTGGAGGAAAGGTTGTCAATGAAGAAAGTGTTACTGAGTTTCTTGAAGAAGGCTTAAACTCTCCATGAAAACAGATAGTGCCCGTAACCCCATCATTAATTAAATTTATACAAAGTTGCAAAAGCATCTTTGATCAGCTTCAAGAAAAGAAAGAAAGAAGAAAAGAAGTCATGTAACTGAAGAAGAAAATATATAACATCTTTCTACCACTGATTCTGATTCATCTGTAATAGTTAAACACTAGAAACAGAATGTTGTAGTTCGATTGAATGCCTTCAACATGAGTCTTAATGTTTCTCAAGTGCTACTTAGAAGATCTCAGCAATCTGAATCAAAATTAGAACCTGAATTGGGACCAGCAAGTGGTGTAGTGGTTGAGGTGCTGGACTTCCACATGGCCAACTGTGGTTCAAGTCCTGGACCCAGCAGCTTGAAATTCACACTGAGTGCATGTACATGCATGCTCAAGAACTGGAGGGGAGATAGAGCCGGCCAGCAGTTGCGGACACCAGGTGGACTGAGGCTGTAGGCCCGACCCTTCCGAATCTTCACGCATCCCCACCATTCCTCCTCATTGAACCCCAGGTTGATTGTCTGGGACTTTAAGGTGAACTCCCACCCCACCCCACCTGCAACCCAGATCGAGCTGGTCAGCAGTTCTAGATACCAGGCCGACTGAGGCTGCAGGCCAGACCAACCTGGTCCTGTCACTCATCCTCTGACCCTTTCCCACTAGATTTTGGACTCTTTGAATTTTGGTGATTTAAATAGCCACGTGATTTCCTTTTATCATTCTTTTTTTTGTTTTGTTTTTTGTTTTTGTTTTTTTTTGCTCTTGAGGTGTTGCTTATTAGGTTAGTTGGAGGCTCACCACTCCTTAGAAACAGGGAGGACTTTGGGCTATCCAGGGCTAGTGGCAACAGTTAATGGTAATTGTGAGCAACAAGTAGGCCATCATAAGAGAAATAATAAATTTTCTAATCCTATACAACTTTTAACAGTCAGAGTTACCTTAAATAAGTAAGGAAGAAACATATAGATTACCTGATGAATAGGAACAATTGCAGAGGCTCAAGAAATATGAGCAACCAACAAAAGACCTCTCCCTCAAGGGAAATCAGCAAGCCTACATCACCCACAGTCAATACAATGGACGTCGTGGACATGTCTGATAAGGAATTCAGAATATTTGTAGTGACCAAACTAACTGAGATGGAAGAGAAAAGAGACAAGGAGCTCCAGGAGATGAAGAAGTCCTCTCATGACTTGAAAGAAGAAATGGATACCTTAAACAAGAACCAGATGGAACTTTTAGGATTGAAGAATGTGATACAGGAAATCAAAACCTCCCTTGAAAGCATTACAAGTAGGTTAGACCAGGCAGAAGATCAAATCTCTAACGTAGAAGACAAAACATCTGACCTAGAAAAAAGTATCAAGAAGATTGAGAAAACAACCATGAAAAAT
>NW_006159480.1:1954034-1955938 GCF_000334495.1 Tupaia belangeri chinensis | reverse complement strand
CTGGTCATATATGGAGGATCTATTGCTGAGTGAAGTAAGCCAGGCTATGAAAGAAAGATATTGTATGTATCCACTCAATATATACCGACTATCCACACTCTATGGTAGAGAGTGAAAAATTTGAGGACATAAATTAGTGAAGGTACTTAATGAGAATAGGACAGTGTGGAATGGAGGAGGTTAAGAGAAGAGGATAGAGAAAGATAGCGAGAGAACAATAGAGAGGCAGGACGTTAGTGAGAAGCAGATATGGCTTATTACCTGTTGATGATGACATGTATAGTATTCTCAACTTATGTAATATAAAGAATTTTATGATTATAATAAAAATAATAAAAAAAGGAACTGGAGGGGAGAATGGAGGAGAAGGGATTGCAGCATGGCTGTTCTTCCTGGGGGGATGATTTCTCGCTTCCTGTCTCTGTGTCCTTTTAAGTGAGTGCATATGTCCTATAGAAAAAATCTCTCTCTCAAAACAAAAATAAATAAAATAAAAGAATCTGAATTTATAAAGTAAAAAAGTGGTGCTATTTAACAACAGTTCACAACAAACCTGATTTTGACACCATAAGAGAAACCACTATGCAAGATGGTAGTGTGCAAGATTATTAAAGATGATGTGACTCACAGTGAATTCAGTCTTCGTAATTTTTTGCTATATGATTGATATTAATTCTATGTAATTTTGGAATTTGACTGTAGGGGTAAAAAAGATTTGGAACCTAAAATATATTTTTCTCATCATAGTTAAGAATTCTTAAATTGGGTCCAGCAGTGAGCATAATGGCTATGTCGCTGGACTCCCATGTAGTTGACCACAGTTTGCGTCCTGGACCCAGTGGCTTGAAACAAGCCGGGCTCACGTGTGTGTGCATGCCCAAGATCCCAAGAGGAGAATGGAGGAGAAGGGATTGCAGCATGGCTATCCCCTCTGGGGAATAATTTCTCACTTTCAGTCTCTCTGTCTCTCTCTCTCTGTCTGGCGAGTGCATGCACCCTATAGCATAAACCTCTAAAAAAAAAAGAATTCTTAAATTCATTAAAGAAAACAATTTACCCAATTGTATTTCAGTGATTTAAGACCCAAGGACACATGGCATTGATAAATGTCAATGTCAGCTAAAAAAGTGAAAAATATATTTGGAAATAAACACAGCATTCTTCCAGCTGTGACATTTTTAAAAATAAGAGATTTCTTCCATTTGTAGCAGAAGGTGCAATGCACTGTTTAAGCCTAATTAGTACTGCTGCCCTCGGAGTTGCACAGTTCTCCCTTCCTGAGATGTTAGCTTCAGAATATGGACTGCGAAGGGCTGCCTCTTGGAATTCCGTGGGAGCACTGGTGATTAATCAAGTCTTCATCATTTTGTGTAAACATTTAGGCCTTTAAGCATTAGTAGACATGATAAAATAGCGGCACAAGGAATTTATTTCCTGTTGGTAGTAATTCAATTAGAAGAAAAAAGTGTCTTTGAACTACAAAGAAAATCTGAAGCAACATGGCAGAATATGCGGTTCCCCACGTGTCACTCCTGCAGCAACACAATTGGGAGCAGACATCTGCAGACAAAGTTTCTTCGTGGGAACTTTGGGGTTCAGGTAGAGGTTGCAAAATCACAGTGAAGCACAAGATCAAGAAGCACATTTTGAGAACATTTCCTGGAGGACAGGCTCACTGTGGTCCCAGCTATATACCTAGAAACAGCCTCACCCCTCTGTGGACTTGACTGAACCCTCATTGGTTTTGGTCCTGCTGCCAGTGCCATCCACTTGACACCAGCAACCATCCACCAAAGGACCCAGAGGGGACATGACAACTTGTGTCTTGAGTCATGGCCTCCCAACATTCTTGGCTATGAACCCTGAAGCAGCTCATGGCTCAGCCCAAACTCCTCGCAGCCATG
>NW_006159480.1:1942739-1954006 GCF_000334495.1 Tupaia belangeri chinensis | reverse complement strand
GAGGGCTTGCCTATCTGTGCTCCTGGAGGAAGGCTTGCTTGGACTGGCTGCAGATCCTGAAGGAGCCCATGCCTGACCCCAGCCCAAGGACCTGGCAGGAGACATGTCTATTTGTGGACCCAGAGGCAGGCCTGCAGACCTTAGTCCCACCTGTGGACCTAGAAGTAGCCTTGTTACTCAGCCCCACTCCTTCAGGTGCCATTCTGGAACATTACCCACTTGTCAACCCTCCAAAAGACATTCCAGAGAACCAGATGGGAGCCACATTTACCCATGCACTTGGTAACAGGCCTGCCATTAGTGCACCCAACTAAGAAATCTCAATTTGTCCCTATACCAGTGCCAGTCATACTGACCAAGGTAAAAGCAGATCCACTTGCTCAGGGATATGGCAGGATCAGCACAAACCCAAGCCCATGGTAGCAAGCCTGTCAATGTGGACACCACTTTGTACATAGCACTAGCCACGTGACCTGGGTCTACCCCACTCACCTGTAATTCCAAAAGCAATCCTATGAGCTCAGGAACTCTGTACAAGAGGTCTGTACCTGCTGAAACTAGTCTGGAAAGACTGTAAAGGTATTCTTCAAAGGCACAGCATTAGCACAAGGCAACACAGGTCAGGAAGAATCGGACAACCATGACATCACCAAACAAAATTAATAAAGTTACAGTAACTAGACTCAAAGCAATGGAGGTCTACAAAATAGTCAGAATATTCATTTTACAGGAACTCAATAAAATGCAAGAGACCACAAATAAACAATTAAATAAAATCAGGAAAATATTATATAAAAAAATTAGCCTAAAAAAGAAATAAAAGAATTTTTAAAAAGCATAACGGACATTTTGGAGCCAAATAATATAATGACAGAACTATAAAATTCCACAAAAGTTTCAGTAACAAACTTCATCTTGCAGAAGAAAGAACCAATAAGCCCAAAGAAGAGTCATTTTAAATTAGTCTATTAGAAAAACAAGAAGTAAAAAAGAATGAAAGTTTTATAAAGCATATAGGATCTGTAAGACATCATCAAAAAAGTGAACATATATTCATGAGATTCTCAGAAGTAGAAGAAAGGGACTAAAGATTGTTTAAAAACTAACTGCTAATTCTACCCAAATTAATCTACATGTTTAATGCAATTCCAATCAAAATACCAGAGATATTCTTCAGAGATCTAGAAAAGACAATTATAGAATTTGTCTGGAACCATAAAAGACCTCGTATTGCAAAAACAATCCTGCGCAAGAATGGAGTAGGAGGCATATCACTCCCTGATCCCAAGATATACTATAAAGCTGTGGTCATCAAAACAGCATGGAATTGGCATAAAAACAGACATGTGGACCAATGGAAGAGAATAGAGACCCCAGAAATAACCCCCAAATCTTACAACCAACTGATCTTTGACAAAGGATATCAGTCAATTCATTGGGAAAAGGAAAACCTCTTTAGTAAATGGTGCTGGAAAAACTGGGTATCCACTTGCAGAAAGATGAAACTGAACCCCCATCTTTCACCATTAACAACAGTCAACTCAAAATGGATCAAAGATCTGAACCTAAGACCTCAGACAATAAAACTACTTGTGGAAAATGCTGGGGAAACTCTGGGAGACATTGGAGTAGGCAAAGACTTCTTAAATAAGACTCCCAAAGCACAGGCAATAATCCCTAAAATAGACAAGTGGGACTATATTAGACTAAGAAGTTTCTGCACAGCAAAGGACACAGTAACAAGTGTGAACCGACAACCCTCAGAATGGGAAAATATTTTTGTTAAATATGCCTCAGACAAGGGACTGATAACGAGAATACATAGGGAACTCAAGTGCCTTATGCGAAAAAAAATGATTAACCCGATTAAAAGATGGGAAAGTGAGCTGAACAAAAGTCTCTCTAAGGAAGACATACGAACAGCCAAAAAGCATATGAGGAAATGCTCGACATCCCTCATCATAAGGGAAATGCAGATAAAAACCACAATGAGATACCACCTAACCCCTGTCAGAATGGCAAAGATTAAGAATATAAAAAGTGATAAGTGTTGGCGGGGATGTGGTGAAAAGGGAACCCTCCTACACTGTTGGTGGGAATGTAAACTAGTTCAACCACTGTGGAGAACAATATGGAGGTTCCTCAAAGATCTACAAATAGAACTACCATTTGATCCAGCAATCCCACTTCTGGGTATTTACCCAAAAGACAGGAGAACGCTCAGTCAGAAAAGTGCTTGCACATCCATGTTTATTGCAGCATTATTCACAATTGCCAAGACA
Source organism: Tupaia belangeri chinensis (assembly GCF_000334495.1). Lineage (NCBI taxonomy): Eukaryota > Metazoa > Chordata > Mammalia > Scandentia > Tupaiidae > Tupaia > Tupaia belangeri. The sequence continues at coordinate 1,951,724 of NW_006159480.1, read as the reverse complement.
TGGAACCAACCTAAATGTCCACAAACTGATGAATGGATTGGAAAAGTGTGGTATATATACTCTATGGAATACTACTCAGCCATAAAAAATAACAAGACCCTGGAATTTGATAGAAAATGGTCAGATATGGAGGATCTATTGCTGAGTGAAGTAAGCCAGGCTATGAAAGAAAGATATTGTATGTATCCACTCAATATATACCGACTATCCGCACTCTATAATAGAGAGCAAAAATTCGGAGGACATAAACACAGTGAAGGTACTTAATGAGAATAGGACAGTGTGGAATGGGGTAAGTGAAGAGAAGAGGATAGAGAAAGATAGCAAGTGAACAATAGAGAGACAGGACGTTAGTGAGAAACAGATAGGGGTTATTAACTGTTGATGATGACATGTATAGTATTCTCAACTGGATTGGTCTGAGAAGTATTTCATGATGGGCAAAGTATTTTTACAAGCAAAACGAGAAATAACAATTGACTGTTTTATAAAAATAATTAGAATAATAAAAATAATGATTGGGGAAAACAGAAAAGATATTGAATGTTGAAGTGGGGAGATTAATGTCTCTGTACTGACTGACATGCATGGCATTCCCTTTTGAAAAAACAATGTAATACAATGTAAAGTTATATGTAATCCAATGTAATATAAAGAAGATTATGATGATAAAAATTATATGTAATCCAATGTAACATAAAGAAGATTATGATGATAATAAAAATTAAAATTAAAAAATAAACAAAACAAAACAAAACAAAACAAAAACTAATTGCTACAGGGACCAGCAGTTAGCGTGATGGCTATGTCGCTGGACTCCCATGTAGTCGACTGTGGTTCGCATCCCAGACCCAGTGGCTTAAAACTCACACCAGGTGTGTGTGCGTGTGTGCCCAAGATCCTGGGAGGAGAATGGAGGAGAAGGGATTGTGGCATGGCCATCCCCCCTGGGGGGTGATTTCTCACTTTCTGTCTCTCTGTCTCTCTCTATCTGTCTGGCAAGTGCATGCGCCCTACAGCAAAAATCTCTCAACAAAACAAACAAACAAACAAACAAACAAACAAACTAATTGCTGCAGTGGAGGGGGCGAACCGGTAGATGGCTGAATGGCTACATCACAACTCCCACTTAGCTGACTATGATTCAAGTCCCAGACCTTGTGGCTTAAAACACACCAGGTGTGGGACCAGCAATTACCATAATGGCTATGTCACTGAACTCCCATGTAGCCGACCACGGTTCAAGTTCTGGACCTAGTGGTTTAAACTCATGCCAGGTGCGTGTGCATGCATGCCAAGATCCTGAGAGGAGAATGGAGGAGAAGGGATTGCAGCATGGCCACCCCTCCCCCGGCGGGTGATTTCTCACTTTCTATCTCTCTGTCTCTGTCTTTCTGGTGAGCGCATGCGCTCTATAGCAAAAAAAAAAAAAAAATCCCTCTCCACAAAAAAGAAAAATAAAAAACAAGAAAACACACCAGGTGCGTGTGTGTGCGTGCCAAGATCCTAAGAGGAAAATGGAGGAGAACACACTGTGGCATGGCTATGCCCCCTGGGGATGATTTCTTGCTGTCTCTTTGTCTCTCTCTCTCTCTGGCAAACATATGTGCCCTATAGCAAAAATCTCTCTAAAAAATAAAATAAACAAAAAATGAAAAGATCTAATGGCTGGATATCAGTGAATGGCAGTGGTTGGGGTGATGGACTTCCCATGGCTGACCATGGTTAGAATACCAGACCTGGAAGCTTGCTTTCTTACTCCCCCCCACCTCTCTCTCTTCATCTCTCTCTGGTGAATTAAATAATAATAATAGTAGTGATAGTAATAGTAATTATAAATAAAATTAAATAATATTTTTGGGAAAACTAGTCAGTGAATGTAAAATAAATAAATTAAAAAAAATGAAGAAAAAATTTTCTACTCTTCTTTTTTTTTGAGAGAGATTTTGCTATAGGGCATATGCTTTCACCAGAGAGACAGAAAGTGAGAAATCATCCCTGGGGGGTGGGGGTTGACCATGCTGCAATCCCTTCTCCTTTAGTCTCCTCTCAGGGTTTTGTGCACATATGCACATGCACTTGGTGTGAGTTTTGAGCTGCCAGGTCTGGGACTCAAATTCTGTCAACTAACTGAGAGTCCAGTGACATAACCATTATGCCATCTGCTGGTTCCAGTTTTCACTCTTAAGAAGTATGTTAATTGAATATCAGAGCACCTAAATATATGAAGTAAATATTAATAGAACCGAACAAAAATACAGCAATACAATAAAAAGATTTTTCTTTGACAAAGAGTTTTGCTATAGGGCATGTGCACTCACTAGAGAGGTAGAGAAAGACAGAGAGACAGAAAGTGAGAAATTGCCCTCCAGGGAGGAAGGCCATGCCACAATTCCTTCTCCATTCTCCTCTTAGCAATTTGGGCATGCACACAAATGTGCCTGGCATGAGTTTCAAGCCACCAGGTCTGGGACTTGAACTGCAGCAAGCCATGTGGGAGTTCAGCGATGTAACCTCTATGCCATCTGTTGGCCTTAGAAGGAGGATATTTTAATATCTCACTTTCAACAATGGATTGATTTAATCCAGACAGAAATTCAATAAAGAAACATGCTAAACTATGTTACCTACATGACAATAACACTGCAGAGCACATAGGCAGAGCAGATATGTGGACTTTCCTTCCCATGGCAGCAAAATACGCATTCCATTCAAAACACAAGAAACGCTTTCTAGGAGAGACCACACATTAACCACAAAACAAATATTAAGAAATTTAAGATTAAAATCATGACAAGTGTTTCATCCAATCAAATTTTATAAAACTAGAATTCAATAACAGAAGAAATTTTATTAAATCTATGCAAATGTGGAAATTGAACAACACGCTTCTGAAGAATCAGTGGTCAAAAAATTCAAAAGAGAAATAAAAACGTATTTTAAGTCAAATGAAAATGTAAACTCAAAATATCAAAATTTATGGGATGCAGCCAAAGTAGTTCTAAGAGGGAGTTTTATAGCGATGAGTGCTAATATTAAGAAAATAAAAAAATCTCAAACAACCAAATTTTATATTTCAAAATAACATAGATCAGAGCAGAAATAAATGAAAGACAATTGAAAGGTCAATGAAATTAAACATTGATTTTTGGAAAGAAAAACAAAATTGACAAACCTTCAGCTATACTAACCAAGAAAAAAGGAGAAAGAACTCCAATAAATAAAACTAAAAATGAAAGAGGAGACATTACAACTAATACCACAGAACTGCAAAGGATTATGAGATTATTACAGACAATTATGTGCTAACAAATTAGAAACCTGAGAAAAAAATAAAATAAATTCCTAGAAACATGCAACGTGTTAAGACAGAAATGTGAAGAAATATGCATTTAAACAAACCAATTAACAAGTAAGGAAATTGCATGAAAAATGCAAACTTTTCAACAAAGAAAGACCAAGGAACTGATGGCTTCACATGTGAATTCTACCAAGCATTTAAAGAACTGAAAACTAATCCTTCTCAAACTCTTACAAAAAATTAAAAAGGAAGAACACTTCTAGCTCATTTTACAAGGCCAGGATTACCCTGTTACCAATAGCCTATAAGACATTATAAGAAAGGCCCAGCTATGGCGAGGCAAACAGCAGGATGTCACTGCACAAAGATAGGATCATGTAGGTTCAAATCCTGGGCCAACCTGAGCACACATGCCAGAAATGGCCACAGACACACCTATGATCCTAGCTGACCAGAGGGCTCAAAGGAAGAGTGTGACATGACAATACCCTGCCAGTGCCTCACTCAACCCAATAAAGAAATAAACTTTAAGCAAAACACTATCAGCAGGACCAGCAGATGGCATAGTGGTTACATCACTGGACTCCTACGTAGTTGAGTTCAAGTCCTGAACCCAGTGGCTTGAAACTCACACCAGGCATGTGTGTGCGCGTGTGTGTGTACGTGTGCTCAAAATCCCAAGAGAAGAATGGAGGAGAAGGGATGGTAGCATGGTCATCCCCCCTCAGGGGTGAGTTCTTGTTTTCTGTCTCTTGGTCTCTCTCTGTCTCTCTGGCAAGCACACGTGCTCTATAGCAAAAACCTCTCTAAAAAAATAAAAATAAACAAAAAAGAACACTACAAGGGAAGGAAATTAAAGGTCAATGTCCCTGATGAGCAAAAATGCAAAAATCTTCAACAAAAATACTAGCAATAAAGTTAACTTTGCCCTTCTATTAAGTCACACATATCTTAGTATTAATATGCATTTGGGAAATTAATGATCTCTCACAAGGCAAGATTCAAGCAGCTTTCTTTGTTTGAACTGATCTTGAGGGCAAGGTATAGAACAGTAGGACTCGTGAATGCCTTCTGTTAGCTCAGGACTTATTTGCCCTTATTTTATGGGACTTAGCAAACCTTCACTTCATTTCAATTTTGGTCATTATTGTAGCTGTGTGGAATTTATGATCTCTGTAAACCAGAAGGTAAGAAATGGAAATGCGAACTTGATAGACTGGCGAGCGAGTGTGTCTCCTACAAGTCTCCAACTATTTGGAGAGTAGGTGATTCCGCCTCTTCTTTCCATTTCTGAGGATGAGTAACTTCATCCACTAGAGGAAGAACCAACAGGAGGGTAAATTTTATTTGCAAAAGACATGTTCATTTGGAAATTCTCTTTCCTATTACATTCCTTAAAAATGCAGTACTAAATACTCTGCAGTTGTTAGTAATCTCACCTCACTGAAGACCCACAACACTCTGAACAATGACGCTCTTGAATAGATAGTTTCTCTCAAGCCAGAGTAAACCTGTAGCCACACCTGACCATGCCTAGTTTTGTATGACCTGCAAACTAAGAATGGTTTTACATTTTCAAATGGTTGGGAAAAATATAAAAATAATATTTCATAACATGTGAAAGGATATGCAACTTGAATTTGTGTCCAGAAAGTTTTTATTGAAACACCATGCCTGCTCATTGACATATTCACTGGCATTTTCCTGACATAACAGCAGAGCTGAGTAGTTGCAGCAGACTGCATGGTCTACAAAGACTGGAATAGGCAGTCTCGGGCCCTGTGCAGAAAGCAGTTGTGAACCCCAGCTCTAGAGCTTTCAAAAGGAATGGAGGTACCAGCTTCCTTTGGTGCCTCCATTAACCTTTGCTTTGCAAGATGGTAGAGGTGTCTCTTGTGATTCTATGAGACAAGGGAAAGAAAACAGAACAAGTTAGTGGAGTCTCAGTGCTCAGTTCAAAACCTCAGTTGTCAATTAACTCACAGAAGCACCCACCCTCAGATTACTGCTTGGAACCTCGAAGCTACAGGACTCAGAGAATTATTTCGGGAATGTTCCCAGAAATGAAGAGTAACCTTTGGACACACTGGGTCTATCTCCTTGAAGGCCACACCCTCTGGGCTCTTCCTAATATTCTCTCCCTGGCAAGCTGGACCTCCTGACTAAAGGAAACCTTATGGGAGTTTGGAGTCGAGGAGATATGACACAGGAAGTGGCTACGCTCCAAGCAGGACCTGGGTATTTGAGATTCTGAAGGTGAAAGTGGAGCTTTTGCAGAAAGCTGTGGCAAGCAAAAGCTAGTCAGAAGAGCCCTGGGCCACCAAATGTATCCACCGCAGAAAGAATGGTCTACAAAAGGCCTGAAGAGAGGAATGGCCTTTCCCCCTCTTGGAGACAGAAAATACCAGAGACCAGGGCAGAACTGGGTGTGTGCTGTCTATCCTTAGAGGGATAAAGTTCCAGTAAGGGACTACTTTTTTTTTTGAGAGGTTTTTGCTATAGGGCACGTGCACTCACCAGACAGACAGAGAGAGTCAGAGAGACAGAAAGCGAGAAATCGCTTTCCAGGGGGAATGGCCACACCACAATCCCTTCTCCTCCATTCTCCTCTCAGGGTCTTGGGCATGCACGCACACGTGTCCGGCGTGAGTTTTAAGCCACTGGGTCCGGGATGCGAACTGCGATTGACCACATGGGACTCCAGTGACATAGCCATTACTCTAACTGCTGGTCCCGGAAGGGACTACTTTCTGAGTAAAGTACGCACAGTCTAGTCTTTGCACTATAGTTTGTGCAGCATCAAAAAAAAAAGTCCTTTGCAAAATGCAAGAAGATAAAATTATATTATCTGAATTGCAGCTTTAGAAAATTCAATAAACTTATGGGACCAGCAGTTAGCGTAATGGCTATGTTGCTGGACTCCCATGTAGTCGACCATGGTTCACATCCCGGACCCAGTGGCTTAAAACTCATGCCGGGTGCGTGTGCGTGTGTGCCTAAGATCCCAAGAGGAGAATGGAGGAAAAGGGATTGCGGTGTGGCCATCCCCTCTGGGGGATGATTTCTCACTTTCTGTCTCTCTGTCTCTCTCTGTCTGTCTGGCGAGTGCACAAACCCTATAGCAAAAACTTGTCAAAAAAATTCAATAAACTTGTGAGTCTTAAATATATATGTACATATGTATACATATGTACACATATGTACACACACATACATACATGTATACATTTATGTTCTCGAATCCTTGCAACATCCCAGCAAGACAGAGAGTGTAATATTCTAAGTGATTCAGTCTTTCTGACTCTTTACCATACTCACTTTAGGGAAAAAAAAGACATAAAAGGAAATTCCTCCAGAATTAGATATATACAAGTTTATGCTAGGTATCACCTGCTTGATGAAGGGATTGTCTGGTTAAAATGGGTGAGGTGTGATCATCTTAAGTGATGCAGGCATACGGTGATAGAAAAGCAATGTTCAGAGCTTCCGCTAAGCTTCATGGCTGGACGCTTATTTAGCTGCAGTTTATTTAGTCTAACTGCCAGCAGAATTTCTACCAGTACTAATTGATTTATGGAATTTGATATTTGTCATGAATACAGTGTTCCCAGAAATGGAAAAATGCAAATTTGAGAACTAACAGGTATGTGGGCATGAAGGTCAACACAGAGAGAGCAGAGGAGAACTCTGGTAGCAGTTGATAGCCTGCAGCGGTCAGGGCTGCCACGAGGGACCTGCAGCACTGGGAATGGAGAAAACAAGGTCAGAACACACAGTGAGATGGGTCAGGGAGCAGCAAAGTCACCTGGGAGAAGCAGTGGAACTTGCTGGTCGAGCCTCCGGGGGAACGTCCACCCTAACTAAGGGAAAGCAGGACCGGGTGGCCACAGAGACTGGCGGGGCCTGACCTCTCACAGGCACAGGCCCGTGCTCCTTCTCAGAGGGCCAGGAAACTCCTCTGTCTATGAAGCAACTCCTCCCACCCCCAGTTATCCCCCCACAGTGTGGGTGCAAGAGAGCATTTTCTCTTTCAAACTTCTCAGGAGACTTGGACAGGACTTAGACGTACTTAAAGAAGAAAGGAAGATAAAGAAAAGGTAGAAAAAGAAAGCAAGAAGGATATTTAAAGGGTGGAGAGGGAGGAGAGTGAGACTGGACGTGAAGGAGCCTGCTGCGATTTCTTGCCAAGCAAAGCCAGAATGAGAACGACTCACCAAGGCAGGTAGGGTTTTGTTTCCTTTTCCTAAGAATTGCAGATCATGAATGTTACCGTAAGAATAAAATGAAACTGTACCTATCCTGTTATGTAAACATTAAGTTTAACCTTTGCCTTTTTTGCTTCTGTACTAAAGCTGATGCCGCTCTCATTATAAACTGCTGAAGTTGTAAAAGCCCGGAACAATTTGCAAGTTAGCTTAGCACCTTGCAGAAAGCCCCTTATCTTACTTCCTCATTATTTCCATGGACTTCTGTCTATGTAACCTGAATGCCCCTTTGTTCGGGGCTTCATTCACCATTGTGTCTTGTATGACCGAGAGTGAAGTCCTAGTGCGCTAGAAATAAAGCCTCTTGCACTTTGCATCAAGAACCGGCTTTTGTGGTTGATTGGGGTTGCTGTAGCACTCCCTGGACAAGGAGGATTGGCCGGTTATTGGCAAAAACCTTTCATTTGGGGGCTCGTCCGGGATGTGACGGTCACCCCACTCCTACAACGTCGGCCTTGGAGGTAAGCCTTTATCTGTCTATTGTTCTCTCGTCTGTCTTCATGTAAAAGTCTGTATCAGGGTCCCTGTCTGTATCAGGTATCGCAGCTGTTCGGACTATTGTAAAATAGCTGGACTGTGGTCAGCAGACATGCCTGGAGGACCACAGGCTGCAGCCCTGGGGGATGCCCCAAGGGTGAGGGAGGATCAGGGACGCCTGATAGTCTCCTGTGGTAAGGGCACAGAGGCCTTCACAGCCAATGCCCATCAGAATCTGTTCTGAGTTTGTGGAAGACCTAGGTCGGTAAGTTGCTTTTTGTTTCTCTTGCCCTGTTCTTTGTTCTTTTGTCTGTGTTTTTAACCTATTCATTGACGATGGGACAGACTGTAGTGGTTCCTCTGAATTTGACTCTTAGACATTGGACTGAAGTAAAGGGAAGAGGTCACGACCTATCTATAGAGATTACAAAGGGTCTCTGACAGATGTTCTGTACATCCGAGTGGCCCACTTTCAATGTCAGATGGCTGACGGGACCATGCAGGCAACACAAGCTGGTAAGGATGCTGCCTCCCATTCTAAGGCAGGGCCTGGACTGGGAAGAAACTGAGGCAGGGCCCAGTTTACGAGCCCTCCCTTGTTTCCTTGTACTTGCTGGTATTCAATTTCTCTGCCATGAGTTTTACTGTTATTACAGTACCTTGTAAGGGTAAAACATCACCCCCAACCATTGCAATAAAGCCAATTAGTGATGTTGTAGGAATGTGGTTCCCTAAGACTGACAAGAGGACCAGGAAGTTTAAGACTCCCCCACCTGTCTGTTTTTTTAGTCAAAATTAACATATAGATTAAGTTAGTATAAACCAAATTAGCATTAGAAGCATATGTAGACTAAGTTAGTTTAAGGCCAGTTTTATGTAGATACCCCTTGTTAAAGCTACAGGCCGAAGTTAACTCATGCTAGGAAAGTCAGCACATTCACC
>NW_006159480.1:1925938-1942363 GCF_000334495.1 Tupaia belangeri chinensis | reverse complement strand
CTTCTGTACTAAAGCTGATGCCGCTCTCATTATAAACTGCTGAAGTTGTAAAAGCCCGGAACAATTTGCAAGTTAGCTTAGCACCTTGCAGAAAGCCCCTTATCTTACTTCCTCATTATTTCCATGGACTTCTGTCTATGTAACCTGAATGCCCCTTTGTTCGGGGCTTCATTCACCATTGTGTCTTGTATGACCGAGAGTGAAGTCCTAGTGCGCTAGAAATAAAGCCTCTTGCACTTTGCATCAAGAACCGGCTTTTGTGGTTGATTGGGGTTGCTGTAGCACTCCCTGGACAAGGAGGATTGGCCGGTTATTGGCAAAAACCTTTCATTTGGGGGCTCGTCCGGGATGTGACGGTCACCCCACTCCTACAACGTCGGCCTTGGAGGTAAGCCTTTATCTGTCTATTGTTCTCTCGTCTGTCTTCATGTAAAAGTCTGTATCAGGGTCCCTGTCTGTATCAGGTATCGCAGCTGTTCGGACTATTGTAAAATAGCTGGACTGTGGTCAGCAGACATGCCTGGAGGACCACAGGCTGCAGCCCTGGGGGATGCCCCAAGGGTGAGGGAGGATCAGGGACGCCTGATAGTCTCCTGTGGTAAGGGCACAGAGGCCTTCACAGCCAATGCCCATCAGAATCTGTTCTGAGTTTGTGGAAGACCTAGGTCGGTAAGTTGCTTTTTGTTTCTCTTGCCCTGTTCTTTGTTCTTTTGTCTGTGTTTTTAACCTATTCATTGACGATGGGACAGACTGTAGTGGCTCCTCTGAATTTGACTCTTAGACATTGGACTGAAGTAAAGGGAAGAGGTCATGACCTATCTATAGAGATTAGGAAGGGTCTCTGACAGACATTCTGTACATCTGAGTAGCCCACTTTCAATGTCGGATGGCCACCCGAGGGCACATTTGATTTCAAAACTGTTCTTGCCATTAAAGACATTGTTTTTCAGAAAGGACCAGGAAGTTATCCAGATCAACAGCTCTACATCATCGTCTGGCAAGACCTGATACAAAATCCTCCCCCCTGGGTCTGGTCCTAGATTCCCAGGCATCACCCTGATCACCGGACACCCCTCACTCTCACCCTTCCCCTCCAACCAGGAGGGAGCATGGGGACCCTGGTGTCCTGCCTGAACCAGCCCCCCGCAACATGGCCACTGCCCATGGCCCACCCTGGCGCCCGCGCAGCTCCCTGCCCAGGGGGCACTGGTGAGCGCAAGCGCTGGGCGTATAATGCCTGGAGCAGGGCACGGGCAGGGGAAGCGTTGTGTAATCCCGCCGGCGGTGGGGCGGGGACAGAATGCGGGTCACCCGGGAGACGCCAGCTGCTGCCAGAGTCCGGCCCCTCGGCAGGGCACTCACTGGGCCGCAGTTCTGCATGTTGCGGGTTGCTTGTGCTGGCAACGCCCACGGCCCGGCACCCACACAGAAAGGGAGCCAAGAGAGGTTGTAGACAGCCTAGTAGGCGGCCAGGACCGAGGGCTGGTATGGGCTTGTGGGGTGGCTGGAAAAAATGGTGACAGTGGGCAATGGGGTGGCACCCCCACATTGCGGCCCCAGAGCGCCCTGCGTGGGGCCATGCCAGGCAGGGGCGGGGCACCAGGTGTCCCTGGGGGCGCAGTCCCAGGCAGGTCAGTAGCTACAGCAGCAGCCCCTCTCTCGGTCACAATGAGGTTATAATCTTCAGTAGTGCTGCCTGAAAAAGACCTTAAAGATGGGTGGCTGGCTGTCAGCTTAAAGTCCAGATCCAGGCGTTCAAGGCTCACACATGGCACCTTATGCATAAGGCCACTCATGTCGCCCTCACCCGAGTGGGACCACTTCATGCCTGACGCATGGGGCTCTGCACTTGTGTAGAGATCATCTGACCCGAAGCCATAGCCTTCTTGCACATCCATGGGCTGGCTGCTTCCAGACCCCTGCTTGCTCAGAGGTCCTGGGGCTCTTGGAGGGGCCATGGGTGCAGGGCCTGTTGGATTAGTGCCAAGATGCTCTGCCACAATTTTGCCACACACCTCTGCACTCTTGGTCCAAGCATTGAGGTTCCACTGAAACTTCATCTCACAATGTGGCTCAACAAAATTCACAATCATCTTGAGAGCCCGATGCAGCTGGAAGTAAATCAAGTTCTTAGACAGCAACAGTGTTATGTTGTTGTCACTCTCCAGAGCCCAAGAGGCAAAGCACAGGATGTGCTCCTGGTGCTTCTGAATCTTGGTCATGGTCCAGTGCTGCCACTCCAGGTGCTCCTGTTGCCCCTCCATCACCTTCTGGACATCATTGACCAGCATGCAGCCTTGCTTATTCAGCTCCTTCATGATCTGCAAAATGGCCATCTTGACATCCACCTGCACACGCTTCTGCACATCAGACCCCTGGCGGATCGAGCTGCGAACCTCCTTGGTGTTCTTCTGCAGGGTGGCAGGTTTGTCCCCAAGGCGCTTCACCAGGGAGGCCAGGAGTTTGCGCTGGTTCCTCACGACATCCTCCAGGAACTGGTACTGGTAATCTTTCTGGGCATTAAACTGGCAGTCCCAGCAGGTAAAAATGTCACAGCTCTCACAAAACAGCACAAGGGGTTGATGCTTGTGCACGTTGCAATAGACTGTGCGCTCACCATCTCGAGACTTGGCTGGCCCAGTAAAACGCACAGTATGGTCCTTGGTGTACTTCATCCACTGGTGAGCCTCCACGCACATCTCACACAGTGGCTCAGAGCATTCCACACAGTAGCTAGTAGCGGGGACGTTATCCTCACAACTAGTACAACACTGGTTGGCATCCTGGGCATCTGTAGCAACCTTTCTGCCACTATCACCCATAAAATAATTCTCCACAATGTCTTTAAAAAAATACTGCTGTTTGCACACAGGACAGTCCACCACAGCGCCATCGCCCACTGCGCCGCCGTCCCCCGAGCTGTTGGCAGAGGCAGGGGCCGCCGGGCCGCGGCACGGCTGAATACAGGCAGGGCAGCAGGCACCGGGGGAGCCCAGGGAGGAAGAAAGGCATGGGGCTCACCGCACAGGCACAAATGCGCTCACTGCCAATGGCTGGGGTTCTGCTGCCGCCACTAGACCAAGCACTGTGACCCGCCTCCTGGGCCACTGCCTGATGCCCGCAGAGCGCTGCTGAGACACTTGTCCTGATACTCTTATGGGTACACAAGTTTTATGATTAAAACTCCTTGCCAAAAATGCAAAATGGGGGAATGTAAGAATAAAATTAAACTGTACCTATCCTGTTTTGTAAACATAAAGTTTAACCTTTGCCTTTTTTGCTTCTGTACTAAAGCTGATGCCACTCTCATTATAAACTGCTGAAGTTGTAAAAGCCTGGAACAATTTGCAAGTTAGCTTAGCACCTTGCAGAAAGACCCTTATCTTACTTCCTCATTCTTTCCACGGACTTGTGTCTATATAACCTGAATGCCCCTTTGTTTGGGGCTTCACTCGCCATCGTGTCTTGTATGACTGAGAGTGAAGTCCTAGTGCACTAAAAATAAAGCCTCTTGCACTTTGCATCAAGAAGCGACTTTTGTGGTTGATTGGGGTCGCCATAGCACTCCCTGGACAAGGAGGATTGGCTCGTTATCAGCGAAAACCTTTCATTACCTTCCTAGTTTAATTTTCTGTATATCTACGTGATTTTTGTCTATAAAGAAAAAAATGGGAGAGAAGCAATTGTAGAGCCTAAAATAGAATCAGTAACAGGAAGTTAGGAAAAGTTCTTTTCCCAGAGGAGGATGAAGGTTGGGGTGAAAGCTAGTGGGGAAAGTTATTTTTAGGTAACTGCTTGACGTCACTCTTTCATTGAGGTGAAGGAAATTAGTAGGGGAGGAAAAAGGGTGAGTCCCTGGCATATTTGGATATAGACATTCCCAGGCCATGTGCTCATCAAGTCTTACATCAAAGTAGTATCAACATAGAATCAAAATCTGATGTGTGCATATCTGTGTGTGTGCGTGTGTGTTTATACACATGCACATATGCATTTGGGGAGGCAGACTGTGTTTTAGTTGTGACACTCCTGTTATTTCTCCTGCTCTCTGTCTTCGGTAGAGAGTAAAATAACAAAAGGCAGAGGCAAAAAAGATAAATACATATGCTGGGTCATCAGTCTCATCATTTTGAAGAGCTGACTAAAGTCAAAGTATTTGTTTTTTGGGAACAAAAAATACTCATCTTTAAAGAGAAATATAAAACCTAGTAATTTAGGAATTTCAAGTTATTATTTTATTTTATTTTAATGCTCCTCTCTTTGGTGCAACAGGGAAGTTTTAATTAAGCCAAAGATACCAGTGAAAGTTTATTTCCACAGTGCTATCACCAGACATGTTTCTGGGGCCTTTACACAGGGAACCATATGCAAGAGAGTGGCCATGATCGGAGCTGGCATCAACAGCCTGACCGCTATCAGGAGTTGCCTGGAGGAGGGGCTGGAGTCCACCTGCTTTGAGGGGAGCAATGATGTTGGGGGCCTGTGGACGTTCTCGGTGAGTGGGTGTCCTTGCAATAGATAGGAAAGAGGCAAAGGAGGGTAGGAGAAGAGCCACTTAAGTGCCGGTTCCCAAATCTGCTGCCAGCCAAGCACAGTCCCTATGAGGTTTAGAATCCACAAAGCCCATCCAGAAGAGGTGGGAAAGGAACTTCTTTGCAGATAGGAAGGAAATTAGACAAGTTCCCATCTTTTAAGGTCTCTGTGGGTAGAATTCACCTCTGATACATCATTAATAGGAGCCACTGGGAGAGAAACCCACGGCCAAGTATCAGTTAGGCGTATGTGATATGTTACATGATTTACTCAGTTAAAGAGTGAAGGCTTTTCCCATTCTTCTGTCCAGGTTACCCAAGGCCCTCTTAGCTGTTCAGAACATAGATTTTAATGTTTCACGGGTGATTTGTCTTGAAAAATCACATAATGAGACTTCTGCAGGAGGGACCAAGAGTTGGACACACTGCTATGAGGTTCTTGGGTGTCCCTTTACGTCTGTGCTCTTGTACTAAGGGCTGTATCAGCAGACACACGCGTGTGCCCTCATTCAGTCACTTCCTGTGTACTGGCCTGGCAGTGTGGGAGCTTCTCTGTGCGCCCCCCCACTTCCTTGGCGTCTCCAGCCTTAGCAGCACTGCTTGGCTAAGCTGGTCTGTCCGTCTCATTTTTCTTCTTCTGATAAACCTATTAATATAAATGTAAATTTATGAAGGTCAGTAACACTTTTCATCTACCATTTCTTCCTTAAATGCAAAATCACTATTACCTACTTCAATTAAAAAGTTGTATTTAGCGAAACAATATGACAGCTCTTTAATATTATAAAAGACATGAGATGCTATTTATTAACACAGCTATTTTGCAAAGAACTCTCGAAACCACCCAGCATCCTGGACAGGTGTATGTTACTAGAATGTGCTGCAGGGGACACACAGCAGCTCATTGGTAACTGTTAGTGCTATTTCCTTGAGTGCTTTTTATTTATCGAATGTCTCAATTTAATTCACTCTTTATAATAATTCTATAAGCTAGTATGATGTTTTCCCTTTTACAAATTAATCTGAAGCTTAAAAATAACGTAAAAATTGCACAACTAGGAAATGGTGGAGACAAGAGCTTCCAATTCAAGCTTGCCTCTTCCTGCAGCCAGAATTAATCCCTCACCCTTCTGCAAATTGCTGGATGCTGTTTCAACTAGCAGGCCTAATGAACTTCAGGTTTTCTGCAGGAGGTTTTTTTTTTTTTTTTTTTTTTTTTTTGAGGTTTTTGTGATATGGGCATGCACTTGCTGGAAAGACAGAGAGAGACAGAAAACGAGAAATCACCCCTCAGGGGGAATGTCAACACCACAATCCCTTCTCCTACATTCTCCTCTTGGGATTTTGGGCATGCATGCACATGCGCCCAGCGTGAGTTTAAGCCACCAGGTCCAGGGCTCGAGCCATGGTTGATACATGGGAGTCCAGAGACATAGTAATTATGCTAACTGCTGATCCCTCTGCATGGAGCTCTTAACCAAAGTCTCGTGGTCAGACTTACATTGCAAACACTATCGAACACAGAACACTGTTGGTAGGGTCTTTGAAGAAGGACCCAGCCCAAGACAGCGGTCTTTGTTGTGGCTCAAGGAGGACTTTGAAATTCGAACTTGGCATCACAGGCAGGTGAAACTACCCAGCTGCAAACACAGGTTAGCCATCCAGAAGAAGAAAGGAGAACTCAGAAGCAGAATTCCAGACCAGCAGGCTGAGGCTAGAGCCACAGGGGATTCTTCCCCGGCCTAGAACAAGGGAATTTATGGTGCTGGGTTTCAAGATGGCTTGGCACTGTGGATTTTCTCTCTCTTCCATTTTCTCCTTTTTAGAATTACAATGTGTAATTGTTACTCTCTGCCTGTCCTAAAGGAAGGTAACTGGCCTTCGAGTTTCACAGGTCTTTCACAAATTAATCTTAATTATTGAGGAATTTTGCCCATATGGATCATACTCAGCATCTCATTTATATCTTATTTATATAATTTAGATGATTTTGAGCTGATGTGACCTAGATGAGGATTGGACTTGATTTAAAGCTGCCATTGGTTGAAACTTTGGAAACATTGGGACTGACTGGGTGAAGTACTTTGCATGTGGATGGATGTGCATCTTTGGGACCAGTAGTCTGAACCATTGAGCAATGGCTCCTTACAGAGACTACATTTGAATCTTGGAACTGGTAACCGTTCTCTCATAAAGAACGAGGATATTTGCACATAGGATCGAGCTGAAAATCCTGACATGGACAGATTATCCTGGATTATCCAGTGGGCTCAAATATGCCGTAACATGTCTTTGTGAGAGAGAGACAGAGAAAGATGTGACACACACACAGAAGACAGAAGGGAGGTGATGAAGCAGAGAGAGACTAGAATAAGTTATATTTTGGCCTTAAAGGCAGATGAGGAAGCCATGAGCCAAGGAATAAAGTGGCTTCTTAACACTGAAAAAGCCAAAGGCTGCTGCAGGCGAGGTGCTGGAAGAGGCTTTCCTTGAGCCTCTGGACCTGAGCCTGACCTGCCAACACCTTGTTCCCTGCCTGGTGGTCTGATTCTGACCACTGCCTCCAGACTGTGTGAAACAAATTCCTGTCCCTTTTAGCTCTCAAGTTTGCGTTAACTCATGATAGCAACCACAGAAGCCAACATAGTCTGTTAGGTAGAGTTTCCTAATTTACCACTGTGAGGAGACTTATAGAATGAAAATGACATGACAGGAGGGGTCCTTAAACTCTGCAGGAAGTCTGTGACAATCACCTCCCTGTTGGCATGGTGATTATATGAGAAGATTATATTAATTTTGTATTGTTGCCCTTTAGTTCTTTAGGTCAGCATGTTATAGTCTTATTTTTTTTCTTTCAAGGGGTCCAAACATGAGTTTAGCATGAGAAATACTAAGGGTGCAGGTGACTTGAGCCACCTATCACACTTCCCAGTGTCCTTCTCCTTCCAACTTCTAACCTGGATCTAAACCCAGATGGCATATTTCCCTTACCATCTTTGATCACAGAAAAGAAAGTACTTTCTGAGTAGGCCATGCATACAGGTAAAATGTCTCTCTTTATCAGGAGATTCCCAAATAATAAATCAGTAAATATGGATGTTAGCATGATGTGTTGTAAAGAGAGGATTTTTGCTTGTATATTTATCTGGTCTTTTTTTTTTTTTAACTTCCACTGATTTTTGACTAGTCTACATATCGATTTGTTCTTCAGTGTTTCTTCCTCCTCGTGTTGATTACCGTCCCTTTGGAACTAAATCACCTAAAGCTACATTCCTGCACTTCCCCACCCACACGCAGACTGGCAGATCACCAAGGACATGAGCAGCAGTAGACTCCTGCCCTATTTCAGGATCACAGCGATTTCAAAGCAAGCATGGTAAGGAAGTGATGCTCGATTATCTGCCTGGAATCAGGCCATGGCCATGGGGACTTTTGACATGCTTGCAGTATTCCAGTACCACACGAGAAATCTAAGTTCTGGAGGCCTTGCAGATTTGATTCATCTGAGCCCTAATTAGAAATTTCTGGCGCTTGGGACCAGCAGTTAGTGTAATGGCTATATCACTGGACTCCCATGTAGTCAACCGCGATTTGAGTCCCGGACTCGGTGGCTTAAAACTCACGCTGGGCACGTGCGTGTGCGTGCCCAAGAGGAGAATGAAGGAGAAGGGGTTGCAGTGTGGCCATTCCCGCTGGGGGGGGGGGATTTCTCGCTTTCTGTCTCTCTGTCTCTCTCTTTCTGGCGAGTGCACGCACCCTGTAGCAAAAACCTCTCAAAAAAGAAAAAAAGGGAAAAAAAAAAAGAAATCTTTGGTGCTCAATAGTTCATTGTGGACTAGTTTGATCTTTCATCATGAAACTTCAGGCCAAAATCCATAGAATCTACTGACCTATTGTTCAGGAAGCTCCTGAGAAAGAGAGACATCTCCTACAGCTGTGACCTCCTCAGAAAGCTCTTGGTGGTTTAAGAGAGCTAAAGGAAGGGCTCACCTCTTTCTCCTTGTGTTCCAACAGTATTCTGTTTTGTTCTAATTGAATGCTGTTTACTCCCCTCTACAGCTGGCTTGCAGAGCCCACAATATAGCAAATGCGGTAATGTGAAACAATGGCAAATGGAAAAGAAGTGTTTGACACCAGCTTCTATTTGTTACTGTTCTGTGGCTACAACCTTTGCTGTGCTTCAGAATTACCTAAGAGCTTTTGAAACTCCCAGACATGAAACAAAATTCTCTAAGAGTAAGACCTAACTCTATGTGTGTATGTATGTTTGTTTGTTTTCAAACTCCATTTATTCCTGCCTGTGGCTGAGGTTGTGAACCATGGCATTAAGTCTTCCTATTCCCATTGCTGATTCATCTGTCTTCCATGTTTCCTTTCTTTGTCACTACTAATACCTCCTCTGAAGTTTATGAGCACAGATCCACAGCTTCTAAGAGTTAGGATAACCAATTCAGATTTTTGTTTTTGAGAGTTTTTTTGCTATAGGGCATGTGTGCTCACAAGAAAGACAGAGAGAGAGACACAGAGACAGGAAGCAAGAAATCACCCCCCCCCCAGGGGGGCATGGCCACGCTGCAATCCCTTCCCCTCCATTCTCCTCTTGGGATTTTGGGCATGTATGCACACATGTGCCTGGTGTGAGTTTAAGCCACTGGGTCCGGGACTTGAACTGCGGTTGACTACATGAGAGTCCAGCAACATAGCCATTACGCCAATTGCTGGTCCCTAATTCAGATATTTTTGCACATTCTGGAAGTTAAAACTTTGTTACTACAAAAATTTTCAAAAGGGATGCTATGCCCATACAGTCTATGTGTTGGTTTCTATTTCTGCATTGTAGAAATGTCAAACCTAATTCCTAAAAGATGAAAAATGCTGGGCCAGTAGGTGGCATGGTAGTTAAGGCAGCTGTATATACGAGGCCATTTACAGCCAACTATGAGGTTTGAATTCTGGACCCTGCAGCTTAAAAACACACCTAGTGCATATGTGTATGGCTCAAAACCCCAAAAGGAGGGAGAGATGGAGGAGAAGGGATGCAGTGTGACCATCCCGGGTGGGTGCTTTCTCACTTACTCTCTTTTTCACTGTTTTTTTTTTTTTCCTGGCAAGTGCATTGCCATCTATCAAAAACAAACAAACAAAAAATAACCTCACTTTCCAAATCAGCTGTAGCCATTTGACATTATCTGCTTTTATAAATTGACCTTTAGATACTTGTGCTCATGAATCATGGAAATCAGAAAAAGTTTAATTTGGGGAACTGTTTGTCACCATATTTAATGGTTAAAGGGAATATAAGATTCTAGTTAAATATCCCTAAAAGGACATTATGAAATTTAAAATTTGTTTTCCTTAGGAAAATATGTTTCGAAAGTTGTATTTACCATAGTCTAAGTTCCCTTGATAAACTCCTTGACAACATCAACTGTTTACATGAGGTTGACTTATGTGTCATCTTATGACGTCATCTTGCTGGGGGGTAAAGGCTGACTCAGAGAAGTATAGTTACTTGTCTCTGGCCCTGACTGTCTCGACATGCCTTTCTGCCCTTGCCCTTACCTTTGCAACTGTACGTTCTACATTCACAGGACCGAGCAGAGGAGGGCAGGGCCAGCATTTACCAGTCAGTCTTCACAAACTCCTCCAAAAAGATGATGTGCTTCCCAGATTTCCCATACCCCGATGACTTCCCCAACTTCATGCACAACAGCAAACTCCAGGAATACATCACTGCATTTGCCAAAGAAACGAATCCCCTAAAATATATACAATTTAAGGTAAGATGCTTTCAACCAATAGCTTTTGGCATAGTAGTAAGGTAGCCCATGTCTGTGACTGGATTCAGTAACCCCGTTTTTTAATAAACATTATTAATTTATTATTATTATTATTTGCTCTAGGGCATATAGAGAAATAGAGAGAGGGGAAGTGAGACAGCAAGCTGTCAGGTTCTGGCACTTGAACTGCGGTCGGCCACGTGGAAGTCTAGCACCTTAACCATCGCCCACCTACTGACTACTTGGTAGCCCTTTCCTATTTTATCAACATTTTAATAGTGTAGACTCTGTAACCCTAGATGAAAAGAAATGCATGTTTTTTTGGGGGGGAGGGGAGAGGAGAGGGTTTTTGCTATAGGACGCGTGCGCTCACCAGAAAGACAGAGAGAGACAGAGAGATAGAAAGAGAGAAATCATCCCCTCAGGTGGATGGCCATGCCACAGTCCCTTCTCCTCCATTCTCCTCTCGGGATCTTGGGCACGCACGCACACGTGCCTGGCATGAGTTTAAGCCACCGGGTCCGGTACTCGAACTGCTGTGGGTTACATAGGAGTTCAGCAACATAGTCATTATGCTAACTGCTGGTCCTGAAATGCATCTTTTTTTTTTTTATAAAGCTTATACAGAACATTGACAAAAGTTGACCCCATATAGTTCTTAGACCAAAATGCCACTAAGAAATTAACATAGAAATAAATGTAAAATATCTTTGAATTTGAAAATTTAAAACTTAAGAACAAATATATCTAGCCAAATAGTAGCTCTAATGAAAACCTAAAAATATTTTTAACTTAGGGGCCAGCAGGAGGCAGGGAGGTTAAGGCAGCTGAATCTCACATATCCAACACCACGGTTCGAGTCACAGACCAGGTAGATTGAAAATAATGCTGAGTGGGTGTGAGTATGTGCCCAAATCCCAAGAAGAGAGCATAAAATAAGAGATTATGGCCTGGCTGTCCCCCAAGGGGTGATTTCTCACTTTCCCTCTCTATATTTCTCTTTCTCCTGTGAGTGCACACGCCCCTATGGCAAAAAAACAAATGAGCATAGAAAATATGAAAGTTTTAAAAACTAATAATGTAAAAAAGTTTAAGAAATTAATAAAAAGTATTAAGCACTGGTTAAGGGAGCTGGATTTCACCACAGTTTGTCTTAGCCTGGGCAGCTTGGAAAACATGTAGGCTGCATATGCATCCCTCAAATCTCAGTGGGATGGAAGATAGAGAGAAGAAATTGTGGTGCGACTGCATCTCATGGTGGGGGGAATACTTCTCCTTCTCTCTTTGCGGTAGGCATGTGTGACCTCTGGGAATTAAAAAAAGAAAAAAGAAAAGAAAGGAAAGCAGAATAAACTTAAGAACATAACACGAAGGGCTTAGGATCAGCTGTTGGTTTGGCAGTTGGGGGAACTAGAACGCACATGGTCAACTTAGTGGTTCAAGTCCCAGGCCCTGAGACCTAGAAAACACACCATGCTCATGTGCATGTGTGCTCAAAATCCAGATGGAGAATAAAAGAGAAGAGGGGCCAGCAATTAGTATAATGGCTATGTTGCTGGACTCCCATGTAGTCGATGGTGGTTCAAGTCCCGGACCCGGCGGCCTGAACTCACACCAGGCGCGTGTGCGTGCGTGCCCAAGATCATGAGAGGATAATGGAGGAGAAGGGATTGCGGTGTGGCCATCCCCTCTGGGGGGTGGGGCGTGGTGATTTCTCGCTTTCTATCTCTCTGTCTCTCTGTCTTTCTGGTACGCACCCTATAGCGAAAACCTCTCAAAAAAATAAAAGAATAAAAGAGAGGAGATTTGGCATGGAAATACCCCTGGGAGGTGATTTCTCACTTTCCTTCTCTCTTTCTGTCTCTCTCAAGTGAGTACACACTCCCTATTGCAAAATCTAAAAGAAGGAAGAAGAAAGAAAGAAAAAATATGAATGTGTAGTAATAGAAATAAATTAAGAAAACAGAAAATAAAACATACCAACAAAATTGAAAGTTTATTTCTTGCCAGGTCTAATAAAATAACATATACGTAGCTATAAGTTTAAGGAAAATAAAGACAAATAAATAATATTGGGAATGAAACAGTAAATAAAATAGATGCAGAAGAGATAAATATATGGGACAGCAGATGACGTAATGGTTATGTTACTGGAGGTAGTCAACTGCAGTTTGAGTCCCAGATCCAGTGGCTTAAAATTCATACTGGGCACATGCACATACATTCCCAGGATCCCAAGAGTGGAGTAGAGGGGAAGGAACTGTGGCGTGGCCATTCCCCCTGTGGGGGGATTTCTCACTTTCTGTCTCTCTCTGTCTCTCCAGCAAGCACATGAGCCCTATAGCAGAAAACCTCTCTCTTTCTCTAAAAAAAAAAAAAAAAAAGAATACTATAAATGTGCTTACCAAATAATATTTTTAAAAATTATTTTAATTTTATTTGTATTTATTCATTCATTCATTTATTTTAATTTGACCAGAGAGAGACAGAGACAGAGGGAAAGTGAGAAAGGAAGCCACCAGGTCCAGGACTTAAACCATGGTCGGCCATGTGGGAGTGTCCAGCACCTTAACCACTATTCCACCTGCTGGCCCCACCAAATAATATTTTTAACTGACTAAATTTTTTCAATCGTTATTGTAAAAAAAACTCACAGAGGAGGGCTAGCAGGTGGCATGGTGGTTAAGTGTGCTGGACTCCCACATGGCTGACTACGGTTTGAGTCCTGGACCTAGTGGCTTGCTTTCTCACTTTCTCCCTCTCTCTCTGTCTCTCTGTCCTTCTCTGGTCAAATTGAAAAATAAATAAATAAAATTTTTAAAAGTTTAAAAAATTATTTTAAAAAACCGCATAGAAGTAGAAATCCAGAATAGTCCTTTGACAGTTTATAGATCTTTTGAATTAGAAATTAAAAATATTCCCATAAAGAAAATAAACAGGTACTACTAAGGCTACTATGGTTGAGTACTTTCAAATTTGTAAGAAACAAAATGCTTCATAATTTATAAACTTTTTCAGAGATCAGAAAATGAAGTTTGATTTCCAAATTCATTCTGTGACATTGTAACATTGATATCAAAAGCAGACAGGATAATATGAAGCAAGAAAATAATTTTCATGAAAGTTCATGTAAAAATTCTTCAACAGGAATCCAACAATATTAAAAGAGATCAACTCCTGACAGAGCTGAGTTTACTTAAAATGCAAGCATGTATACATGTAATTCTCTACAAAAATCTGTTATAAATAAAAAATTGTATGCTTATTTTAAAAATTTAGAAAAAAGCATAAAATAAAATTTAATGCCCACTTGTGCTTGAAAGAGAGAGAGAAAAGAAAAGAAAATGGAGAGAGAATTCTCACCAAATCAAGATTAAAGGGAAATTCTCTTGACCCATCCAAATATACACAAACATTATTTTAAATCTGTACTGTTTAATATGGTAACCAGTAGCTACAGAACTGAAATATATTATAAGTATAAAGTGCCCTTACCTTAGATTTGAAAGTCTTATTATGAAATAAATAATATATAATACCTCATTAATAATTTTCATTTGTATTACATAGTGTAATATTAATGTATCATATTTGGTAATTTATTTTTAATTTTTTAAAGAATTATTTATTTACTTTTATTTATCATTACAATTATTTTTAATTTCCTTTAGGGCATGCATGCTCACCAGAGAGAGACAGACAGAGTGAGAAAAAGGGAGAGGCAAAATCAGAAAGCAGATGGCCAGGTTTGGGACTTGAACCATGGTTCAGCCATGTGAGAGTATAACGCTTTAATCATCATGCCACCTGCTGACCCCATATTTTTACTTTTTAATGTAATTACTAGAAAATTTTAAACTATGTGTGTCCCTCATATTGTAGTACAACTGGGCAATGCAAAACAATGAAAAGTTAGAATCACTCCCTATAAGGACCAGCATAAGATATGGATTCCAATCATTACTTATATTTTAATATTCTTAAGACATTTAAGAAACTGCATAAAGTAAAGAAAATAAAGGGAATGACAAATAAAATGAAATAAAAATGCTATTATTATAGTTAATATGATCATCTGTGTGGCAAACTATAAAGAATCTACAGATGACCAGAATTAACAATACAAAAAAGTTAAGTTAGGTTGTGGTATGTAAGATCTCTATTTAAAAATCTGTTGCATCAGGGCCATCAGGTGGCATGGTGGTTAAAGTGCTGGACTCCCACACAGCTGATTGTGATTCAAGTCTCAGACTTAGCAGCTTCCTTTCTCTCTCTCTCTCTGGTGAGTGTACGTGCCCTATAGCAAATTAAAAAAATAATAATGGTGATGATAAATAAAATTAAATTAATAATTCTTTTTTTTTAGAGTTTTTTGCTATAGGGCGTGTGCGCTTGCCAGACAGACAGAGAGAGACAGAGAGATAGAAAGCGAGAAATCACCCCCCGGGGGGATAGCCACACCGCAATCCCTTCTCCTCCATTCTCCTCTTGGGATCTTGGGCACGCACGCACACATGCCTGGCATGAGCTTAAGCCACCGGGTCCAGGATTCAAGACTTCGGGGGGAGCCCAACACCAGCCATTACACTAACTGCTGGTCCCAAATTAATAATTCTTTAAAAAAATCTATTGTACCTCTATAAGCCGACAATGGAGAAAAACTACAATCCCCAAAAGGTGCCACTTACAGTAGAATAACAAATGAAAAAAAATAAAATCTATGACTATTCTAAACAAATGATGTTTAAGATCCAATGGGTTTATAAGTGCTCATTTTATTTTTATACTTTATAAGTGATGAATATGTCATACAAATATATGTGTATTGAGTCTCTGCTGTGTATGAAATACTATTAATAAAGTTTCTAAGAACAGTGGATACCAGGTAAGGGCTCTCTTTTCACTATAACCAACAAGATGAAGAGATCTGTGCAACAGAGGGGCCCCATAGTAGAGGTTCTCTTTTCACTATAACCAACAAGATGAAGAGATCTGTGTACCAGAGGGGCCACACCAACAGGCCACTGTCAGCTGTGAGTGCACCGTCCAAGTAGAGTTGCTATCCCCTGGAGTGGGTTAGAAAATCTCATTCTTGGGGCCAGCAGATGGCATAGTAGTTAAGGCACTAGACTCCCACATGGCCAACAATGGTTCGAGTCCTGCACCCAGTAGCTTGAAACACACCAGGCATGTGTGCATGCGTGAAGAGGAGGGGTTGTGGGATGTCCATCCCCTACCCTGGCTAGTGATTAAACAAAGATTTACAAAATATGGCAGAAAAAGAGTAATCCATAAAAACATTGACAACTTACACTTTATCAAAATGAAAACAGTGAAATTTTGAGTGGAGTGGGTGTGCTGGCCTGGTCATCCTTGTTTCAGTCCAGATTTCACATGAGAACTTTTTAATATGCCAACACTAAGCATAGTGTTTCCTAGAACTATATTTTTAAAGTTTTGTTATAGGGTGCATATGCTCACCAGAGAGAGAGACAGAGGGGGAATGTCAGAAAGCACCCTCCCAATAGGAATGGCCACCTCACAATCCCTTCTCTTCTCGTCCCTTTTTGGGATTTCAGACATGCAGCATATGTATCTGATATAGTTTTCAAGCTACTGGATCTGGGACTTGAACTACATGCTCAGACATGTGGGATCCACCTCTGTGCCATTTGCTGGCCCTTATTTTTACTTCTTAGAGTTCATTTATTGGGATAAATAAATTTCTATTTGTAATTTGTGAAGAGTTGTCATTATAACTGAAAGTTTAATGTTATTAGGTATACTTACAGTTTAAAGATGTATTTTTCATCAGTTTTGAAAAATTATTAGCAATTACATTTTTGAGTGTCATTTCTTTGCCACTCTTTCTAATTTCTTCTTTTATATCTCTTCTTACTTAGACATTGAAATTTCTCAAACTGTTTTCTATACCTTTAAACTCACCTTCCATATTTCTGTCTTTTTATCTGTTTAATTCCTCTTAAATTTCTCGCTGCTATCTTCCATATTATTTTTGTTACATTAAATACCACATTTATTTTGTTATTTTTATTTTAAATGCTACACATTTCTAAATATGTGATCTTTCTAACTGCTACTGAAAGGTTCCT
>NW_006159480.1:1921397-1925352 GCF_000334495.1 Tupaia belangeri chinensis | reverse complement strand
GGGGAGGAGGCGCCCGCCCGCCTCTTCGGCCACAGGCTCAGCCATGGGTTTGGAGTCTGCCTCAGCCTCGTCGCCCGCGGGGCATGGCGGTGAGGCACTGGACTTGCTGAACCACTGTGGTGCATGCTGGGAGCGCCTGTGACCGAAGCAGGAGCCGTGTCTGCTGCCCTGCCTGCATTTGGCCTGTAGTGCTTGCCTCAGGCCTGCGGCGCCCGCCGCTGCCAACAGCTTGGGAGACAGCGGCACAGCAGGCGATGGCACTGTGGTGGACTGTCCTGTGTGCAAACAGCAGGGTTTTTTCAAAGACATTGTGGAGAATCATTTTATACAGAGAGTCTGGTGCAGAACTATTTCTTTTAGCCACAGATATCCTTCCTATTCATCTCTCTGAATTGTATTTCTATGTGGTTCATTGTTAGAATGCACCCAACAGTAGGAACCCTGTATGGGATTTGGTCCAGGGCAGTATGAAAATAGTATCTGTGTGAACAACAAATATCAGAATATATAAACAAAAATAAATAAATAAAATAAGTTCGATTAAAGAAAAAACATTTTCCTAGTAGTTCATGTTTTTGCAAAACTAGCTTTCCATATAATACACATAAATTATCAGAATTTCCACTTACATTGTTTTAAAAATATATATTTAACAAAACATTTCTAAATGTGCAATATCTGGGTTTGTAAATCACTCAATTGGGTTTTAAGAACAAGCCCTAATAGTCACACAGATCTGCATCAGAGAGGAGACTGAAGCCAGGTCTACACAATCATTTTGCTCATCAGTCTAGAAATTTCCTAAGATTGAACATCCCCTGGCACCCAATGGACACTTAACCAGAGAGATCCATGACAGCCAAGTCTCCAAATCAGAGGCACTGTGTAGACACAGCCTGAGTCAGAAGGATTGTGGGAAAGCAGTCTTCCCTTTCCTGGAACACGGTGGTGCATTTCAGCAAGTGGGGAGAGGAAGTGGTACCTGACAGAGTTCTGGGAAGAGAGAGCCCTCGAGAGCTTTCTGGCCAGCTAGGGTGGGTTTGTGGGAGAGGCTAGGTCTGCTGCATTTCCCAACTGTTACACAAAATCAAACCAATAGGGAGCAACCAAAGGATATGAAGAAATGGACACAACCCTAGGTATAAAGAAACACCTTGACAAACTCCTTGGCTAGGGCAGACACTGAGCTCCGTTTTTCAAAACAGAAGGCAGAGATGAAAGTCAGGTGTCCTTGAGCACTGGGCCAAGTGAGTCAGGGCTCTTCAGACTTCATAAATTTTATCCTGCAGGTAGCTGAACAGGGAATCCAGGCCCTTGGAGGAACTCCAGAGTTGCTTGAGCATGAGGCATTCTTTCTCGTTGACATCTTCCAGCACTGATTTCAGGAAGCTCCTAACAAGGCATTTGGACTCCTCCAACACCACGGCACTACAGGACGCCATCTCCTTGACTCGCAGCATGACCTCCTGGCTGAATGTGGTGGGCCAGAAGACCTGGGACACCAGCCCTTGGCTGCATGCTTCCTGGACCGTGAGCTTCTGTCCACAGAACAGCATCTCATTGGCCAGAGCCACACCCAGGATCTGGGGGAAGGTGTAGGATGAGCAGCCAGCAGGTGTGAGGTGGATGGTGGCGTAGGGCGTCTAAAACCAGGCCCTCTCATTGGCCCACACGATGTCACAGAGGGGTAGGATGGAGGCACCCAGGCCCAGGGCCGGCCCATTGATGGCCACTACAATGGGTTTCTTAAACTGGATAAAGGCCTTCACAAAGTCCCTGATGGCTTCGGCAATCCGAGTGCTCTCCTTTCTTTGGTTGCTGGACAACCACCCAATTAGGTAGGAGTAATCTAGGCCACTGCAGAACACACTCCCCACTGCACTGAGAAGCAGCAGTTTGCTGTCATCTGTGGCTGCATTGCAGAGCACTCGCTGGACTTCCTTCATTATCTCAGGTGTCAGTGCATTGTTATCCGAGGTCTGGCTGGACAGCAAGATGTGTGTGAACCCTTCTTCTTTCCGCACGACAATATTTCAAAACCGACAGTTGACTTTCATTCTGGCGGACGCTGTACCTGAGCCTCTTGTCAAAGACATAGTCCTTCTCTGTTTCCAGCTTTCTCTTCGCAGGGTTGTGCAGGTTCAATCCCCCATTAGTCAGAGCAGGGCCAAGCCCATTCTCTGCCAGTGCTGCATGGTTCACTTCACAATCACCCACATGCTTTCCAACATGATCATTCAAATCCAAGCCAGGCTGATGCGACCCGTGTCCAAAGTGCCTCTCATCCTTCTCAGAGCCGGCGTCCCCATTTTCCATCCCATTCTGAGCCTTTTTCAGGGGCATTATTTGCAAACCGCTGGGGGTAGTCCTGTAAGACACCATCTTGGCAGCTCGATCGCCCCCTGAAGGGGGCTTGCCTGAGTACCCCTTCTTTGGCTCAGATAGGGGAGGGTTGATGTGCTTCCATTTATGGGAAGTTCCTTTGCTCTTCCCAGGTTCTGAAGGTCTATGGGCTAGTTTTTCACTCACTGGGCTCCAGCTGTCACGTAGGAGCTTGGAGGTGTTAGACTGTTTCCCTGGCCTGATCCTCTTGTCCTTGGATATGTGCAGCCCATTGAACTCGTCGATAAACTCCTCACAGTGCAAGAAGTGGTGTTCTGGCTCCCACGTGTCCTCTGGGCTCCCATAGCCTTTCCACTGGATAAGATACTCCCATTTTCCTTGCTTATTCTTCCTCTTGTCTACAATCCTTTCAACACTCTTCCACAGAGCAATGAGCATCATTCCCTGTTGACAGCTCTTTTAAACTGGAGTGTGTTTTGCCTTTCCATCCCTTCAACATGGCTTCTGAGGGAGGTGTTACTCGTAAAGGTCCCCAGAAGCCATGCCAGGCTGCGGAACTTGGCTTGCCAGGTGTGCGCATCTGCTCACTCGCGCCCTCCGTGCATGTGTGCATGGGGCCCAGCCAAGTTTCGAGATGATGAGCATACAGTCTATTGCAATGTGTACAAGCATGAACCCCTCGTGCTGTTTTGTGAGAGCTGTGACATTTTCGCCTGCCGGGACTGCCAGTTTATGTCCACAAGGATTACCAGTACCAGTTGCTGGAGGATGTGGTGAGGAACCAGCGCAAACTCCTGGACTTCCTGGTGAAGCGCCTTGGGGACAAACATGCCACCCTGCAGAAGAACATCAAGGAGGTCCGCAGCTCAATCCGCCAGGTGTCTGATGTGCAGAAGCATGTGCAGGTGGATGTCAAGATGACCATTTTGCAGATCATGAAGGAGCTGAATAAGTGAGGCCGCGTGCTGGTCAATGATGCCCAGAAGGTGACGGAGGGGCAACAGGAGGGCCTGGAGCAGCAGCACTGGACCATAACCAAGATTCAAAAGCACCAGGAGCACATCCTGAGCTTTGCCTCTTGGGCTCTGGAGAGTGACAACAACACAGCACTGCTGCTGTCCAAGAAGTTGATTTACTTCCAGCTGCATCAGGCTCTCAAGATGATTGTGGAATTTGTTGAGCCACATGGTGAGATGAAGTTTCAGTGGGACCTCAATGCTTGGACCAAGAGCGCAGAGGCATCTGAGAAAATTGTGGCAGAGCGTCTTGGCACCAACTCAATAGGCTCTGCACCCATGGCCCCTCCAAGAGCCCCAGGACCTCTGAGCAAGCAGGAGTCTGGAAGCAGCCAGCCCATGGATGTGCAAGAAGACTATGGCTTCGGGTCAGATGATATTTACACAAGTGCAGAGCCCCATACGTCAGGCGTGAAATGGTCCCGCTTGGGTGAGGGCGAGATGAGCAGCCTCATGTGCAAGGTGCCACATGTGAGCCTCGAACGCCTGGATCTGGACTTTACAGCTGACAGCCAGCCACCCGTCTTTAAGGTCTTTTTAGGCAGCACTACTGAAGATTACAACCTCATTGTGACTGAGAGCGGGGCTCGCGCCGC
>NW_006159480.1:1918080-1921317 GCF_000334495.1 Tupaia belangeri chinensis | reverse complement strand
TGCAATGCGGGGGCGCCACCCAGTTGCCCACTGTCGCCATTTTTCTTAGCCGCCCCGCAAACCCACACCAGCCCTCGGTCCTGGCCACCCACTAGGCTGTCCACAACCTAATGTGAAATTTGCACTGAAGTCTGTGTTCGTGTTAGTTCACCATCCAGTGTCTTTCCCAAGATCAGCACAGCACGGGAAATTACAAGCACATCCTGCATTTTGCGCTGAGTACATTCAAGGTCACTGGGGATGGGAGCACAGCGTGCGCTCTCTGGGCATCACAAACCCGGCGCCCGCGCCCACCTGGTAGGGGGCTGCGTGGGCGCCGGGACTGGCCATGGGTGTTTCTGGCGTGAGCAACTCGCAACTTGCAGAACCGTGACCCAGGCCACCAAGGGACCGAACTCTGGTGGCCAGACCCGCTGAAGGGCAGGACTCTGGCGGCCGGTCCCACTGAGGGGCCAGACTCCCGCGGAGGCGGGTGTCTCTGGGGTGACCAGCGCTCCACCCCCACCCTGCCGCTGGCGGGATTATGCAACACTCCTCCCGCCCACGCCCCGGTGCAGGCTCCCCCCCCGCCCGTGGGGTCCCCAGCCGGCTGTGAACAAAGCGCATGCTGAGGGGCAGGTGGAGGTCGGGGCTGGGGCCAGGGCAGTGGCCATGCTGTGGGGGGCTGGTTCAGGCAGGACACCAGGGTTCCTGAGCTCCCTCCTGGTTGGAGGGGGAGGGTGAGAGTGAGGGGGGTCGGGTGATCAGGGTGATGCCTGGGAATCCAGGGCCAGACCCAGGTGGGAGGATTTTGTATCAGGTCTTGCCAGACGATGATGTACGGCTGTTGATTTGGATGACTTCCTGGTCCTTTCTGAAAAACAATGTCTTTAACGTCAAGAACAGTTTTGAGATCAAATGTGCCCTCGGGTGGCCATCCGACATTGAAAGTGGGCCACTCAGACAGAACGTCTGTCAGAGACCCTTCCTAATCTCTATAGATAGGTCATGACCTCTTCCCTTTACTTCAGTCCAATGTCTAAGAGTCAAATTCAGAGGAGCCACTACAGTCTGTACCATCGTCAATGAATAGGTTAAAAACACAGACAAAAGAACAAAGAACAGGGCAAGAGAAACAAAAAGCAACTTACCGACCTAGGTCTTCCACAAACTCAGAACAGATTCTGACGGGCGTTGGCTGTGAAGGCCTCTGTGCCCTTACCACAGGAGACTATCAGGAGTCCCTGATCCTCCCTCGCCCTTGGGGCATCCCCCAGGGCTGCAGCTTGTGGTCCTCCAGGCACGTCTGCCGACCACAGTCCGGCTATTTTACAATAGTTCGAACAGCTGCGTTACCTGATACAGACTTTTACATGAAGACAGATAAAAGGATAGTAGACAGACAAAGGCTTACCCCCAAGGCTGACTTTGTAGGAGTGGTGTGACCGTCACATCCCGGACGAGCCCCCAGATGAAAGGTTCCTGCCGATAACCGGCCAATCCTCCTTGTCCAGGGAGTGCTACGGCGACCCCAATCAACCACAAAAGTCGGTTCTTGATGCAAATTACAAGAGGCTTTATTTCTTGCGTGCTGGGACTTCACTCCTGGTCATGCAAGACACGATGGTGAGTGAAGCCCCGAAAAAAGGGGCATTCAGGTTATATAGACACAAGTCCGTGGAAAGAATGAGGAAGTAAGACAAGGGGCTTTCCACAGGGAGCTAGCAAATTGCCCTGGGCTTTCACAACTTTAGCAGTTTATAATGAGAGCGGCATCAGCTTTAGTACAGAAGTGAAAAAGGCAAAGTTTAAACTTTATGTTTACAAAACAGGATAGGCACAGTTTAATTTTATTCTTACACAATTTTTTTGGGAGGTTTTTCTTTTGCTATAGGGTGTGTGCACTCACCAGAAAGGCAGAGAGAGACAGAGAGAAAGAAAGTGAGAAATCACCCCAGGTGGGATGGCCACATTGCAATCCCTTCTCCTCCATTCTCCTCTCGGGATCTTGGGTACACATTCACACACAACTGGCATGAGCTTAAGCCACCAGGTCCAGGACTCGAACCACAGTTGGCTACATGGGAGTCCAGTGACATAGTCATTACACTAACTGCTGGTCCATAACTGCTACTTTTTATCTTAGCCTAGTCCTGTTTCATGTCTGTTTATATTTCATATTTTAATAGGTATTATTTTTCCATTTATCTCCTTGCAGTTCATATGTATTTTAATATTTAACCATTGTCAAACTGCTCTGTAGATCTAACTTACGTGTTCCCAGCTAACTTTTCAGTATAAATCTCACTGGTCTCCATCCTTAGCATTAGACCACTTCTGAATCTGTAGTTTACTTTGTAAGCTCATTTGGTGAGGGCCTTTTTAGCCTATGTGTATATGCATCTGAGATTCGATGTTCTGTATGATCTCGTCTGCTTTTAATACTTTCAAGGGAGGTTTTGACTTCCTTTGTTATAGCCGTCATCTCTAAGAGGTAACCATTTGATTCTTTTTTAAAATGTGTATTTCCTCTTTTAGATCTTTCAAGAATTTTTTTACTTCTGGAACTCATCAGCTCCTTTCTCCTGCCTCTTCTTCAGTTCATTGTCTCTCTTCTTTTCCATCTCTGTTAGCTTCATTACTATGAATATTCTAAATTCTTTATCAGACATTTCCATGAGTTTCATGGTAGTGTCTGAAGATGAAGAGGAGTTATTCTTTTCCCTTGGGGGAGAGATATTTTCTTGCTTTCCCATGTTTCTTATGACCCTGTGGTGATTTCTAGTCATCTGGTGGATGGCGTGTTTCTTCTTAATTCTTGAAGTTCAATCTGAATGTTCAGAGGTGTGCAGGAGGAGGTGATCTGCAATCTCTCTTCTGTTTTGTTTTCACTCTTTGTGCATTGTATTCAGTGGGAATAGAGGATTATTATGACCCTAATTGTTTTCATATATTTGGGTCCTGGTTCACTTGGACCTGTCTAGATACTTAGTGTGTAGAGGCTGAGCAGTCAATGAATAAAGATAAAGAAAAAAGGAAAAGAATTAGAGAAGAGGAAAGAAGAAGAAAAAATAAAATGAAAAAGGAGGAAAGGAAAAAGATAATTTTTAAAAACAAAGGACAGAGGGTCAGAAAGAGGGGTAAAAATTTCTAGGAACTATAAATGGAAAATTCTGGACAATAATATTCATGATTAAGTCACTATGCAGTATATTCTGGATGGGAAATCACATTTTGTATGCTGTGATGATGCTTAGG
>NW_006159480.1:1908733-1917909 GCF_000334495.1 Tupaia belangeri chinensis | reverse complement strand
GAAGAGAGTGGGAGATGGCAGAGGGTAAGAGAGATAGGGAATCATGGATGGGGGAAAAAAGCAAAACATACAGGAAACAAGAAATGAAAAATCATTTGTTGACAATAACAAGTATGTTGATGTGCTTGATTGAGACAATGTACAGTGTACTCTGGATGGAAAATCTCATTTTGTATGTTGTAATGATGTACAATGAATGAATATAAATGAATAAATTAAAAAACATTAAATTTTAATTTTAAAAAGTAAAAAATGAAAACCACACAGTGGAATAGTTTACCTTAAATTTTTTTAAAAATTAAAAGACACAGAGAGACACAGCAAGTCAGAGAGACACAGAGATAAATGGAGAGGAGACAGAGGTAGCCCTCCCTTCTAGAAATGAATCTGGAGGGGGAAGTCTCAGCAGAATTTTTTTTTTTATTTTTGGTCAAGTAAAGCAATATTTCACAGCTTAAGTTCAGTATTCACCTCAGGATGGGCCTGGCCTGTGTTTGTGCCTTTCCTAAATTGGAAGATTCCTTTAAAGCAACCAAAACACAGCAACAAATGTACAGCAGTTGCACCATCTAGAAGAACTTAATGCAAAGCTTTTATTTGTTAAAGGGACTTATATCAGGAGTTTAAAGTTAGGGTGATCATTCTCTCAGCCCGCATTGCCCAGGTATTGCTTCTTAATAAGAACTAAGCATAATGTTCCTTTGGGGCCACTGCCATTTAGACTAAGTACTTTGAGTAGTTTAGTTTAGTTTAGTTTAGTTTTTGCCATAGAACACATAAGTTTGCTGAAGACAGAGAGAGACAAAAAGAGGGAAAGTAAGAAATCACCCCATGGGCAGTTGACCACACTGCAATCCCTTCTTCTCTATTGTCCTCCTGAGATTTTGTGCACACATGCACATGCGCCTGGTGTGATTTTTCAAGCCACCAGATCTGGGACTCAAACTGTAAAGTAAGCTGTATGAGAGTTCAATGCCTTCACCACCATGCAAACTGCTGGCTCCATAATTTAATTATTTTAAAGCAAAATAACTGAAGAGGAGTAGGTAGAAAAGATCTCATAAAGAAACTGTTGTAGTCTGGTCAGTCTCTTAGCCATCTCTTGCTTAAATAGCACACGTGTCAGGGTTAGTAGCAGTAATGGTTGAGGGGACTCGTGTGCAGTGGCTCCGAGGTAACTTATGATTTGGTTGCTGCATTAGAGCTGCTCTGCCACACTCAGTGTCTGACTTTCACCATAATCAATAAATGCCAGAAGAATGATTTTGCAAAAAAATTAAAGGAGTAGCTAGGAAAAAGGAAATGTTACCCATGTGGCACGATACAAAAGAATTTCAGAAAGTCTGTGGGAAAAGGAATTAAAGGGTAAATTTATTTTGGAAAAATGTCCAAAATCCACATAAAGATTTTTCATAATATGCATTTTCCTTTTTTTGGGGGGGAGGGCAGAGGCCATATACACTTGCAGAGAGGGTCAGAGATATATAGAGTGATAATGCCCATGTGAGAGAAAATAGCAAAAAGACACAAAGAAACAGGCACATTAAAAATGTTTTTATGGAGGGCAGGCAGGTGGCATGGCAGTTAAGGGGCTAGATTCCTCATGGCCGATTTAGCGGTTCGAGTACTGGTGGCTTGAAAATTACACTGTGTGTGTGTGTGTGTGTGTGTGTGTGTTGTGTGTGTGTGTGTGTGTGTATGTGTGCACCCAAATTCCCAAAGAGAGACTGTTGGAGAAGGGATTATGGCATGGTCATATGATTTCTCACTCCCTCCCCTTTGGTCTCTCTCTCTCTGGCATGCACATTCTATAGCAAAAATCTTTAAAAAAAATAAAAGAAAGAAAAAATATTTTCATGATTTTAGGACGCTACAATTGAAGACATTCATTTGCTAATGATTTGCTTTTCTTTTATCCAATATAAACTTTCCCTTTAAAATGTAATGCAAAGAGAGACTAGCAGAGTAATGGCTATGCACTGGACTCCTATGTAGTCAACCGCAGTTCAAGTTCTGGACCCGGTGGCTTAAACTCACGTCAGGCGCGTGCGCGTGCTTGCCCAAGATCCCAAGAGGAGAACGGAGGAGAAGGGATTGCAGTGTGGCCATCCTCTCTGGGGGATGATTTCTCACTTTCTGTCTCTCTGTCTCTCTGTCTGTCTGTTGAGCCCTTGCGCCCTATAGCAAAAAATCTCTCAAAAAAATGTAATGCAAAGAGAAACTGCATCTCAATATATTTTGTGGCCTTTCTTTTCCTTCCTTCTCTCCTTCCTTCCTTTCCTTTCTTTCTTTGCCGGAGAGTGTGTGCCTTTGCCAAAGAGAGTCAAAGAGACAGAGAGAATGAGAGAGAGGGAGGAGAGAGGGAGAGAGAATGTCTAAACAGGGTGTGGTCACTCCCCAGTCCCTTCTCCTCCATTTATCATCCTGTTGGCACTTGGGGCACACACACACACACACACACACACACACACACACAGCCTGGTTTTAAGCTGCTGGTACCAGGATTTGAACCGTGATCGACCATGTAGGATTTGGCTGCCTTAACCACAAGGGGCTGGCCCTGTGCTTTTACATTTCTAAAATAATAGCGTCCCCTATGTGTGAAGAAGTTGAACTTGCATCTCCCATCAGGGCACACGGGAGCCTGCACTTGGCTATCACAGCCCACGAGAAAGCAGCCATCTGCAAACCAGGACGGGTTCTCACTTGACACAGGAGCTGCAGGCACCTTGATTTTGAATTTTCAGCCTCTAGAACTGTGAGAAAAGTTTGCTATTTAAGCCACCTTGTCCTTGACAATTTGTTGTAGCTGCCTACGCCAACTACGACAGGTACTTTCTGGAACTACTGACAGAAAGCAAACCTACTCTAACCATGGTATACCATTCTAAAGTTGCTGTGACAATAATTAGACAACGGGGCAAGTCACGTCCTTGCATCTAAAGGTCAATAAAGGAGAGGGAAGAGAAACATAATGAAAAAGAAGACAGGGAACCATCAGATCAGCTTCACATTTTCCAAATAAAGAGGCAGCAGAAGCCTATTCTGTCCCCCCATCTCTGCCCTTCTGGTTCATCTTTACAGATGATGGGATGAGAAGGAGGCACTGGTGGACAGTTTGTTTCCGTTGTCCACCACATTATTTTCTTGGTCTCTCTTCTACCTCTGTCTTCTGTCGCCATCACCTTCCTCTACTGTCATGGGCCTCTTTCACTGTCTAGTGCTAGGCTTTAAGCCCAGCCTGTCTGGGTCTCATGTACCCTTTCTCTGCTGCTTCCCATCTCTGCAGTGCTACAGGAGCCATCCAGGAAGTGAGACCCTCCCTGCTGCCCACAGGAGTCATGTGAAAGAAATCCTGTTAACGTACTGAGAAAAAGTATTTTGCGGGACCAGCATATGGCATCATGATTACGTCGCTGGTCTCCCACGTGGTCGATGGTGGTTTGAGTTCTGGATCTGGTGGCTTAAAACACACTGGGCATGTGTGAATGCATGCCCAAGATATGAGAGGGGAATGGAAGAGAAGGGACAGCAGTGTGGCCATCCCCCCTCGGGGGTGATTTCTCTCCAGCAAGGTACACGTGCCCGATAGCAAAACTCTCTCTAAAAGAAAAAATAAAAATTTGCTTTTTTGATAATGAAATGTGAGAGACTATTAGCACTGATGTTTTCTATGACTTCAGATATTTGCTTAAAAAGAAAGGCAGAAAGGAAAGATACCAAAGGAAAGATACATGACCTTGAGCTACCAGAAACACTGCAGCCAGTGCATCCTCATAGCGTCAGATGATGGCCTTGCTGCATAATGATGGAAGTTAAAAAAAATTACAGGGCTCAGTAGGTGACATAGAGGTGATGGTGCTGGGCTCCTTTTGGCCGATCATAGTTTGAGTCCCAGACCAGGCAGCTTGAAAGACATGCTGATGTGTGTGTGTACGTCCCAACTTCTGAGAGAATAGAGGAGAAGGGATTGTGGCATGGCCATCTCTCCTGGGGGTAATTTCTTGCTTCTGTCTCTCTGTCTCTCTCTGTGTGTCCAGTGAGCACATGTGCCTTATAGCAAAAATCTCTCTCTCTCTAAAAAAAGAGGAAAATACAAACCATTTTATTTTGAAGAGATAACGATTTCTGAAAGCAGGAAGTACTTCAGACTTGAGAAGAGGTGCTTCACTAATCCCACTCCCCCTAGAGAAGTCCAAGCAGTGAGGGGAGATCTTTGTCATCTACCCTGAGAACTGCCCTGGCCACCAGGGGGCGGTAAGCTCTCTCAGGCTGGAGCAATGTGTGTGCTTTCTGCTCCAGTAAAGGTGACGTTTTTATTATTCTCCCAGTTTGATTTACTTACGATATTTCCATTTCAGACCAATTTTATCTTTATCAGTTAATAAAATGCCTCAAGGAACTTGAAATATTGATGCAATTTTCCCCAACTTAGTGAGAAAATAAAATCAATATCCTTTGAAGTGCCATCCAACGTGGGCATTAATTACGTGTCTGGTGCTCTTCTGGCGAGAAGACACAGCTAAGCCAACACCCATTCTGCAGAGCTGTACAAAACACACAGAGTCAGACCGTCCAACACATCACTCCTCTCTTGTTTCTCACCCATGTGCCTGTGCAGTCAGACCACTGTGCAATCCACTCTCCGGCAACCCAAAGAAATCCCATAAAGTCCAACTTCTCCCAATTGTTTAAAAGGTTTCCAACAGTGAGTGCAGCATTTGTCCTGCTGATGGCTGACAGGATACTGCAGACCTCGGGGTCTGCTTTGGGTCTGACTTCCATTGAGTGAAATCAGAGATTATATTTAGATAGTTGGAAAATACTGCGTGTTAGATAAGGGGGCAGTGCAGGCTCTCTGAGCTGCTCAAGCCACTGTAACTGCTCTTCTGCTCTTCTGGCTGGAGTCCCCTGCCCTATCCCCAGGCCCTCCAGCCCTATGTTCCCTTGGGGGCTCCTGCTGGTGTTACCAGGTCGCTGCTTTCCACACTTGTCAAGGCCCTGGCTCTGACTCACTCCTCAAGCTCTGAGGATTCATAGATCTCTGAGGTCTCCCTCCCTACCTCTACCCACCAACCAGGGTCTTCCACTCTGCAATCAGGTCATTCACTGATCTTGAAGGGACATTAGGAAGGAGAATATGAGGGGCAAAAGTCTTGCTGTGGGCTCTCAGCTCTGTGTGCTGTGCTCTGCTACACAGAGTGTGCTGTCTTCACAGTGTGCTGTCTATATAGTGTGCGCTGTCTACGCAGCGTGCAATGTCTTCACAGTGTTCTGCCTACACAGCGTACTCTGTCTACACAGCGTGCTCTGTCTACAGTGTGCACTGTCTACACAGTGTGCTCTGTCTACACAGCCTGTGCTGTCTACAGTGTGCTCTGTCTACACAGCATATTCTATCTACACATTGTGTTCTGTCTACACAGCATGCTCTGTCTACACAGCGTGTGCTGTCTACACTGCGTGGTCTGTCTACACAGTGTGCTCTGTCTACAGAGCATGCTTTATCTACACATTGTGCTCTGTCTAAACAGTGTGCTGTCTACACAGTGTGCTCTGTCTACAGAGCATGCTTTATCTACACATTGTGCTCTGTCTAAACAGTGTGCTGTCTACACAGTGTGCTCTGTCTACAGAGCATGCTTTATCTACACATTGTGCTCTGTCTAAACAGTGTGCTGTCTACACAGTGTGCTCTGTCTACACAGTGTGCTCTGTCTACACAGTGTGCTGTCTACACAACATGTGATGTCTTCACAGTGTTCTGCCTACACAGTGTGCACTGTCTATACAGTGTGCTCTGTCTACAGAGCATGCTTTATCTACACATTGTGCTCTGTCTAAACAGTGTGCTTTCTACACAGTATGCACTGTCTACACAGTGTGCTCTGTCTGCACAGTATGCTCTGTCTACACTGCGTGGTCTGTCTGTACAGCATGCTCTGTCTAAACAGTGTGCTGTCTACACAGTGTGCTCTGTCTACACAGTGTGCTGTCTACACAACATGTGATGTCTTCACAGTGCTCTGCCTACGCAGTGTGCACTGTCTACAGTGTGCTCTGTCTACACAGTGTGCTCTGTCTACACAGTGTGTGCTGTCTACACTGCGTGCTCTGTCTACACGTCATGCACTGTCTACACAGCATGCGCTGTCTACATAGTGTGCTCTGTCTATGCAGCGTGCACTGTCTACACAGTGTGCACTGTCTACACAGTGTGCACTGTCTACACAGTGTGCTGTCTACAGAGTGCAATGCCTACACAGCATGTGCTGTCTACACAGTGTGCTCTGTCTA
The DNA here is from genome assembly GCF_000334495.1 of Tupaia belangeri chinensis. Lineage (NCBI taxonomy): Eukaryota > Metazoa > Chordata > Mammalia > Scandentia > Tupaiidae > Tupaia > Tupaia belangeri. Next base: position 1,911,612 of record NW_006159480.1, on the reverse strand, counting down.
CACAGCATGCACTGTCTACAAAGAGTGCACTGTCTACACAGCATACCCTGTCTACACACAGATTGCTCTGTCTACAGTGCATGCTGTCCACTCAGCGTGCTGTCTACACAGTGTGCTGTCTACAATGCATGTGCTGTATACACAGAGTGCTCTGTCTACAGTGTGCACTGTCCACACAGAGTGTTCTGTCTACACAGTATGCTGTCTACACAGCATTCTCTGTCTACACAGTGTGCTGTCTACAAAGAGTACGCTGTCTACACAGCATGCGTTGTGTACACAGTGCGCTCTGTCTGCACAGTGTGTGCTGTCTACATAGCATTCTGTCTACACAGTGTGGTCTGTCTACACAACATGCACTGTCCACAGAGTACTCTGTTCACACAGCATGTGGGAGAAAGAGAGGAACCCAAGACAGCGTCTTGTCATGCTGCAGCCTCCTCGCAGCCCTCTAACTGGCCTGTGGCCCTCTGGCCAGCAAGGTCACAGGCAGGCAAGTGCCCACCCACAGTGTGTCTCAACTCATACTGAGATCCAAACCACAAGGGACCGATGGCTCCAGCATGGCAGAGCAGTGTATTATTCTGAACCCATGTAAATCTTAAAAGTTTAAAAAAGACATAATTTGGCAACTGTCCCATTTCCCTAGCTCTGTTTTGTAGATAATGTACAAAAATTTATAAACAGTATGCAAAAAAAAATTGCACTTCAGAATAGCTTTTTAAAAATTATTTAATTAATTTGTCCATTTGATACAGGCATTCACCAGAGAGAGGCAGTGTAAAAGCAAGCTACCAGGTCTGGGAATTGAAATAGTCAACCATGTGGGAGTCCAGTGCCCCAACCACCCTGCCACCTGCCAGTCTTTCAAAATAGCTTAAAGCTGGGACCAGCAGGTGGCATGGTGGTTATGGTGCTGAACTGTCACATGGTCACTGCAGTTCAAGTACCAGATCTGGTGGCTTGCATTCTCATGATCCCATTCTCTCTGTCTCTGTCTCTCCCTGATCGAATTTAAAAAATAATAAAATTAAGTAAATAAATAATTCTTTAAAAAATAGCTTAAAGCCAACATTTTTCCAGGCTTCACAGTTATATTTACTATGGTATCTGATATAATTCTCATACTATACTGATTAGATTCTTTAAATTACTCAAGTTATTTTGTGCTACTTTAAATTGTACTTTGGTATGTGATCTTGAGTCTTCTCAGGACATTTTATAGCTTCTGCTGGTTGATTCTTTGCTTCTTGCAACTAGAAGAATTAAAAAACAATAACTTTACTAAGAGTCTATTATAGTATAAATCTGCCCTTCACCTATTTGTAACTAAACTTTATTGGACCACAATCACATCCTTTCATCTACATATCATTTATGACTCCTTTTGTGCTGTAATTGCAGAGCTTAGTTGTTATTACATGGCAGGAATTTTATGGTACTTAAAGTATAAAAGAATGCCCTTTCCAGAGAAGCTTACCAACTCCCTGTATGGGACCACAGTACATTGTTCTTGTTTATAAATTATATTTTACCCGATAAATAGTTCAACTTACAAAACTGGTCTGATGGGGGAAAGATAGGAAGTGACCTTATGCTAAGTGTTGATGTTTTTGTATTCTCAAAACCACTATCTCAACTATGACTTTAAATATTCATACATATCAGTGACCATGAATGTGCCAGTAATTATAAAAAGTAACATGAGGCTTTAGCTGACAGTCAACAGTTTCAGTAATGGTCTCACACTATGAACAAAGAGGTCATACCTGGTCTGAGCCCAGCTCTCCCAGTTATTAGCCCTATGACCTGGAGCAAAGTACCTTCCTGGGTCTACCTCCTCTACTGTAAAATGGACATCATCCTAATATCTACCTCACTGGGATACTGGAAAGATTAAGTTGGGAAATGTACAAAAGGCATTTAGAAGCATAGCACACAGTGCCCTTTATAGAATATCTGCTGTTAGTATTTTCACTATTGTATTTTGTTGTTGCTTATAGACAGCTTTTTAACATTTTACACTGAAACAATCCCAGTAAAAGAGATCAAAGGAAACTACATTTTAACATTAGCTTGAAATAGATTTGCTATTCCTGATTTGGTTTTCTTCAGGAAATTGACAATTGCATCGTCATCTATGCCTTTTAGAACTGCTCGGTCAAATGCACACAATTTTATTAAATTAAGTCTGTCTCACAAAAACACAACTGTGTCATCCAAGGTAAAAAAAATATCAGCTTCTCAGGAGATAAAGTACTATTTGTATGATTTCCTCAATCTGACTAAATGAAGTAATACACTAATTTTGTTGCCCTGGTTTTATCATTCCTTGTAAGTTTTGCTTTAGTCTTTTTGTGCCTGCTTGCCTCATTAGAAGAAGTGTTTTACTTGTAAATTAAGAACTTTCAGAAATCACTGACTCACCTCAAGTAAAAAAGACACCTTAGAAGAGGACTTACAACCTCGTTGAAGTGTCTTACTTCAAACAACATTTATAATATACAGATACGAGTTTAGCTGAACAAAATGCAAACATAGGTCTTAATACATAGAGTAAGTTAATTTCATATAAACAATGTCTGCAATTAAGTATTAGCAAGACCACCCCTGTTGATGAAGGCAGACAACCTTGAACTGAGAAATGTGGGAAGCTGCACACCAGCGAGTCTGCCGAGGTTTCTCAGAGGGCAAACTATTACCATGATTGGTTCCCTTCCAAAAACCTGACCTTCAAAACCTTGCTCTGATTGGCCACTAGAACCCCTCAAATTTGATTTGCATATCCACCACCTCATGATTGGTCCAAAAGCAACCAATCATAACCCACCATTAACAACCAATCAGGGCCCACCATTTACAACCAATCATGGTCCACC
>NW_006159480.1:1906884-1908456 GCF_000334495.1 Tupaia belangeri chinensis | reverse complement strand
TCTCCGTGCTGCTCACAGTAGACGACGCGACCCTTAAGAGCTGTGACACTGCGTCGTCTCTGTGCTGTACCGTGCTGCCCACAATAAACAGACGACACTGTCATCTCCGTGCTGTAACACTACGCTGCTTGCCCCAGCTCTCACTCCTTCACTCAGGAAACCCGTTCGGCTGTCCCCCCAGGTCGGGACAGAGAAAGCCTATGGCAACTCAGTGTTTAGCTAAATTGTTCTTCAAGACACCATCACAGATAGACTGATGGAACTTTTCTATTGCTATTGTATTTTTTTAAGAGAGAATTTTGTCATAGGATGTGTGGGTTCACCAGAGAGACAGAGAAAGAGGGAGGGACAGAAAGTGAGTAACCCCCTCTCCCCCATGGTGATGACCACAATCCCTTTTCCTCTATTCTCCTTTCAGGATTTTGGACATGCACACATAAGTTTCAAGCCACTGGGTCTCAAACTGTGGTCAACCACGTGGGAGCCCAGTGCCTTAACCACTATGCCACTTGCTGGCCCCATTATTGTATTTTTTAAAAAAGAATTATTTATTTTTTATTATTTGAGAGAGATTTTAACTGTAGGGTATGTGTGGTTGCTGGAGAGAGAGACAGAAAGTGAGAAATTACCCCCGGGGGGATGGCCACACCAAAACCCTTCCTCCTTCATTCTCCTATCAGGATTTTGGGCATGCACAAACACAGGTCCAGAACAGAAACTATGGTCAACTATATGGGAGTCCAGCAATGCAAATATTAAGCCATTTGCTGGTCCCCTATTACTATTATTTTTAAAACTTACTGTAGGGCATGTGTGTTCATCAGAGAGAGACAGAGAGGAAAAGTGAGGAAGGAAGCCTCCAGGTCCAGGACTTGAAATGCAGTAGTCCACATGGGAGTCCAGCACCTTAACCACCATGCCTCCTATTGGACCCTTGCTACTGTATTTTATGTTCCAATAAAATCTGATGCTTTTTCATAAGGCTCTGAGGAATCTGTTCCCAGCACTGAACCACCAACAAAAAGAAAGAAACTGCTCTTCAGAAACCTGCATAGAAAACTCCTCCTGTAGGGACCACATTGTTAACCACAGCAGAAGAGCGACTTTGGCACAGAAGTCATTCACAGCAAAAGGGGAGTAAATTATTCTCAGATGCAGAAACATTCTTCAAAGAGTGATCCAAAACTGAATACACCACCAAATGGCTGAAAGGACAGAAGAGCCTTAAGTGTGAGAAAACCAGGAAATATATCTTCATCAAAAGAACACGATAGCTCTCTATCTCTTGAAAAAACAGAAGAAGTTACAGAAGTGTCAGAGTGAATTCAGAACATTTATGATGACAAAACTCTATGAGATGGAATAGAAAAGAGACAATAACTCCAGGAGATAAGAAAGTCTTTCCATGATTTGAAAGAAGAAATGGACACCATAATAAAAGAGAATCAAATGGAACTGTTAGAGATGAAGTTGGTAATACAGGAAATCAAGACCTCTCTCCAAAGTATCAAAGCTGATTAGACCATACTGAGGATCAAATCTTAGATGCAGAAGGCAAAACCTCAGACCTAG
>NW_006159480.1:1906028-1906648 GCF_000334495.1 Tupaia belangeri chinensis | reverse complement strand
GAATATTATTCTTGGCAAGATTATTTTTCATATGGAAAAAAAAGATAAAAATCTTTTCAGACAAAACTTAAAAGAATTACCAAAACTAGAGGAGTTCTTCAAGAAATTCTGAAGAGAGTGCTGTACTAGGAAACCTAATAAAGGGGCAGATAGAAATAGAGAATAAAAATCAACCAAGAAATTGGCCAATTTTTTTTTTGGAGAGGTTTTTGCTATAGAACACATGCACTTGTCAGAAAGACAGAGAGAGACAGAGACAGTAAGTGAGAAATCACACCCCAGGGGAGATGGCCACACCACACTCCCTTTTTTTCCACTCTCCTCTTATCTTGGGCATGCTCAGTGTGAGTTTAAGCCACTGGGTCCAGGACTCTAACCATGGTAGACTACACGGAAGTCCAACAACATAGCCATTATGGCAACTGCTGGTCCCAAAATTGGCCAATTTGATGGTAGGGACAAGTCCAGAAATATTGATAACAACATTGAATGTTAATAGATTAAATTCTCCAATCAAGAGACACAGATTGGCTGAATGGATAATAAAACAGAAACCCTCTATCTGTTGCCTACAAGAAACACATCTCATGAATAAAGACATACATAGACTAAAAGTGAAG
>NW_006159480.1:1902857-1904702 GCF_000334495.1 Tupaia belangeri chinensis | reverse complement strand
AAAAAAGTTGTTGATAACATCTATAGCATTATAAAGTTACAAATAAAAAGACTATCAAATAATTTTTTTACTAAGGGCTGTACCAACAGATTTCATATTTGAGGCCAATAAGAGCAAATGGCAATGCCCTTTTATATGAGACACTTTCTCAAAAAGCCAAAACAATAAAACTAGATGCCAAAGATGCACATTACCATTATGTTTAGACCATCTCTACTGACATATGTATAATTAGAAATAGTTTGTCCTCTCTCAATCTTCAGTCAGGAGATGGAGGGATTTTTATGATAATTTTGATAATGTATTAAAAAAAAGAATTGTAATAGCTATGGAAACAATACACCAAAAATAACACAAAGTGAGCCAATGTAACACATCTCTTAAAGTCCTCTTCTTGAGTTACCCAATTGTCCCCACTATGTAGTGGTTTTTAAGAAACTTAACTAGAAAAAAGCAATCCTTTGTCCTTTTCAGTTTTTTTTTTACAGTTTTTTACACACATTGTATATACAACTTTTAAAAATAACTGCACAGTTTTATATCTCACTACTAGAGAAGTGCAGTCCAGGCAGACCATGCTTCTCAATATGTTAAAAATATTAAATAAAACCCAACCAGTTTCATACTTTTCTAATAGTCAAGTTGGCTGGAAAAAAAGGGGTGGGGGTGGGGGGACTGGAGAAAAGAAAAGGCAGTTGCAAGATGGAATCAATCTTTCTTCACAAATATACTACTTAAAATCTTGCCATTTCCTCATCTTACCCCTTTTACAGATCTCTAAAATCTCACCTTTAAAGTTGGAAATAACACATTGCTAAGTTGTAGAAAAAATCTGTTGCAACATGCATATGTCAACTGCCCACTCAACCAACTGCAACCCAGAGGATTTTTCTGGCCCAGGAGAAAGAGGGCACAATAAGATGATCTCTGCTGTAGAGTTACTGCTCCAGTTTACAACTTCATGTGTCTTTCGGGATGTTCCTTGGACATGCACATGTGACACTGCACTTTGTGATTCTTTTTTCCGCAAGCAGATTTCCCCTTCACTCTGTCTTTTATCCCAAGAAAGCCAGTGTCATCCATCCGAAGGTTGTCCAAGATAAACCAAACTCTCTTCTGTGTTACCACATACAGCAGAACCTGCTGGATATAAGCATGCCTTTGGAAGTTTTCTAAAGGCAGCCCCCAGGAACTCATATCCTAGTGCAAAAGCTAGTCTTATCCTCCATGTCCAAGGTGACTCCAATTCTTTCGCCAATCTGATATTTTGGTGCATTGTTGCACTGTGGAAAACGGTCATGGACTTCTCCATTATGTAGCAGATTAGTGTCCACCAGATTCCAGCCCTAACTCTGGTCATCACTGCCCAACAATGCCACATAACCTTGACACTGCATGGGGGCCCATTTTGTGGCAATTCCTATCACTGCCACAGTGCCCAGAGGCCCGTCCCACCATATTTCCCAGGCGTGGCGACCCTCACTGGAACCAGTCTTGGTCCTTGCACCATCAGTGCTCTGAGCAATAGCGTTTTGATGCTAAGTGAGGCCATTCTTAATGTAGACATTCCTGGAGCAGTCATCAGTGCTGAAGGCCTATTGGAAAGCTGGTCCCTTGGCCTTGTAGCTGGGCAGGTTGCAGAGGATGTCTGTGTGCAGATCCTCTTCTGCCAGGCTGCAGGCACACAGGCTCCGCCACACCTCGCTGCTCTTGTCACCTTGCAGGCAGCGGTACCAGTGCTTGAACACCAGGGCGCAGCTCCGCAGCTCGGACAGGAGCTGGCCGCAGGGCCACCGCTGTGCTCCCCCCTCCCCCCCAGTCTCGGCTGGGGGGGGCCAGCCCCCC
>NW_006159480.1:1898643-1902369 GCF_000334495.1 Tupaia belangeri chinensis | reverse complement strand
AAGGCACGGTGATTCCTAGCAGTTGTCACTCCTCAGAGAGCGATCTTAGAGGAGTGTCCGACTTAGGACATGCAACTTCCATTGAGCCAATCCACCCCCACCAAGGCTGGTCCCCGGCACATGTCCAAGGTGACTCCAATTCTTTCGCCTATCTGATATTTTGGTGCATTGTTGCACTGTGGAAAATGGCCATCGACTTTTCCATTATGTAGCAGATTAGTGTCCACCAGATTCCAGCCCCAGCTCTGGTCATCACTGCCCAGCAACGCCACATAACCCTGGCACTGCATGTGGGGCCCATTTTGTGGCAATTCCTATCACTGCCACAGTGCCCAAAGGCCCCTCCCACCATATTTCCCAGCCGTGGCGACCCTCATTGGAACCAGTCTTGGTCCTTGCACCATCACTGCTCTGAGCAATAGCGTTTCGATGCAAAGTAAAGCCATTATTCTTAATGTAGACATTCCTGGAGCAGTCATCAGTGCTGAAGGCCTGTTGGAAAGCTGGTCCCTTGGCCTTGTAGCTGGGCAGGTAGCAGAGGATGTCTGTGCGCCGATCCTCTTCTGCCAGGCCGCAGGCACACAGGCTCTGCCACACCTCGCTGTTCTTGTCACCTTGCAGGCAGCGGTACCAGTGCTTGAACACCAGGGCACAGCTCCGCAGCTCTGACAGCAGCCGGCCAGAGGGCCGCCCCTGTGGCCACCGCCTTCTCCTGTCTCCACTGGGGAGGCCAAGCCTTGCCTGGAGACAAGAGCAACTCGTTCACTCCTTTCGGTGCCAACCACTGGCACCTCCACTGCTCCTGCCCCTGCCCGGGTCGATCGCTGACCCCGCCTCACTTATGGCAGAAGCACTGGCCGCAATGGCGACCCCGCCCCTCCCCCGCTGCTCAGCGCTGGCTTCAGAACTGTCCGGCATGCCAGGCCTCCCCTCGGCTCGCCAGGTGCTCCGCTATGCGGGTTGAGGGCACGAAGCAAGGGCCAAAACAGGCAACATTATAACAGACATAATAGAAATACAAAACATCAAAAGAAGATACTATGAGCCACTCTACCCCAACAAACGACAAAACCTGGATGAGATGGACAAATCCCTGGGATCATATCATCTATCAAGATTGAGCCAGAAGGACATAGAAAGCCTTACTAGGCCCATAACAGGCAATGAGATTGAACTATGTATGTACATGCCTAACATAGAGGAGAATGGAGGAGAAGGGATGGCAGCATGGCCAACCCACCCTGGGGGTGATTTCATACTTTCTGTCTCGGTCTCTCTGGCAAGCGCATGCATCCTATAGCAAACAAACAAAAAGGATATGTAGATATTTGTATATTTCTACATATCTATGTATATATATATATATATATATATATGTATATATATATATATATGCATCTGTGTATTGTTTATATGTATTATTTAATATTTGAAAGAGACATAACATTTCACTTGTATAAAATGTTTTCTAGTTTCTGAACAATCTCAGCTTATCATTAAACTAAACAGTGAAATCAAAATTGATGAAGTAGATATTATAGGTATTAAACACAGAAAATTAAAATTCAGAGGAATTAAATGACTGTCAATTCTACACAGCTGCTGAATTCAAAATCCAATATTTGAACAAATGGTTTAATTCAATGCTTATTTATTCATTTACTGAACAAATATTTATTCTGATCCTGGAAAAAATATTTACAGTACACAAAAACAAAAAAGATTAGTATTAAAATATATAAATGAATTATACAAATTGGTTAAAATGCTTAAGTAATCCAAGAAAATAAATTGGCATTAATAAAAAGAAAAAGGAAAACATATATATGGCCACGAATATATAAAAGATGTTCAGGAGCAGGCAGGTGACATGGTGGTTAAGGGTGCTAGACTTCCACATGGCTGACAGAGGTTTGAGTTCTGGACTTGACAGCTTGCTTTCTCACTCTCTCTCTCTCATTCTCTCTCTCTGTGTCCATATCTGCTCAAATCAAAATAAATAAAGTTAAACTAATTCTTAAAAAAAAAAGAGGTGTTTCATAAACTAACCTCTATTGCCAAAGTCACCCTGTGTAAGAAGAGTGCAGTAGAAGGAATCTCACTCTCTGGCCCCAAAATATACTCTCTGGCCCCAAAATATCTTACAAAGTTGTGATAACCAAATCAGCATGGAATTGGTGTGAAAACAGACATGGAAAAATGGGACAATATAAAGATCCCAGAAATAAACCCTAAAACATACAGCCAACCGATTTTTTGACAAAAGGTACCAATCAATCCAGTGGAAAGAGGAAAACCTCTTCAAATGGTGCTGGAAAAACTGGTTGTCTACTTGAAGAAAGATGAATCTGAACCCCTACCTCTTACTCTTTACAAAAATCAACTCAGTTGGATCAAAGATAAAAACCTAAGACTTCAAACTATAAAACTACTGGTGGAAAAAACTGGGGAATCTCTGGGAGACATTGGGGTAGGCAATGACTTTCTAAATAAGACCCCCAAAGCACAGTCAATAATCTGAAAAATGGACAAGTGGGATTACATCAGATTAAGAAGTTTCTGCACAGCAAAAGACATAGTAATTAGTGTGAATCAGCAACTCTTAGAATGGGAGAGTATTTTTGTAAACTATGCTTCAGATAATGGACTGAACCAGAATATACAGGAAAACACGAGTGGCTTACATGAAAAAAGATGAACCCAATTAAAAAATGGGAAAATGAACTGAAAAAAATCAACTCTCTAAGGAAGACATATGAACACCCCAAAAGTATATGAATAATGCTCAACATTCCTCATCATAAGGGAGATGCAGATCAAAACCACAATACGATATTACCTAACCCCACTCGGAATGACTAAGATTTTTAAAAAGCAATAAATGATAAGTTCTGGCAGGGCTGTTGGGAAAAAGGAACTTTCCTTCATTGCTGGTTAGAATGTAAATTGGTCTAGTCACTGTGGAGAACAATATGGAGATTCCTTAAAGATCTACAAATAGAACTACCGTATGATCCAGCAATCCCATTCCTTGGTATCTACCCAAAGGAGAATGCTTAGTCAGAAAAGTGCTTGCACATCTATGTTTACTGTGGCATTATTCACAATTGCTAGTACATGGAACCTATTCAAATGTCCATAACAGAAGAAGGATTGAAAAAGTGTAGCACATGTACTCTATGGAATACTACTCAGCCATTAAAAAAAAAAGATGACCTTGGCTTTTGATAGAATGTGGACAGATATGGAAAATTTATTGCTGAGTGAAGCAAGCCAGGCTATGGAGGAGAGATGTTGTATGTCTCCACTTAATCCATATCAACCGTCTGCACTCTACAGCTGAAACTGGAAGATTAGAAGATATTAAAACATGGAAAATGGTTATGGATACTGGATACAGTGTGGGAAGAGCCTGGCAGAAGGAAGGGAGTCTTGAGGAAAGACATTAAGAAGAAAAATAGAGAGACAAGATATTTATGGGACACAGAAATGGATTACTACCTGTTGATGATAAGGTGTACAGCATCCCTAACTGGTCTGATGTGAAATGTATTCTTGTTGGAAAATTTGCTTTATGAGCGAAGTGGTTTATAGTGATTGAATGTATGACATAAATTAAAATAAAATATATTAAATTAAAAGAAAGTTATTTTTAAAATCTGATGCTTTAGGTAGATGGCATGCCCCTAGACATTGCACTGACTTGTTTTCACACCACTGTGTAAC
>NW_006159480.1:1888082-1898165 GCF_000334495.1 Tupaia belangeri chinensis | reverse complement strand
AAATTGTTAAATTGTTCTGCACAGACTAGACCAGTGCCCAAAAGAGAAGGGAAGTGAGTTAAAGCAGCCAGAGAAAGCTTTGTGAAGGAAAAACCATGAGCCCAGTCTGAACAAACACAACTGGATGAACAGAAGGTGAAAACACAGAAAGCACAGCACAGTGAGTCTAACAAAAGAAAGAAAGCTGTCCCCTAAATGTGTATCCTGAAACTCGTTATATTATTCAACCAGCTGTCGATGTACTGTTAACATGTTAAATTTTATAGTACTGGAATTCTGATTTGACTTCATCCCTTCTTTAAATCCTGGGTTTTGGTCTCTGCCAACAGCTCCATGCTGCCGCCATGGCCAATGTGGAAGATGGCAAGGAGCCCTGCACCCTGTCCTCTCACGCTGGGAGTGCGGGCTCCAAGGTGGGGGGCGACAGGGTGTTCTTGCTCAAGAAGTGGAACTCGGTGGCCAAGTGGAACTGGGACGTGGAGTGCAATACGTGTGCCATATGCAGGGACCAGGTGATGGATGCCTGTCTTCGATGTCAAGCTGAAAACAAACAAGAGGATTGTGTTGTGGTCTGGGGAGAATATAATCATTCCTTCCATAACTGCTGCATGTGCCTGTGGGTGTAATAGAGCAACTGCTGCCCTCTCTGCCAGCGGGACTGGGTGGTCCGAAGAATCAGCAAATGAGAGTGTAGGAAGCTTCCTTGGTGCAGTTATCCAGGAAAGACCTGGTAGAGCGTGTTACCAAGTGCCCTGTGAAAGCTGGAACACTCCAGGGAGTTCATTCTTCACATAGGAGGCCATGGATCTGTGGGCCTTTGGGACTCCACAAGGCATTACTTAGCCTTTCCTGATTTTATTTTCAGAAATCCTCTACAATTATGAAGGTAATTTATTAAAGATCATCTTTCCTACCTCTGTAGTGTGTGTCATACAGAATGCTCAGAAGTGCTTAAAAAAGAGAGAGAGAGAGAAAACTCCAGATTGGTCTTTATAATCTACCTTTATAATCTACCACAGCAGGGGCTGTGGAGGCAGCTCCATTCAGAGAACTTTGTGCATGCTTATGGTTGACCAGTTAAAAAGAGAATGTAATAGTAACAAATAAAGTGCCGTTTAAAATCCTTATCCTTAATTTGTTCCTGATATCTATTTTTGGTGGGAAGGGAGGATGATCCACTATATTTGAGAATTTTAAATTTGGACCAGTGAACAGGATAAATATTAATAAAATTTAACCTCTGGGTAAATGAGATTTTGCTTATCCTACATGTTATGTCTGTGACATGAGTCACAGAAAACCCGGGTCTTCACTCACATCACCATTGAACAACCCAGATCTTCACTCACATCACCATTCAGTCACTGAGTGGGAAAGGATGTAAGTGTTTTCTAGCTCTGATTAGATTATGTTGTAATTGAACTGTGTTAATGAGGGGGAACGTTTACCATTGTAGCTTTGGGTCAAAAAGTTTATTTTTTCATATTTTTATAAATTTACTCTATTTACCTTTACAAAATTAAATCCTGGGTTTTGTCTTCTAAATTAATGTAATTATGTGATACAACCTCCAGTGAAGCCCCTTGCATAGATTGTGGTTTTAGGGCCTCAGCCAATTCTTATTGAAGCTGTCTCATAGCTACCTGATAAGATAATCCCATTACTTGTGTCATAAATCACCATATTACTCAATTATGGTGGTAATATATTACCGTAATGTATACACTGAAAACATCTCCATGTACATCACTTTGCGTTTTTCCCTCATGTGCACACAACCCTGTTTACTACTGATTCAGTTCAGGGCATAGTGAAGGGGCTATCTTCCTGCCTACTCAGTCCTGGGTTACTTAGACAGGAGAAACTTTCCCTTAGCCTACTCGTCCCTCCTCCTCTGATGAATCTGCAAAGCTTGACAGTGCCTGTGGGTGAGGCTGGTGAGGGCACACTCTCTTTTAACCTTTTATATCTTTTTTTTAGGAGAGGATTCAAATTAAACTTTTGTATCTCTTTTCATGAGAGGTTTCAAATTAATTTCAGAGTTCCTCACATATTCAATCTCTGATCCAGAATCCTCCCAAAATATTCCTATTAGAGTATAAGAGTACAATTCCAACATCTTTCAATGTAGTCTTTAGGTAACCAGCCTCCACCTCCTTCCCTGGCCTCAACTACTACATCTCTTCCCAGTACTCACTCCATTCCTGCTTTCAAAATGTCCCTAAAGAATTTATAGTATACTAAATAAAAAGATCATTAATAAATCACAGATAGCTAATTATCTTTGTGCAGAACAAAGTAATATCCAAATGACAGTAACTGAGCCTTGAAATAAAATTATGAGTAAATTATTTGTAAAAATGTTCAAAATAAATTATAAATAACAGTGGGGAGACTAAATCAAAAGTTTTTCCCACATTAGCTACATTTGTCTCAAATTATGATTTAAAGAAAAGTAGATGTCATTAAAGAATTGTGAGGTTATCAGAATACATAATTTGAGGCTCAGCTAAGATGGGCTGGTAAGAGGCTACTTTCTGGAGGCTGGAACCATATGAGAAGCTGGGGGTTAAATGCCGCTCTAATGAGCACAGTGTTGTGTGCTGGCAGTTTTAGCAACTCAGGGAAACTGAGGAAGCTCAAGCGTGACCTGGAAAACAGAGATAATGTCTGAAAAAAGAACTAGGCATGGTTGCTTACCTGCAGTCTCAGCTGATAGGCTGAGGCAGGAGGGTGGGGACAGCAAAATCCTGCCTAAAATAATAATAATAATAATCTGAGACTAAAATATTTCCATTCAAATCGCTGTGAATAAAATTACACTACCTAGCAAGACATAAAAAAGGTAATGAATGAAAAGCATTATGAGATAGAGCAACTAACATTTAGTTCATTCTGGAAATCTGTAACAAACTGTCTAGGTAACCACCTAGTTGAATATTTTTTAAAACTAATTAATTACTTTTTAAAAATTTCTTTTATACATTCAATCTTAATCTCAATATACTCGTTTTTCTGGGTCAGTATGTGGTGTGGAGGTTAAAGAGCTAGATCCTACAGGGCCAACTACAGTTGAGTCCTACAACTGAAAATCTTAAAAAGCACACCAGGTACGTATACGTGTACACTCAGAATCCCCAGGAGAGAGAGGAGAAGGGATTGTGATGTAGCCGTCCCTCCAATGTGTAATTTCTCAGTATTCACCTCTTTCTGTCTGTCTCTCCAGCGAGCATGTGTACTCTACAGCAAACTAAATAAATGAACAAAAAATGCTTCATTTTAAGTGTGAACATGTCCATTTGTCTGCTTCATCATGGTTATAAAAGGATGCAACATAAAGACATTAAAATAATTTCAGCAATATATGTCTACATTATTATCGGTCTATTAACAACTAATAACTCAGTCTTTTAAGATTTCATAAGCGATACAATGTCCACTCAAAATATCTTATGTTCCACTTTTTTTTTTAAACTGGGAGCAATGTATGTTTCCTCCTTTTTTTTCAAGAATTATTTTTAAACTTTATTTATTTATTTATTTAGCTTAATTTAACCAGAGAGAGAGAGAGAGGGAGAGAGGGAGAGAGAGAGAAAAAGTCAGAAAGGAAGCCACCAGGTTCAGGACTTTAACTGTGGTTGGTCATGTGGGAGCCTAGTGCTTCAACCACCATGCCAATTGCTGGCCGGCCCCAATATATATATATAGATGTCTGATTTTGATCATAATCTTGTATAGCAGTAGCCAGTCTAGCACAGTATGACTTAACTTCAAATTCCAGTCTTTCCTTCTCACTCTGCAGTTTAGAATTTAGCATTGTATTCTCAGTTGACAGAACAAGCTGTCCATTATAATGGGCTATTGTTTGTTCTATTGTTGCTTCATTCTGTTTAATAGTCTTTTGAAGGTCATTATTCTTTTCCTTTATAATTTGAATGTCCTCAACATACTTCTTTTCCTTTTTTTACTGAGATTTTTTATTGTTTTTATTTTCTGTCTCAGTTCAGCAACTTCATTCTCCAACTTGTGATTGTGATCCAGTAGATCTTTTTCTCTGTCATGACTATCAGAAATTTAAGTAAAATAAAGGAGACTTTTTGTGTAGTACTCAGTAAAATGACATATTAAAATTTCTTCTGAAATTAAAAAATAATCTGTATGCTTATACAATCTAAGTGTTACAATAGTGTATATTTATTTGAACAAAAATTGGGACATAAAACTCAAGCCTTATAAAAACATAAATTCCCCAAAGTTCAAAAATGTAATTGAAGACAATGACGCTCTGAACATAAAAAAGAAACCATGAGAAAATGTTTAAGTATCTCAACAAAACCAAAGCCAGCAAGTGGCATAAAGGTGAAATAGGCTGGATCCCACATAACCAGCTCCATGATTCAAGTCCAGGGACTGGTGGATTGAAAATCACACAGGGTATGTGTGTGGGCATGCCCAAGATGTCAGGAGGAGAATGGAGGATAAGAGATTGCAGCATGGTTACCTTCCCCTTCATTGTCTCTCTCCAGTGAGAGAAAAACCCTTAAAAAAAAGAAAAGAAAAAAAAGAAAGAAGGAAAAGAAAAAGGCAAAAACTGTTAAAGGGCAGCAGCCTTGGTGGTTAAGGCGCTGGACATGGCTAACTGCAGTTTGAGTCCCTGACCCAGAAGTTGCTTTATCACTTTCTCTCTCTCTCTCTCGCTCCCTCTCTCTCACTCGCTCGCTCACATGCTCCATAGCAAATTAAAATAGTAATAAATTAAATTAAGTAAACAATTCTTTTTAAAAAAAGAGGGAGCCTATCTAAGCACAAGGTCCTTTATCCCACATGACTTAATTCTAATTTTAACTGCATAAATAACAGCTAAATTTGTCTAAGAGCAAAATAGTTCTTAAATACAGGTAAATGTAGTCTGATGAAATAAATTTATTTTACAAAACATTTAGCTAGATTTATTAGACTTTCAAAGCTATTTAGCTCGTATTTTAACATAAAAATGCCTAAAGTGGGCCAGCAGGTGTAGTGGTGGCTTATTATAGGGCCAATCAAGTGGTCTGAGTCTCAGACTAGCAGCTTGTACAACATGATGGTTGTGTGTGTATGTGTACCCAAAATCCCAAGAGGACAGGATCACGCACATGTCGTTCTGTCTAACCCCTAAGCTAGTCTCATGTGGTAGGAAGTTCCTCTTGTTATGTCTCTCTGTCTCTATCCTGTGACTGCACACATTCTATGGCAAAAGTCTAAAAATAAAAGGGTAAATTAACATGTATGTTACTGACTAAACCCAACTCACCTCACATCCCTTTACTCAACAAAAAATTATGTTAAAAATATAACGTCATCTCTACATGAACCATCAAGACCAGTTAAGCCTTTTATGAACTTAGAAAAGTATTACTTTCCCTGAAGAACTCTAAAGAGTCATCCTATTTCAATTGCAGCTGTCCTCAACTACTTTCATCACCAGTAGTGACTATATCTTGTCACTTAATTTTAACAGCAAAAATGGAGGGCTGGCAGATGGCATGATGGTGAATGTACTGGACTGCAACTCAAGTCCCTGACCCAGCGACTTGTTTTCTCATGGCTTGTTTTCTCAAATTCTCTCTCTGTCTTTCTGCAACCCCCTCTCTCTACCCCACTACAGTGAGCACACATAAACTACAGCAACTAAAATAAAATAACAAATGAAATTAAATAATTCTTTTAAAAATAGTAAAAATGATAACAATGATTTTAAAAAGAAGACTGGACAACCTGGAGCCAGTCAGTGATGAAGTGGTCTTTTTAACATCCACTCGGTTTTTCTGATATTGTTTTTAGGTCTAGAAACATCCACTCCATAGGTGACACAGTTGGGAGGACATCAACTGTCCAACTTGCAAAAATTACTTTTGTTCTATAGGATTTTGATCCCTTTCACATCAACAGCTACAAACTGAGCTTTGAGGAATTACATCCTTATAAAAGGAAACAAACACAATAAACCTACATGAGGTCAAAAGTTTTTTTTTTTTAATATTCAAGTGTAATGCTTCAGTTAAAATATGCATTTCAGGGTCAGCATGTGGCATAGAGATTGGGGGCTACCACAGTTCAAGTCTCGGACCTGACAGATTGCTTTCTCACTCTCTCCCTCTCTCTCTCTGTCCCTCTCTGGTCAAATTAAAGTAAATAAATAAATATATAAATTTAAATAAAATAATTATTTTAAAAAGTACTTATTTCACCTCTGAGGTATAAACTTCCATTGGCCCCTAACCTGCCATTAGCACACAGATTCACTGGGATGTCAAAGCCCAGCTGGTCATGGAGAGAGATGACATGAACAGAAGGAAGAAAGAGCATGGAGGCCACATCTATCCAGCTGGTACGAGACCATCTTTGTGTCCCTGAAACGAGGATGGCCACTTTCCCCAGTTAAATTGCTCTGTATGAATGCAGCACTGTCTGTGGAGAGTTACTTTGAATCTGCAGCACTTCGCTACTCCAGGTATTGCTCCAACAGTTAAAAAAAAATACAGACCAAATCCATGTAAATCCTAATAGGTACAAGTAGTCTCGGTTTCAACCAAGGATTATATTGGAATAACTAAAGACATTGTTTAAAATAATTTTAAGTGTACACTTGTTACTACACTTCAAATATTGCACCATTGCTGCTCATAATGTGCTTTTCCAATAGAGTGAACAATTCTTGGCAATATTCTTAACAAAAACGTAAAACCTCACCTCAATTTACAAGCTACTAATGTTTCTGGAAAATTGAGTAATACTAAAATCTAGCCAAAAATATGCTTTTTATTGAAATGTAAAATGGAATTCGACTCCAGGATCAACATGGGTGAACAACCCCACCCTTCACATTATGTCCCATAAAATATTTGGAAATGATGCAGAATATAGGGAATTAAGGATCATTTGGCCAAGTCAGTGGTTTTCCACATCCATGGTATGTTTTGTTTATTTAAGGAATGCTTATGGTATTTTGTGAGCTGAGGCATATAAGTTAGAACTTGAGACAGTCCCACAAAGTTAATTCACCTATATTCTGCATCTTTTC
The DNA here is from genome assembly GCF_000334495.1 of Tupaia belangeri chinensis. Classification (NCBI taxonomy): domain Eukaryota; kingdom Metazoa; phylum Chordata; class Mammalia; order Scandentia; family Tupaiidae; genus Tupaia; species Tupaia belangeri. Next base: position 1,891,102 of record NW_006159480.1, on the reverse strand, counting down.
CAAATATCTTGTTACTGCATTCCTACATAGATTATTTAATATTGCTTACAGACATAATTTAATTGATAATACTAATAATATCAACCTCTACAGTGATCCAGACTCAGATTCTGGCTAAGGAAGAAGCTCAATCATTAAGTAGTATCTTCCCAAAAAGCTCCTGTATTTCTGATTGGTAAGGACAATGAATAAAAAAAAAGGAACTTCTCTCATTGAACTTGAAGCAGGTGAGACTCCATCTTGGAAGAGTGCCTCCATTATTATAAACTGTAAATTCTAATAACTAGAAATTTTTCTTCTCCTCCTTTGCCTAGAGTAAACAGAGTGATTAACACTCTTATTGTCTTTAAACCCTACTCCTCCTGATATGAAGAGACCCTGAATTCATGAATAACTCAGGGCTGATAGTTATCTAAGGTTTCTTTTCTTTTTCTTTTTTTTGAGAGTTTTTTTCTATAGGGTACATGAGCTCACCAATAAGAGAGACAGAGAGTCAGAAAGTGAGAAATCACCTCCCGGGGGGGATGGCCATGCCACAATCCCTTCTTAATTCTCCTCTTGGGATCTTGGGCATGCAAGCACACGTGCCCAGCAAGAGTTTAAGCCACTAGGTCTGGGATTTGAACTGCAGTGGAATATGTGGGAGTCAGCAACATAGCCACTACACCAACTGCTGGTCCCTTAACATGCCCTTCTTAGATGAATTGTTCTCCTTCATCTCCTTCCACCTCTTCACATCTACTGAGCTATTTCTTTGGGTGGCTTTTTTAAAGTAATTTATTTATTTTTTTAAAAGTTCTTAATTTTACATTTGATCACTGTACATTTCCACAGCATACAAAATGACTATTACCAGGATGAATACACTTCATGTCAGTGTATTTGGGGCAAGCAAACACAAGTGCTCAGTGTGTTTTTCAAGCATCCAAGTCCAGAATACGAACTGCACAGTTAGCCATGGGGAAATCATCTGCCTTAACCTACATGCCACTTGCTGGTGTTAGGACTTCCACTCTTTTCTAGGATCCTCCCCATCATTATATAAACTTAGAGGATGAATGTGACAAAAGCATGGGAAAAAGGTTTTTTAAAAAAATTTGCCTTTGTAAAATAAAAAATTGCTAGAGTGGAGGAAGGTTTTAGAAGACAGTAAAGTAGTGGAAAGGCCCAAGGAGGAAGCTCTCACCCTTGATCACTGTCTGAGGAAGGTTTTCACCTACCTTTTCCACTGGAGTAGCAGAATCACTGTCCTCAAACATGGCTCCACAGTTTGTTCTTCCAATATCATGTTTTTCTTCTACTAAAGTAAAAAAGTAAAGGGCACATGAAAATATGTGTAATTTCAAATCAATGAATAATGCAAGAATAGGCAATCTCAGACAGCTTACCATTTTCCATGTATTTCCAAACAGTAATCACTAGCTTTCTTAAGTTTGGATTTGGGGCCTCCTAATGGGGAAAAAGCAGTTTTAAGAACAAGTATCAACACTTTAATGAAGTACAAGAAACTTGTCAAAAAAGAAAAGAATAGCAAGTGTCAAATTTGATTAAATAATTGCAATATTCACCATTACTATAGGATGCAATACAAAGAGCACAGGTTTAAGAGTCTCAGGTGTAAATGTAAACCCCAATGTGATGGTACAGATAACCTCAAACATGTTACTCTTGGGGCCAGAAGGGGCAGGTGGTTAAGGTGCTGGATTCCCATACGACCAACAGCATGGTTTTAGTCTGGATCCAGCGGCTTGAAACTCATGCTGAGTGCATATATGTGTGTGCTCAAAATCCCAAAAGGAGAAGGGATTGCAGTGTGGTCATGTCCTGAGAAGTGTTTTCTCACATTCTCTCTCTGTCTTCAGCAAGCACACATGCCCTATAGCAGTATTTTTTAAAAAAGAAAGGATCTCTGATTTCTGAACTGGTTATTATTTTGTGTAAAACATACATTCTTCAACTAAATCAAGGTTTTTTTTTTTCTTGTTTAGATTTTTGCCATTGGGCACATGTGCTCACCAGAGAGAGATAGAGAAAGAGGAAAAAGTGAGAAATCATCCACCCCAGGGAGAAGTACCAGGCCACAACCCCTTCTACTCCATTCTCCTCTTGAGATTTTGGGCATGCATGCACATGCACCTGGCAGTTTTCCAAGACACAAACCATGGAATTAGCCATGTCAAATCCAGCACCTGAACCACCATTCCACCTGCTGGCCCTAAAAGAAGAATTTTAAACATATTCTTAGTGGAATGACCTTGAAAACAATGGAATCCCTTTGTGACACCAATTTTGTGAAAGATAATTTTTCTAAATTTCAACAATTTCTTTCCTTTTATGGAGAGGTTGTTGTTGTTGTTGTTGTTTTCTATAGGGTGCGTGCGCTCGCCAGAAAGACAGAGAGAGACAGAGACAGAAAGCGAGAAATCACCCCCTGGGGGGATGGCCATGCCATAATCCATTCTCCTCCATTCTCCTCTTGGGATCTTGTGCACACATGCACACGTGTCCAGCATGAGTTTAAGCCACCAGGTCTAGGACTCGAACCGCAGTTGACTACATGGGAGTCCAGCGACATAGCCATTACACCAACTGCTGGTCCCAACAATTTCTAATATTATTTTAGATTATTTAATACAAAATTAATGATAGAAATAGAAAAAAAAAGCACTTGCTTAAAAACTGTGATACTAGTGCCAGCAGGTGGCATAATAGTTAAGGCACTGGACTCCCATATTCAATTGCAGTATGAATTCTGGACTTGGTATCTTGAAAATCATGCCAGGCACTTATGTGTGTGTGCCCAAACCCCTGAGAGGAGAATGAAGGAGAAGGGATAGTGGCAGGGTAATTTCCTGTCGGGGGGAGGAGGTGATTTCTCACTTTCCTTCTCACTGTCTCTCTGGCAAATGCATACCTCCTATGGCAAACACACACACACACACACACACACACACACACACACACACGCCCAGAGTGAGTTTAAGCCACTGGGTCCAGGACTCAAACTGTGGTCGACTACA
>NW_006159480.1:1874425-1887361 GCF_000334495.1 Tupaia belangeri chinensis | reverse complement strand
GGAGGTGAGACCTTTAAGAGGCAGGGCCTAATGGTAGAGCACCAACCAATCAACTGGAACATGGGAGGGACAAAGAAAGAGGAAGAGTCCAAACCGACTTCCTGTTTTCTCTCTGTCTCTCTCTTTCTCTACAAGAACCTACTGACCTGACTGCCCCTCGGGCAATTTTGTGACTAGTCAGAGGCCAGCAAGAAGCCAGGGAATACTGTTATACCTTTCAGGAACCAGAATCAAAAGCCCAATGGTTCACTTATACTTGTTTTTTCGTTTGTTTGTTTTTTGTTTTTCTTTTTGGAGAGGATTTTGCTACAGGGCACATGTGCTCCAAAGAAAGACAGAGAAAGACGGAGTGAGAAAAAACAAGAAATCACACCCCAGGAGAAATGGCAAGGCCAAAATCCCTCCTCCTTCATTCTGCACCAAAGATCTTGGGCATTCACACACATGTGCCCGATGTGAGTTTAAGACATGTGATCTGAGACTTAAACAGAAGACAACCACATAGGAGTCCAGCAATGAAGCCATTACACCATCTGCTGCTCCCAGCTATACCTTATGATATTGTCAAACATACTGTCAGACACACACGAAAAAGGAAAAATTCTATTCCACCAAGGAACCAGCAAGTGGTGTGGAATTGAAATCACTAGATCTCGCACAAGAGTGAGTGCAGTATAAGACCCAGTCCTGGCACATTGAAGAAAATACTGGGCTCCTTGTGTGCATGCACAAAATTCTGTGAGGATATTGTAGATGAAGAGACCATGGCATCAAATTTTATCCCAGAGGATGATTTCTAACCCTTGTGTCCATGCTTTTGTCTCTGGAAACCACACAAGTCATACTGGGGGATAAGAAAGAAACCAAAGACATAAATTCTACTCAGTCTGCCTTGAGAGTTAACATGGTTTCTCTTATTTAGTTTAAAACAAATCTGTGCATGATAGTTCAGCTTTTCAATCATCTCTTAGACGCTGAAGTATATGATATTCCATATCTGAATCAATTCTTAAGGACTGCCCTCTGGGCTTAAACCATACATGAATAGAGGTTTTCAGAACAATTATTAGTCATTCTTGTTCAATATTTAAAGCATAGTGTTTTAAGCCTTCTAATACATAGAGAGTCAAACATACTTAAATATAAAAAACATGACCTGCCCTTTAGATAGTTACCAAGAGCTTACAAACATACTCTACAAGAATCAGTTTTATGATTTAATAAATAGGAAAGAAAACATCCTGGGATCCCACATTCTTCATTTATCACCCAGTTCTCTCTTACCTTTAGTGTTACTACTTCTCCAAGGCCATGTCTATACATACCTCACAGTCACGCTTCCCTGGTCATGAACGAAAGTACTTTTTGTCAAGGACACTTACTCTCATTTTAGTCAACTCCTCAATAGCATAAACAATTGAGTATTCCCGTGTTGGAGCTGAAGACAGCACATTATTCTGCTTCCTATCTATAAAAAGTCATCACTGCTAATATTTCTTCAGAGAGAAATCAAAAAGTGATGGATACGTACCTTTCTTCATCTGAATCTGTTTCATCAAATCTCTTGTCTTCAGTCAATTGTAGTGGACCAGGTTGCCAGAGACCAGCCTTGGCGGGGGTGAGTTGACTCATTGGAGGTGGCACAGGTGAACAGAAGACAAAGGCCTTGGTGCCTTTTTCATGCACATCCTTAGCTGGACACCCCCAGAGATCGCTCTCTGAGGAGTGACCACTGCTAGGAATCTTTGTGTGTTTTTATTGAAAATGTGTTCAGTCAATTGTAGTGGACCAGGTTGCCAGAGACCAGCCTTGGCGGGGGTGAGTTGACTCATTGGAGGTGGCACAGGTGAACAGAAGACAAAGGCCTTGGTGCCTTTTTCATGCACATCCTTAGCTGGACACCCCCAGAGATCGCTCTCTGAGGAGTGACCACTGCTAGGAATCTTTGTGTGTTTTTATTGAAAATGTGTCACATGCAAGTAAATGGAAGAGGGGCTACATGTTTCAATTATCAGCTCATAAAGTTATAACAATAGGGAACATAGATTCTATTCAGGGTTGGATTAAGGGTGGGTCTAGTGCAGTTCCGCAATTGTTCATTTGGTGTAGGTGGGTCTCCATGGAATGCAGTTTCAGGAAAGTGGTTCCAGCAAGCAGAGATGATTATCAGCTGATGCGGTGCAGCAGCCATCTTGTGATTACCGGGAATGGTGCTGAGAAAAGAAAATCTCAAGTATAGATATTAGTTCTTATGGATCTTAATAAAGAATGATACTTATATAGTTTTATAGGGATCTAAAACTTAATTTAAGGAATCCTAATATATTTATTTATTTCACTTGGTGAGGGCGGGGGTGGCCTGGGTCAGTTTCAGCCTAATCCTATTTTATGTAAAGAAAATATTATTTTTAAGTTTATGTTAAATGTATCTTGAAGGGCTTTCCAAAGGTCAAGATTATTTCTGCCTAGATAGAACTTCAGCCCACCCTCTATTGTGACCATGGAGATAAAGCATTGTAATTAACAGTAGGTGATCAGGGACTTTTGGGAAAATCTCATCACATACTCAAGAGAGCTATGTAATTTTTTATAGTATATCAGGGAGTCAGAAGGGGACCACTTCCCAGCAAGGATACCACAGTTTTCTGGAGCAAATAGCAAGCAGCCTTGCTCACATGCTAATTCAACCTAATTCAACCTTATTCTTAGGTTGGGGGGGGGTGTACACAGCAGCAGCCTTGCCAACGTGCTGTCCTGACCTAAGAGGTAGAGGTCAAAAGCTCAAGACAGATCCTGGGGCCCTACAGGGTTGAACTCCTCCATCTCCCCCTTTTTTATTTTGAAGTTTGGAGAGGTAAACTTTAGTTTATATTGATGATATGGCAGGACAAAATTGTTTGATGATAACTGAAAAGCAAAACAAACATAGGAAGATATGGGGCCCTACCGGGTCGGACTCCTCCACCAGGTGTTGGTGAATGGGCCTTTTTTGACATTTTCACAACTGTCAGGGTTTTGGAGGCCCATTGCCCATGTTCTTTTTGCTTGCCTTTCTTTTCACAAAAGCTGGAGCTCGGACTTTGAAATAAAAATACATGAAATAGCCATTGGTGTCTCAGCAATCTACTTACAACTCCAAAACAGTTTTCCGTAAAATCCTACATTGTTCCCATTGGAATCGATTTTCTTGTTTAAAAATTATTTAAACCAGGGTCAACTGCATACAAAGAAATGTGTAGTCTCAGCGTCAGAAAAGGGGTAAATGTAATAATGTGACATGTTATTTCATCATTGAAAAGTTGTACGTAAGCAGAAAGAAGGCTTTGTATTGGTATCAACAGATGGCGTAATGGCCTTGTCACTAGACTCCCATGTAGTCGACCACAGTTTGAGTGCCGGACCAGGAGGCTTAAACTAACTCCAGACGTGTGGGTCTGCCTGCCCAAGATCCTGAGAGGAGAATGGGGGAGAAAGGATTGTGGCGTGATCATCCTATCTGGGGAGTGAATTCCTGTCTTCTTTCTTGTTGTATCTCTTTGTCTTTCTGGGGAGCATCTGCACCTTATAGCAACAATCTCTCCAAAGAGAGAGAGAGAGAGAAAAAAAACAAACTAAAGACAAAATCAATCCTCTCTCTTCACCAGATTCTAAACCACTTCCACTGACAGCACTAAAATTTTATAGTACCTTACTCTGTCAGAGCTATTCATTATGATATTGTTAAAGATATCAACAGACACACATGAAGGGGGATAAAATTCTTTTCCACCTAGGGACCAACACACGCTGTGGAATGTAAGTAGCTAAATTCCACACGACCGTCATTGCTGTTCAAGATGCAGTCCTGGCATCTTGAAGAATATGCTGGGCTCATAGTGCACATGCCCTGAATTCTGTGTGGAGGCTGTAGACGAATTGACTGTGGCATCGACATTTCTCCCAGGAGATGTTATCTAACTCCCTGTGTCCACACTTCTGTCTCTGAGGAGCACTGAAGTCCTACGGGGGGTAAGAAAGAAACTAAAGACATAAGTTCTATTCAGCCTGCCTTCAGTGTTGACATGTTTTTCTTTTATTTATTTTAAGGCCAATCTGGGCATGATACTTCAACTTTTCAATCATCTCTTGGATGATGAAGTACATTAGATATTTCACATCCAAATCAGTTCTTAAGGAATGTCTTCTGGGCTTAAACCATACATGAAGTGAGGATTTGGGAACAATTATGTCATTTTTGTTCAATATTTAAAATATAGTGTGTTAAGTCCTCTAATACACAGTCAAACACACTTAAATATAAAAAACATGTCCCGTGCTTTAGATTGTTACTGACAGCTTACAAACATAGCCTACAAGAATCAGTTTTACAATTTAATAAAAAGGAAAGAAAACTTCCTGGGATCCCATATTCTTCATTTATCACCCAGTTCTCTCTTGCCTTTAGCGTTACTACTTCTCCAAGGCCATGTCTATACTTACCTCACAGTCACGCTTCCCCGGTCATGAATGAAAGTGCTTTTTGTCAAGGACACTTACTCTCATTTTAGTCAACTCCTCAATAGCATAAACAATTGAGTATTCCCGTGTTGGAGCTGAAGACATCACATTATTCTGCTTCCTATCTACAAAAAGTCATCACTGCTAATATTTCTTCAGAGAGAAATCAAAAAGTGATAGATAAATACCTTTCTTCATCTGAATCTGTTTCATCAAATCTCTTGTGCTAAGTCAATTTTAGTGGACCAGGTGTCAGTGAATGGGCCTTTTTTGACATTTCCACAACTGTTGGGGTTTTGGAGGTCCATTGTCCATATCTTTTTTCTTGCCTTTCTTTTCACAAAAGCTGAAGCTCAGACTTTGAAAAAAATCCATGAACAAATTATTGGTTTCTAAACATTGTTTTGACAACTACAAGGTAAAATTCTGTCAAATTCCTAGTCATTCCCTTCAGAAATTATATTCATGTTTGAAAATATTTCTGAATGATCAACTGCATACAGAGAACTGTATGTTCTCAGATACAAAATGGGGATAAATTGAATAATGTGACACATTAGTCCTCTGCTGAAAATTTGCACCTATGTAGAAATAAAGCTTTATATTGAGACCAACAGCTGGTGTAATGGCTCTGTTTCTAGATTCTCATGCAGTCAATCCTGGTTCTAGTACCAGATCTGGTAGCTTAAACTGATACCGGGCATGTGTGCTTGCATTCCCAAGATTTCAAAAGGAGAATGGAGGAGATGTGATTGTTGTGTGGCCTTCCCCTTAGGGGTGATTTCTCACTTTCTCTCTCTCTGTCTCTCTCTTTCTTTCTGTGGAGCACACTTGCCCTGTAGCAAAAACCTCTCCAGTAAAAAGAAGGCTTTATATTAAGGGGAGAAAATATAAAAGAGGAACTTGCCAAACAATACAGAAATTTAAAAAAAGCAATTTACTAAGTAAAATGAGAGTGAGCACTAAGTTTAGACACAAAGAGCTTAGATGATTCTATGAGTAGTGGTAGGACTGGAGGGCCTAAAAGTAGCGATAATAAGGATGCTTCGACAGTGTGGAACATGATGGGAGAAGGCAAGAGTAGAGAGAAGGATAGCAAGAGGATAAATAAAGAGGGGTGACATTTGTTGGCCCCAGAAATGGTTTATTACCTGTTGATGATAACATGTATAGTATTCTCAACTGGGCTAGTCTGAGAAGTATTTCATGTTGGGTATGTTATTTTTATAAGCAAAATGATATATAGTGATTAAATGTCAAAAAATTGAGAATAATAATAATCTGAAAATAAATGATAAAAAGCTATTTGATGATGATGCGTATAGTAATGTCTTTGTCTTGAGTGATATGCATGGTATTCCTTCTGGAAAAAGAAATGTAATACACTGTAAAGATATATGTGATTTAATGTAATATAAACAATATTATGAGAATAATAAATAAAAGAATTGGAAGGAATGGCCAGCAGGTGGCTTGATGATTAGGGTACTGGACTCCCTCCTGGTTCACCAAGGATTGAGTCCCAAACCTCGCAGATTGCTTTCTTGCTTTCTCTCTCTCTCTGCCTGTCTCTGATCAAATTAAAAATAACAACAATGTTGAGTAAAATTAAATTAAATACTTCCTCGAAAAAAGTTTTTTACAAATGAATTGAAATAAAAGTACAGGATTCAGGAAAGCTAGTACTGGAGGTGAATGTAACACTATGTGGGAATGCGACACCAGACAGTTAGCACTCACCACCTTCCATCAATGAGTGGAAGACATGGGAGTAATCTATGATGATTAGTGTTCTCATTTTGGGGAGTAGTTCCATGTATACCAATGTTTGATTAAACACATTTTTTAACATTGCACGAGTCAGGTAGAACACGAAGTTAGAAATTTGGGAAATACTGCATGGGCGGGGGTCTGAAGGACCTTAATTTGAAAATACTGAAGCATCATTATATATAGCTCCAAAATGCAATTGTCTAATTACTGATTGTCTTGCTTAAATCTAAATTGACTAGATAACATTTGTACACATTTTGCCAGGCACTTAACTCTAATATAAATAGAAAATTCTCATTACTTTGTTATGTGGCAAGCAACATACATAAGAACATCATCACTAGTGTATGCGTTCATAAATTTACAAAAAAGATCGATATTTCCCACTATGGATTAGTATGTACAGAGTTGAATGTGATCCCATAAAAATACTAAAACAAAAGGAAAACAAACAATTATTGACCAACAAAGTTACATAAATGACTATTCTAGTTAAAATGAAGTATGTAAAGTAGAGGAAATCATCCTGAGAGCAATAATTAAACTATTCTTCTTCACCCAAACTGTAAACTTCAAACCTATGTCTATAATTGAAGAATACAAAACAGCTTTTATTTCAAACAAGTTGATGGATGGCAACAGCCTTTCTGTTGCTAATAATTGTTAATAATTTCCTATATGGTGTGTGGGCTTGCCAGAGAGAGAGAGAGAAAAGGAGAAAAACACCCCTCAGCTGGATGGCAACACCACTATCCCTTCTTCTCCATTGTCTTCTCATGATCAGGTCACCCACACACTCACGCCATGTATTTCTCAAGCTGCCAGATCCAGGAGTTGGACCTTACAGTTGATACTGTGAGATCTAGTCACCTTAATTACCATGCTACCAGTCTGCCCAGAAGACAACTTGTAAACAGAAAACCTCTGGTCAAAGTCATCTCAGAGTTAGAGCAACTGAACATAGCCATGGTAATACCAAAACCCCCAGAACCAGTGTTTCCATTATTCACTCATTTCTTTCTTACAGAAGGGGATGCACAACACTGAGTCAGCACCCCAACCAGGTCCCTATGTTGTAACTCATCCCTAAATTCAGCCAGCCCCAGACCACCAGTACACTCACAGCCTGGCACTCAGGGATGACTCTGGATTCAAACCCAGCACATTCCAATGTGGATTGCCCCACAGAGCATGGTGTTTTACCCATGCCCCACTTTTACATGTATTCAACAGTGACCACTACGTTACTTACCATCCTGACAATGTAAGCCACTTGCTTTGGAAAGGCAGCCTGTCCACAAAAACCCACTGTGATAAACGTGCCTTCCAGGGCCAACCACTGAACGACACTGTCACTGAATAACCATGCTGCTTCTGATGTCTATCAGCCTACTCATGGTTCTTCTGGTCTGCTGACCCTGAATCCCCACTCCTCCCAAAACCCTATGTAAGACCAGCAGGCTGCTCTGCTTAAAGAGACTGTGCCTGACCAGCTGAGCTCTAGCTCTATGACAGAAAACAATAAATGCCAACTTTGTCTTGTATTTCAGTCACCCAAAGGCTCATAATCATTCATCAGAAGCATTTTCAGTCTATTACATTACCACCACCTTATTTTATTTTCATTAAATACCAATGAAGTTGGTACATCTCTGATCCATTTTATCACAGATATCAGTATAGAGTGAAAAAAAGCGAGAAGGTAGTAAAACTTTGATGTAGAGAATGTAACCTACTATGAGGAGCCAATGAGGTCAGCAGGTGGTGAAGTTGTCAAGGCACTGGATCCTCCATGACTTACTGCAGTGTGAGTGTCAGACCCAGGGGCTTGAAAATCCCACCTAGTATGAGTGCTTAAAATTCCAAGAGGAGAATGGAAGAGAAGGGATTACAGCGTGGCCACCTCCTTAATGGCAGCTTACTCACTTTCCTTCTCTCTCTCTCTAGCTTGCTCTGTCTCTCTATGGAAAGCTCATATACCCTATAGCAAAAAATTAAAGCAATTGATTTTTAGGAAATGTGAAGACTTTACAGGCATAAAAAAGTGCCTGAACTGACATCCCTCTATTAACTGCAGTTTCATACATCCAATAACTGCTCACTGAATACATATTATACGTTAGGGACACTACTGGTGCTGGCAAACATCCATTATTATCCTTGAGAATGTAATTATTGGAATCTAACAGTCTATGACAATTTACCTAGACTTTATCTTTCTATTGTATGTGAACAAAACCCTCCCTGTTCTCCAGATTCTAAACAATTTATTAGGCTGATATTACTGGTATTTCAGAGTATCTTACAATATCATAGCTAATCCTCACAATATTGTTAAAGATACTGTCAGATATACACACATCTAGGGGGATTATATCTGATTCAGCATAGGAGCTCCCAAGGGATGTGCAGTTGAAGGTACTGGAATATGCAGAACAATCAGTGCAGTTCAAGTCCCAGTCCTGTGGCCTTAAAAAACATGCTGGACTCACACACATGTTTGCCCAAAATCTTTGAGGAGACTAGAAAAAGAGGCTGTGACATCACCATCCCCCCTTGAAGATGTCCTCTCACCAACTGTGCCCACCCTTCTCTCTCTTTGAAGAGCACATGTGTCATACAAAGGGAAAGAAAAAGAAAATTAAAACATAAATTCTATCCAGTTGGGCTTCAGTGTTCACATTTTTTTTATTACATTGTTTTAAGAATATCTATTCACGATAATTCAACATTACAATCATCATTTAGATGTTGAAGGACATTAGGATATTCCATTCTAAACTGATTCTGCCTTCTTATTTTTAAATGGTATGAATAAAAGTTTCTTTTTTGGAGAGGTTTTGGCTATAGGGCACACACACTCACAAGAAAGACAGAGAGAGACAGAGAGACAGAAAGTAAGAAATCACCCCCCAGGGTGGATGGCCATGCAGTAATCCCTTCTCCTCCATTCTCCTCTTGGGATCTTGGGCATGCATGCACATGCACCTGGTATAAGTTTAAGTCACTGGGTCCAGGACTCAAACTGCAGTTGATTACATGGGAGTCCAGCAATGTAGCCATTACTCTAACTTATGGTCCCAATATGAGTAGAAGTTTTAAGAACAATTATCAATAGTCTTTTTGTTAAAATTTAAAACATAATGTATTAAGCCTCCTAATACTTAGACAAACATAAATTTTAAAAACATGTCCTGCTCTTTGGATTGTTTTCAACAGCATACTAAAATATTATAAACTCATGTGTTTAAAGATGAGAATAATATGGAAGGAAAGAAAGAGAAAGAAGGAAGGAAGGAAGGAAGGAAGGAAGGAAGGAAGGAAGGAAGGTTGGTTCTTGGATGCCTTATTCCTCATTTATCATCCAGTTATCTCTTGTCTCTAGCCCTGAAAATTCTCTAAGGACATGTCTAAGCTTACCTCACAGCCAGTCTTCCCTGGTGACTGAGGAAAGTGCTCGTGGTCAAGGACACTTGCTCTCATTTTAGTCGATTTTCAATAGAATCAGAAGTGAACTATTCTCATGTTTGTCCTGAAGAGAACACTATTCTAGCTTATTCTAGAAAAAGTAATCCCTTCTAATGTTCCCTGACAGAGGAATCAAGATGCTGTAGATTTTTACCTTTCTTCTTCTGGATTTATTTCACGAACACTGTTGTCATCCTTCAGGCGAAGTGAAGCACCAGGGCATGAATTGGACTTTCGCACACTGCCTATAGCCGTCTCCAGGGGTAGTACGGTCCACTTCATCTTTTCTTTGTCCTTGGTGTCAGTTTCATGCAAGCTGAAATTTCTAGTTCAATAACAATGACGAAGTGTCAACTACACATAAGGAACTGTATATTCTCAGCTTAAACACAGGGATGAACAATTCAATGTGGCACATGATTTAATCTCTGAAATGTTGTACCTAGCACAGGAAGGTGTTATATTAAAGAGGTAAAATACAAAAGAGGAGCTCTATAGACAAGAAAGGGGAAAAAACAATCTACTTAGTGAACAGAGTATGAGCACCAAGATTAGACACCGGAAGCATAGGTGCTCCCATAAGAACTTCAAAGGAGTAGGCTGGCAGCTGGGGAGGTACTGACAGTGTCAGACTCCCTCACGGCTGACCATGGATCAAATGCCAGATTGGCAGCCTGTTTTCTCCCTTGCACTCTCTCTCTGTCTCTCTCTTGTGAAATTTAAAATAATAACAATGATGAATAAAATAAAACCAAACATGTATTGCAAACAAATTTTTAAAAAATTGAAAGAAAAGTACAGAATGCAGGAAAGTGAAGACTCAAGATAAATGTGACACTGCACTGGAATGTGAAGCCTGAAGGCTGGAGCTCCCTGACTACCAGCAGGGTGTGGAAGACACGGAGGAAATATAGATATGTTAGTGCCATCATTGGTGCTACTGTTTTCATATATGATAATATTTAATTAAATAAAGTTTTAACATAGGATCAGGCATTTAGAACATGAGAGAAGATATTTGGGAAATACTCTGGGGGGAGGTCAGGACCTTAATTTTAAAATACTAAATCACTGTTATATTTAGTTCTAAAAGCAATAGACTAATTATGATTTCTCCTAAAAGTAAAATGACTACATAACTTTTGTACCCGTATTTTGGATCTTTTTGCGGTTGCTTTTCCGATTCTGTGAGGCATGATGTTAAGTGATCCATTTGCCTTCTTCCCATCTTCCTCTTATGTGCACTAATTGCTATGAACTACCCTCTTATGACTGCTTTAGCAGTGTCCCAAAGATTATGGAAATACATGTCCTCATTGTCATTGGTTTCCATGAACCTTTTGATTTCAGTCTTTATTTCTTCAGTAGTTGTGGAGTCATTTAGGAGTAGGTTAAGTTTCCGTGTATTTGAGTATTTTTGAGGATTTCTCTTGAAATTAAACTCAAGTTTAATTCCATCATGATCAGAGAAGATGTTGCGTATAATTTCTATGCCTTTGAATCTGTACAGGCTTGCTTTGTGCCCTATGATGTAGTCAATCCTCGGGAATGTTCCATGTGGCAGTGAGAAAAAAAGTGTCTCTTGAGTTTTTGTGATGGAAAGTTCTATAGATATCTGTTAAGTCCATATGATTTATGATATCATTTAGATCCTTTATCTCTTTACCTATTTTTTGTCTAGATGATCTATCCAGAGGGGATAGTGCAGTGGTGAGGTCTCCAACAATTAGTGTGTTGCAGTCTATTGTGGAGGGCACTGCATACAGAAGCCATCTTGAGCTATCCACCATCTTGGAAACCATTAGGCTTCACTTCCTCACTGAGCAAATCGTCTCTCAGAAATCATGTGACCAACTGTTCTCCCCAGAAGTGGTTGGGTTTCTAGGCAATGGGACAGGTCCACCCACATCAATGATTGGTTCATGCTGTTCTATCTCATTTGCATTTTGGGCAACCAATTGGTTCCCACCAGCTGTATATAACTCGCCATTTCTCCTCAATAAATGGAAGTAGACGGAAGAAGACAACTTGATCAGCACCTCGTATTGTGTGTGCGTGTGTTTGTCCCATCTCTCACTCCCCCCCCCCCCCCCCGGACACCTCTTGTAGCCACCTCAGATCTAACCAAGGATTCTAAAATTGAAAAAGAACAGAGAGAGGATCTTATTTCCCTAGATAGTGAGGAAGAAGTTAAAAGCCCTGAAAGCAAGACAAAACCCAAAAAGTCTAAAAAACTAAAAAAGAAAAACAACCTTAAGGCTCTACAAGTGCCAAAGAAAAACGAGTCATCAACTAGTTCAGAGGAGGAAATCCTAGAGGTCGAGGCTGATAAATGCAATAACCCAAAATGGCAGTCTGAACAAAAAACTTTAGAAACAGACTGCCACATGCAGTAACCAAAAATGGCCCTCTGAACAAAAAACTTTAGAAACAAAGACTGCCACTTGCAGTAACCCAAAATGGCCATCTGAACAAAAAACTTCAGAAATGAATACAGGCAAATACCATAATTTAAAATGGCTACCTTTCAAAAAACAACCGCCATCTTATGATTCGGTCGCATCTGTGCCATCTTTGGTGTGTAATCATTCTTGCCATAAAAAAGCTGCCCCACCATCTTTGGCGATGCCCATTATTGAACCTAAGGCAAAAGTTCAGACTAAGATAGAACAACTTAAAAAAACAAATTCAGTTAGAAAAAGAACATCAAGAATTAATATCACAATTAGAAAAACTAAAAGTGGGTAAATCTAAAAGTGCAGATTCCCCCTGGAATCACCACCAGCCCACTTTCACTCACGGTACAAAACTTAAATCAGTTCAAATACTACAGTCATTGATAGATTTTGAGGGGCAGGAAGCCTTCCTGGTAACAAAAACCACAGATCCACAAGGACAAGCAAGGCGCCACCTACATGCCTTTGATTTTAATATTATAAAAGAAATTAAAACAGCAGTTGCTCAATATGGAACTACAGCTCCATATACTTTAGCCATAGTTGACTTGGTGGCAGAAAATACCAATAGATTGGCAAACATTGGCCTGTGCTGCACTCTCTGGAGGGGATTACTTACTTTGGAAACCAAAATATGTGGAAAATTGTAGGGAGACCATACGCCGTAATGCCCAGGCCAGCAATGACTGGACAGCAGATATGTTATTGGGAGAAGGCAATTATATAACTAGTGACAATAAAA
>NW_006159480.1:1867433-1871989 GCF_000334495.1 Tupaia belangeri chinensis | reverse complement strand
ATAAGCGTTATATCTTCTTGATCGATTGATCCTTTTACTACAATATAGTGCCCTTCTTTGTCTCTTCGAACAGTTTTCGTTTTAAAGCCTATTTTGTCAGAGATTAGTATTGCGACTCCAGCTCTTTTTTGGTTCCCATTTGCATGGAAAATCTTTTTCCAACCCTTCACTTTCAGTCTATGTATATCTTTATCCATGAAGTGGGTTTCCTGTAGGCAACAGATAGAGGGTTTTTGTTTTTTTAATCCACTCAGCCAGTCTGTGTCTCTTGATTGGTGAGTTTAATCCATTAACATTCAATGTTATTATCGATGTTAATGGATCTGTCTGGACGTTTAAGTTGGCCATTGTCTTAGTTGCCTTTTACTCCTTTGTTCCTGGCTGTTACTTCTTTAGTTTTCCTGGAACAGTAATTTCTTCAGGGCTTCTTGGAGAGCTGGCCTGGTGCTGGCAAATTCTTTCAGGTTTTGTTTGAGAAGATTTTAATCTTTTTTTCCCATATGTAGGATAATCTAGCAGGATACAATAATCTTGGTTGAAATTGTTTCTCTCTTAACACTTTCAATACATCTTCCCATTCTTTCCTTGTTTGCATTGTTTCCGTTGAGAAGTCTGGTGTTAGCCTGATGGGGTGACCTTTGTATATCACTTGTCATTTCTCTCTTGCCAGTTTTAGCATCTTATCTTTATCTGTGGTCTTAGCCAGTTGGGCTATGATATGTCTTGGGGAAGATCTTCTTGGGTTGATTCTATTTGGGGTCCTTTGTATTTCTTGGGTCTGGATGCTTGAGTGCCTCTCTAGACTTGGGAAATTTTCTTCCAAGATTTCATGGAATAGGTTTTCCATGCCCTTATCAGTTTCTTCATCTTCTGGGATACCAATTATTTGGATGTTAGGACATCTACTGGAATCTAGTATTTCTTGTATGCTATCCTCATTTTTTTTGTTATTTTCTCTATCTTTTTGGCGGTTTTCTCTAGGTCAGAAGTTTTATCATCTACATCAGAGATTCTATTTTCAACATGGTCTAATTGACTTTTAATACTTTTGAGAGAGTTTTTGATTTCTTGTATTACAGACTTCACCTCTAAGAGTTCCATCTTATTTTTTCTTAGCATGTCCATTTGTTCCTTCATATCGTGGAAGGACTTTCTCATCTCCTGTAGTTCATTATCTCTTTTCTGTTCCAGCTCATAGTATTTGTTCAACATGAGTGTTCTAAATTCTATCTTGGGCATTTTTGTAACGTCTTGTATTTTTTCAAGAAAAGGAAGGGAGTTACTGTGTTCTTTTGTCGGAGACATATTTCCTGCTTTATTCAGACCTGAGATTCTTCTTGTACTTCTAACCATTGGGAGATGCATTCCCTTTGAAATACCTTTTAAGAGAACATTTCCTCAAATAGGAGGAAGAGTGTTTCCTTTTGGCCTCGGAATGAAGACTGCCAAAGTCTCTCTTCTGTTTGTTTTTGGCAATGTGATCAAATGAAAAATATACCCTTCAACTGTACAAAAAAAAGTATCTCCTTCTTCACAGGTGGTTCAGTGAAAGGGATGGTCCCAGAGAGTCTTAAAATGCTAGAATATTTCAGAACTGTAATTCTAGACCTATCAAAACTACCAGGGATGGTGTAGATAAAGGAAGTAAGGACCAAATAAGTGGGAGGAAAATAAGAAAAGAAAAAGAAATAAAGAAAAAGTCGTGCGCCGTGCACTAGCGTGCAGCACGTGATTTTGCCAGGGGTCGAAAGATGGGAGTGGGGTGTCTGTAGGTCTAATGGCCTTCTTATGAGGTAATGAGAAGAGAGAAAAAAAACGTGTACCTGACTGACAGAGGGGTTTCTGGCTTGGAGGTCCTGGGACTGGAGTTTCAAGGGGGCAGTTCTCCCTCACAGTTCCTGGCCCAGGGGTCAAAATATGGGAGTGGGGTGTCTGTAGGTCTAATGGCCTTGACTGACAGAGAGGTTTCTGGCTTGGGGATCCTGGGACTGGAGTTCCAAGGGGCAGTTCTCCCTCGCAGTTCCTGGCCCAAGGGTTGAAAGATGGGAGTGGGGTGTCTGTAGCCCCACACAATTTCAAAGTATCAGGTAAGTCTAAAATCCAGTGGCCCATTGACAACTCCCCCAAATTAGTTTGAGGCTCAAAGACTTCAAGTGGAATGTAAATTTGATTTGGGAAGTCTGTCAAACAGGAAAGGTTAAAACACTTGGTCAAATCAGAATCACAGTTTCCTGTACCTACTAGTCAGTTATTTAAACAAAGCAACACTTAGAAATCTCTTAAAAACATAGCTACAAAAAACAAACAAACAAACAAAACAACAACAAAAAAAGGCGTACTCTTTGATAGAGAGGAGACTCAAATCTTTCCATGTAAAGTAACTAGATGACTTGGTTAGGACCTCAGAGGCACACAGAAATAGTCTCCCTCCCACCTTCTTTTTACACTCAAACATGTTTTAAATGTTTTTTAAAAGGAAAAATAAAACAACATATTTATTTTCAGTCATATAATAGAAAAACATACCTAAGAGAAAAAACTATTTTAGGCTTCCTTGACTGTACCTCTGAATACTTTAGAGAGCTTCACTTAATTCAGCCACACACAAGTTCTCCATTCCCCTTTATATTTCAGCTCCCTTCTCAATTCTTTTTCTTATACTCACTAAACAATCTCCAAACACCCTCTACCCCAGACTAAATGACACTACACACCAAGGAGGGCGAAACTGGAGAAAAGGGGTGGGAGGGAAACTCTGCAGCTCTGAGCCTCCAGGATCTCATGGTCAGGGGGAGACCCAGGTCTCACATGACCATGGAGCTTGCACAAAGTCTGGTCTCAGAGGAACATGGACACTGGTTGCTCCTGTAGGAAGTAGGAGCCATTCTCACAGTCCAGGATTCACCTCTTAGACCCTGAGAGAATGAAGCCTGACTCAGAAGATGAGCTAGTGGAAGGCCCAGAAGCTTCAGGCTCAGCAGAACCCATAAATGGAGAGGAAGGGGACCCAGGGGCAAGGCACCTCTTGGCTGAGTGTGGTCGAGGAGCAGAGCTGCTCAGTTTGAGGGTGGTGCAAACGAACACCTACAGGCAGCCTTGCTGGCAATGGGACTGGGACCCCCACTCAAAATGAAAGTTTCAGCATGAGCTTTTTCACTGGGTTGCAAGGAAAGGGAGGGCCAGCAGTACTCCCAGGCATAGTTGGCTCTAGAGCTACCGGGGTGCACAGTCACCAAGGGGTCCTCTAGTTAGGGGTTCTGGCCCATGCTCCCATTGTGGACTGTGGTGCTTGGGATCCTGTTGTTTTTTGGTGCGATGTAGAGATCCTTGAGGCTGGAGAATAGATCCTCCACAGCCTGCTGGCTCTTTCAGCGCCTTTTCCCCCCTGAACCCACTGACATGGATGGAGCTGGGCCTCTGCTGCCAGCAGCTGAGTGGCCCTGCCCGGGGCTGGGCTGAGGGTTGGTGGCAGGGCTGGGCATGTCAGGGGTTCCCACAAAACCAGAGGCAGTGGACGGGATGGGAATCTGGACAGGTGGGGGGGGCAGCAAAGGCTGGCTGGGAGCTAGCCTGGTTGCCCAATGTGACATTTAGGGATAATGAAGCCCCTAATGCTGGGTGTACTGTGGTGCCCAAGGCTGGCTGGCCTGGAGTAGAAGTTCCAGTCAGGACTGGAGCTTGGGCCACAGGGTTTCCAATCTGCTGAGAGTGATTAACGGCTCTATGCTGCTGGTTATGGGGGTGCCCTAATATAGGCTGGGGACTGGGCCCAGGGGCAACAGGAAGCATCACAGTGTGGGGCTGGTGGGAGGAGATTGATATAGGCAGGGTGCTGGTGACCTTGCCTAGGGCTGAACTGCCACTGGGGGCTGTCGCAAGGTCCTGGGCAGGTGGGGAGAAGGTCCCACTAGAGCTGAGGGGAGATTCCAACAGTAGAGGCTCAGGAGGGGGAGTGATTTCCTTAGGGGTGACCTGCACATCAGACTCTGACCTGGGTGTGGTGCAGTTTAAGCTGGAGCTGACCCTGGGTGCAGGGAAGGGCAGGCCTTGGGTGTTAGAGGTGGCAGGAACAGGAGGGTATGGGACACTTTGAGAAGGGGATACAGGAGGCTTTACACTCACAGGGGTGGGCCTCTTTCTTCTGGAAGAAAGAGACCCAAGGTCAAGGGACCTCTTGGCTGACTGTGTTTGAGCAGCAGAGATGCTCAGGTTTGAGGCTGGCACAGGGGCAGCCTGGCTGGCAGGGGGGCTGGATTGTCCACTCAAAATGAATGATTTATGCATGGGCTGTCCCCTGTGCTGTGAGGAAAGGGAGAGGCAGCAGGGCTCCCCAGCACAGGGTTGTCCCCAGAGCTGTTGGGATTTGAGGTCACTAAGGGGGTGCTCTGGTTAGGTGTAGCCCAGGGGTACAGGCCCATGCTTCCCCCACTGTTGCATGTGCTCAGGGTCCCTCTCTCCTTTGGTGTGATGTGGAGAGACTCGAGGCTGGAGCACAGATCCTCCACATCCTGCCACATTTTCCTGTGCCTTTTCCCCCCTGAACCCGCTGGCCTGGA
>NW_006159480.1:1864108-1867073 GCF_000334495.1 Tupaia belangeri chinensis | reverse complement strand
GCTGGAGGTGGGCCCCAGGGGAAATGGGAAGCCTCTCATTTTGGGTGTAGTGGGAGGTGCTTGGTGCAGGCAGGGTGCTAGTGACCTTGCCTGGCGCTGAGCTGCCACTGGGGGCTGTCTCAAGGTACTGGGCCAGTGGGGGGAAGGTCCCACTGGAGCTGGGGAGAGACCCTAAGATGAGAGGCTGGGGAGAGGGAGTGATATCCATGGGGGTCACCTGGAAAGAGGGAGTGACTTCCATTGGGGTCACCTGTGACTCAGATGGGGGCCTGGGAGCCCAGCCTGTAGAGGGGCTGCTTGAGAATCTGGAGCTGACCCCAGGTACAGAGAAGGGCAGGCCAGAAGTGTGGGAGATGCTAGGACCAGGGAGGACAGGGAGGCTTTGCGAATGGGAGGCAGGAGGAAGCACACTCAGGTTGGGGACAGGGAGGCCCTGTGAGTGGGGAACAGGAGGGGGCACACTCGGGGTGGGGACATGGAGGCCCTTTGCGTGGGAAACAGCAGGGGGCACTCTAGGGGTGGGGACATGGAGGCCCTTTGAGTGGGAAACAGCAGGGGGCACTCTAGGGGTGGGGACAGGGAGGTCCTGTGAGTGGAGAACAGGAGGGGGCACACTTGGGGTGGGGACAGGGAGGTCCTGTGAGTGAGAAACAGGAGGGTGCACACTCAGAGTGGGAACAGGGAGGCCCTGTGAGTGGAAAACAGGAGGGGGAACACTCGGGTTGGGGACAGGGAGGCCCTGTGAGTGGAGAACAGGAGGGGGCACACTCGGGGTGGGGACAGGAAGATCCTGTGAGTGGAGAACAGGAGGGTGCACACTCGGGGTGGGGACAAGGAGGCCCTGTGAGTGGGAAACAGGAGGGGGCACACTCGAGGTGGGGACAGGGAAGACCTGTGACTGGGAAACAGGAGGGTGCACACTCAGGGTGGAGACAGGGAGGCCCTGTGAGTGGAAAACAGGAGGATGAACACTCAGGGTGGGGACAGGCAGGCCCTGTGACTGGGAAACATGAGGGTGCACACTTGGGGTGGGGACAGGGAAGCCCTGTGACTGGGAAACATGAGGGTGCACATTCCTGGAGGCTGTCCTCCTCCTTCTTAAGGACTTGGAAACAGTTATGGACACTGGGCCCTGTGAGTCTTGCCCTTTCTGGCCCCCCTCCAGCTGGGCACTGTGGCTTGGAGCTTGAGGGACAGCAGGTGGGGACCCAAGACTGGAAGGCTGGAAGCTGCTGCAGGTCCCACTAGCCTTGGCCTCACCAGTCAATGCGCTCAGGATTCTCTGGAAGGCTGCTCTCTTCTCCTGGTCCAGGTCTTCTGAAGTGACCTGAAAACCAAGGTCAGGGAGTGGTGGCAGCACTAGAGGGTCCCCACCTCTGTGTGGCAGGAGAGGAAACCTTTGCTTTTGGGGCCTGGAACTGTCCTGTGTGGATAGACAGCCCTGGGGTGACCCGGCCCGTTCCCTGGTCTCAGGTGCCTCTTTTAAGTCTGGGCTCTTCCTCTGGGAAAGCTCGAAGGATGCCGAGAGTGGCTGGGACCCCTCCTCGCTCTCTTTCTTAGGGGTGTTGAGGGGCACCCTAGAGTGGGGTGTGGCCAGACCCCTCCTCCTCTTGGCTGGGGGCAGCCCCTGACTGGAGCTGTAGGAGCTCATGATGGGGTTTCTTATGGAGCACGTATGCCAGAGCCCTGGGCCTCCCTCCTGGCCCTCTCTCCTGAACTCTGGGCAGGGACCTTTCTCTGTAGAGGCCCAGGCTGAGGAATGAAGTAGCAGAGACCTTCAGTGACCCCCAGAGGCCTAAATGCTGACTGTGCTTGCCCAGCCCCATGGCGGCCCCTTCTAAGGTCCTTGGAGTTCTGTGGCACTGAGGGGTCTTCCTCCCCCTCAGCCTGCCCTTGTCTGCTCTCTCTAAGGTCCCTCAGTGAGATGCTGGTGGAAGTCTCTAGCAGCCCTGGGCGTTGCAGGCTGCAAAGGCGTGACTCTGTGTCCCTGGGCCAAGCAGAGAGCATTGCAGAAGGCCTTGAAGTTGGGAGCTGAGAGCCCAGGCCTCCTCTGAAGTCCCTGCCTGCACACTGAGCCCAGGACCCTCAGACAGGAGCCCAGGGTCCGCAGGATCCTGGAACATCCTCTCCCTGCTGCTGTTGTGGAACCACCTGTGCAGTCTCACTGGCAACCTGGAGGATGGCCTATAAATGAGTCTAGGGGCATAGACAGCTGGGTGACCCCGGCCAGCCACAGGCCCAGGGTGAGAGCTGTCAGTGGGCTCCAGGCAGCTGAGTCCCCTCAGCAAGTTCCTGTTCCCCAGGGCCGGGGGCAGGACTGAGGGGCAGAGCTTGCCCTGGTAACTTCCCAAGGGAACAACCGGGTGAATTCAATACTGGATCTGCGATTGGGATCAGAACGCTCTTCTTGGGCTGCCACAACCGCCAGAGTGCGGGTGCACTTTGCCGGGTCAGTTGCTCAGCGCGTTTTTGAAAAGCCAGTAAAGAATGGGTGCGCATGCCCAGAACATGCAGCAGAGGTCTTGTGCGTGGGAGAGAGACGTGGAAATGAGGGCGCGCATTTCTGCTTTGAGATGAAAGGATCGCTCCAGGCTTGGGATCAGTAAGGGCTGGCGGGAGACTGCACCAAGAGCCCTCAGCAGGACTGTGCAGGGGGAGACAGGAGCTTGCGCAAAACACGTGGGACCCACTGAGGCTCTAGGTCTGCCTGTGCATCCTCTTGCCCTCGCGGATGTCCTGCTGCGGGCTGAGGAGGTTTGTCTTGAGTGTGATGAGCTCAGGGCTGGACAGGGTCACTTCCTTGGCAGCCAGATGCCAGAGCTGCAGAGGCACTGCCAGGGACCTGCTGCCGCCCAGCAGAGGGGAGATGGCTGGGGAGCAGTTTCCTGACTCAGCAGCTCCTTCCTCAGGTGCCAATTTTTTTTCTTTCTTTCTTTCTTTCTTTCTTTCTTTTTTTTTTTTTTTT
>NW_006159480.1:1862696-1863889 GCF_000334495.1 Tupaia belangeri chinensis | reverse complement strand
GTGTGTGTGTGTGTGTGTGTGTGTGTGTGTGCCCAAGATCCCGAGAGGAGAATGGAGGAGAAGGGGTTGCAGCGTGGGCATTTCCCTGGGGTAGTGATTTCTCACTTTCTGTCTCTCTGTCTCACTCTGGCAAGTGCACACACCCTATAGCAAAAACCTCTCCAAGAAAAAAAAAATATTTCATTTGGAGCAGGCAGGTGGCGTGATGGTTAAAGGTGTTGGATTCCCATACAGCCAACCACCATTTGAGTCCTGGACCTGACGATTTGCTTTCCTACTTTCCCTTTTCTCTTTTTCTGTCTCTGTCTGGTCAAATTAAATAATAATAACAAATGGAAATAAATCATTCTTTTTTAAGAAATAATTATTCCACTTATCTTTATTTATTTTTCTTAATTTAACTAAAGAGGGACAGAGTGAAAGAAAGAGAGAGGGGGAAAGTGAGAAAGTAAGCCACCGGATCCGGGACATGAACCATGGTCAACCACATGGGAGTCTTGCACCCTTCACCATCATGCCACCTGCCAGCCCCAAGGTGCCAGCTTTGAGGTCAGGTTTCTGTGTCCTCCTGCCCTTCTGAAGGGTTGCTGAAGGGAGCAGCTAGAACAGAAAGGCCCAGCCTCCAAATCTTGCTGGAATGGCAGGTGAGTTAAGCTGGGAATGCTGTGAGGGACTAGTCACCAGATGACCCCAACCCCACTCCCAGGCAGTTCCCCAGAGAATCAGAAGCTGGGTCTTCCCAGAACCCCATGTGAGTGTCTCAGCTGCTCTCTGCTGAGTTCTGGGATCCCTCCCCAGAAGGAGTTATTCTTTGCAAATATCTGGTACTGAGCTTGAGAGACTCCACCTTAGACAGGCTGTGAGGTCAGCGAGAGAGAATGAGAGGGCCTGGCAGGTCTTATAACCAGACATCTAACATATAGGACAGAGCCAAGATCCAGTTCCTGACCAAGGAATTGAAACTACCTCCTAATTAGGTTAAGAAAGGTAGTAAAACTGTCTCCTAAGTATTTTATTTTTTTTGGAGAGGTTTTCACTATAGGGCACGTGTGCTTGCCAGACAGACAGAGAGAGACATAGAGACAGAAAGCGAGAAATCACCCCCCAGGGGGGATGGTCACACCACAATCCCTTCTCCTCCATTCTCCTCTCGGGATCTTGGGCACACACGCACAAGCGCCCGGCATGAGTTT
>NW_006159480.1:1839964-1862553 GCF_000334495.1 Tupaia belangeri chinensis | reverse complement strand
TGATTAGAAAGAGGTATTTGCAGAAATTAACCAAAAGCAGAAAGGTCCTAAGGCCGCTTAAGGTCAGAAAATTCTTTTTAGAAAACTTCTTGCCAAAACATGGAATAGAACTAAAAGGTATTTATTTTTTCTGATTTTTAAATTTTTTTGACAAATACAAATTGTATATATTTATAGTTTGTAACATGATTTTTAAAATGTGTTTATATCATGGAATCACCAAATTGAGGTATCTATGTACACATATAGAAAACACCCTAACATAACATAGGTAAGTAACATATATACAAATACTATTATAACATAGAAGTAATTAGAAATTAATTCAATATAAATTTTGTTTATAACAGAAACCTTCTTTCAGAGGTCAAAGAATCAGTAAACACTGATAAAAAGCTATGTACTGTAGGAAATGCAAACATTCCAAAGAAGAAAAAAAAAGTAAAACATCTACTCCTTATCATTCTTATTTATTTATTTATTTTAATCTGACAGATAGGGACAGAGTGAGAGAGAAAGAGAGAGAAAGACAGAAAGTGAAAAAGCAAGCCACCAAGTCTGGGACCTGAACCACAGTTGGCCATCTGGAGAGTCCAGCACCCTTAACCACCATGCCCCTCCTTTTCATTCCTAAAATATAAAATAAAATAGCAGAGGTGGAACTGTTTCCTAACTTGGGGCTGGCACGTGGCATGGTGGTTGGGGGCGCTGGATTCCCACATGGTCAACTACAGTTCAAATCCCGGACCTGGAAGCTTGGTTTCTCACTTTCCCTCTCTCTCTCTGTCCCTCTCTGGTCAAAATTTAAATAAATAAAGTTAAATAAAGTAATTCTTGAAAGAAAGAAAAGAAAAGAAAAGAAAAGAAAAGAAAAGAAAAGAAAAGAAGAAAGAAGGAAAGAAAGAGAAAGTGAGGGAGGAAGAGAAAAAAGAAAGGAAGGAAGAAAGAAAGAAGAAAGAAAGAAAGAAAGAAAAAGAAAATGTTCCTTAACTCATTCTATTAAACCAGAATTACCCTGACACCAAAATTGCTGGTCAGAATGTCAACTGCTATAACTAAAGTGGAAAAGGAATGTCAATTACTGAAAAATGACCAAAAATGGGGCCAGCAGTGGTTAAGGGTGCTGGACTCCCACATGGCCAACCACGGTTCGAGTCCCAGACCTGGTGGCTTGCTTTTTCACTTCTCTTCCATATCTCTCTCTCTTTCTCACTCTGTCTCTTTCTGGTCAAATTAGAACAAATAAATAACTAAAGTGAAATAAAGTAATTATTTATTTTTTAAAAAGACCAACAATGTATCATATGACCCAGAAATTTCACTTTACCTACTAAGCCAAAATAATTAGAAACACATACTTAGACAAAATGTGTAGACAAACATTCTTAACAGCATACTAGCCAAAATAGATAAACAAAACAAACGTCCATCAATAAATCAGTGTTTTAACAAGATGTCATATATCCATACAATAGACTATTTTTCGTCCATACAGCAGCTATGATGTGGATAAATATTAGAAAATTCTGCTAAGTGTGAGAAAGTGAATTCAAAAATAAAAAGTCACATAGTGGGCTCCCAGGTGGCATGATGGTTAGGGGTGCTGGACTCCCATGTGGCTAACCATGGTTCGAGTCCCGGCAGCTTGCTTTCTCATTTTACCTCTTGCTCTCATTCTATCCCTCTCTGGTCAAATTTAAGTAAGTAAGTACATGCATAGATAAGTAAATAAATGGATAAATAAAGTTAAATAAAGTAATTATTTAAAAAAAGAAAAAGAATTTAAAAATTATTTAAAAACTAAATTGGATTTCTAAAACCTTGAGTTTTTAAAAAGAACTATTTTATTTAACTTTGCTTATTTATTTGAATTTGTCCAGTGAGAGACAGAGAGGGAGAGAAAGAGAGAGAGAGAAAGTGAGAAAGCAAGCCGCCAGGTCTGGGACTCAAACTGCAGTCAGTTATGTGGGAGTCCAACACCCTTAACCACCATGCCACTGTTGGCCCCTAAACTTGATATCTTTGACAGAATAATTCATACTGCATAAATGTTCAGATCAGAGATTAATGCTTCTAAGTTTTAAACAGAACAGTATCAGATACCTTTAAGAAGAATGACAGTTTTTCCTCCGTCCCCTATTTGGTTGGTCCTCTCAGCTCCCACAGAGCAGTCTCACCTGGGCCTTGATCACTGACAGGGCAGTGGGGAGGCAGGGATGTCTCTCAGGGAGTTAAGTCACTGGTCACAGGATGCTATGTCTGTCCTGGAAACCAGGGACCACTCAGGTCTAGTTCGTGAGAGATGCAGGGGGATCAGAACTGGGGGATCAGGGCTGAGGTAGCAGCAGGTCCTGCTATGGGCATCTCAGACACCACCTCTGAGTGGGGAATCCCACCTCTCTTTCATCCCTCCTCCCTGTTTCCTGGGGTTTACAAACCTATGATGGCTTCTCAGTGGTACATGGGGTATGTCCTGTGCTTTTTGTTGCTGCCTGTCTTGAATATAACTTTTTTTTTTAAGGTTTTCGACTTAGGGTGCATGTGCTTACCAGAGAGAGACAGAAAGTGAGAGGGAAAGTGAGAAATCATCCCACAGGGAGGATGACCACTCTGCAATCCCTTCTTCATTCCCCTCTCAGAATTTTAGGCATGCACACACATGCCCAATGTGAGTTTCAAGCCACCAGGTCCAGGACTTAAACCACAGTTAGCCATTTGAGAGTCTAGTGATTTAACCAATTTGCCATCTATTAGCCCCAAGCATAACTCTTACTGAGGAGTGATTGAGCTCCAGTAAACCACTCACATTTTCTAAACATCCAAATATCAAGTCAGTGAATGCACCCCCATCCCAAAGTTCCTCTGTCCCCTTTGAAATTCTCCCTCTACCCCTCCCACAATACCCTCAAGTCAACTGCTGATCCCCTCTCTGTGCTGTTTGATTGGTGGTGTTTTTTAGAGGTTTTCACTATAGGGTGCATGTGCTTGCCTGAAAGACAGAGAGAGAAAGAGAGACAGAAAGAGAGAAATGACCCCCCAGAGGGGATGGCCATGCTGCAATCCCCTCTCCTGCATTCTCCTCTTGGGATCTTAGGCACGCATGCACATGAGCCTGGCATGAGTTCAAGCTGCCGGGTCCAGGACTTGAACCATGATCGGCTAAGTGGGAGTCCAGTGACATAACCAATACACCATCTGATGGTCCCAGTTGATTGTTTTTGAAGTCCAAGGTTTATAAATGGAATCACACAGCAAATGCCCCTCTCCTGGCTTCCTTCCCCCTGCACATTCCTTTTGAGGCATTTGATGTCATGATGGAATGTCACTTGATCCCATGGAGGACATATCATGACTTTGTGTCCCAGATATTTTCCCATCCTGGGGCTTCCCCCATAAAAATGTGGGTATTAAAATTCCATTGTTGGTGGGGCCAGTAGGTGGCATGGTGGTAGGCGCTGGATTCCCACATGGTTGACCGCAGTTCAAGTCCCGGACCTGGAAGCTTGCTTCCTCACTTTCCCTTTCTCTCTATCTCTGTCTGATCAAATAAAAAAATACTAATAACAACAACAAACGAGATTAAATAAATAAATAAATAAATAAATAAATAATTCCATTGTTGGGGGACAGCAGATGACATGGTGGTTAAGGTGTTGAACTCCCACATGACTGACCATGGTTTGAGTCCTGGACTGGCAGCTTGTTTTCTCACCCTCTCTCTTTCTCTCTCTGTCTCTCTGTGGTGAGCACAAATGACCTATAGCACATTTAAATAGTAGTAACAATAAAAATAACAAATAAAATTGAATAATTCTTTATAAAAAATGACTTGGCTCCATTGGCATAAAATATATATATAATCCAGGTTGAATTAGATTCACTTTCGTTTTAATTATTTTTTTCTTTTTCTTTTATTTAACTTTATTTACTTATTTATTTCAGTTTGACCAGAGAGAGACAGAGTGAGAGTGAGAGAGAGAGACTGTGTGTGTGTGTGTGTGTGTGTGTGTGTGTGAGAGAGAGAGAGAGAGAGAGAGAGAGAGAAAGGGAGAGAGGAAAAGAGAAAGTGAGCCTCCAGGTCAGCGACCTGAACCACAGTTAGTCATGTGGGAGTCTAACACCTTTAATCACCTCACCACCTGCCAACCCCTCAGATTCACATTTCTTTTGATTATAAAGGACAAGACTGTATTTTCTCAGTCCCCTGGAAGTCCAGAGCCCTCTAGGCTCAGATTCTGCCATGAGATGGGTGCTCAGGCCTGCTTGCATCTTACACTGCCGTTCAACCAACTTTAACCAGCACTGAGCACTTTAAAATTTTGTTTTGGGGATGGCTGAATGGTTAAGACACTGAACTCCCATATGGTTGACTGTAGTTCAAGTCCCAGATCCAGCAACTTGAAACTCATCTGCCAGCCCCTCTCTGGCAAAAATTTCTTGAATAAAAAAATGTTTGTTTCAGGACCAGCAGATGGCATGGAAATTAAAGCAACTGGATCCCAAATGGCTAATTGTGCAGTTCAAGCCCTTGGGGCTGGCAGGTGGCATGGTGTCAGAGTGCTAGACTCCCACATGTCCAGACATGGCTTGAGTCCTGGACTTGATGGCTTTCCTTCACACTTTACCTCTATCTCTCTGTAGTGTGTGCCTTATAGGAAATTTTAAAAATAATAATTGATAAAATTAAATAATCCCTTTTTTTAGAAGACCCCTTAATCATAAGTCTTCAATCATTTTTAAATGATTTTATTTAACTTTATTTATTTATTTCTTTTAATTTGACCAGAGAGGGACAGAGTGAGAGAGAATGAGAGAGAGAAAGAGAGAGAGTGGGAAACTGAGAAAGCAAGTCGCCAGGTCTAGGACTCAAACTGCAGTTGGCCATGTGGGAGTCCAGCACCTTTAACCACCATGCCACCTGCCAGGCTTTAGTCATTTTCTTACTTTAAATTATTATTTTTTTCCTTTTCAGTTTTTGTTATAGGGTGCATGCATTCACCATAGAGAAACAGAGAGAGGGAAAGCAAGAAATCGCCCCCCCCAGGGGGGATGACCATGCCACAACATTTTCTCCTTCATTCTCCTGGGATTTTAGGCATGCATGCACACGTGCCCGACATGATTTTCAAGCTGCTGGGTCCAAGATTTACACTATGATTTGACATGTTATGTGAGAGTCCAACACCGTTATTTTAAATCCTTTAACATAAATTATTAAAATGATTCCCACCTAAGCCAGCAGTTTATCCAATGTGAGACTCACAACAAGTAACTCCAAAAGGGCCAGCTGGCCCTGGAAACAATTCCTTTAGTCATCCAAAACATTCAGAGGAAATCATGGAACCCTAAAATTGGGTGACAGTCAGGGCCTCAGAAACACAGTGGCCGTCAAAATGATCAATAGCAGTTTGTTAAATGAGTAAGAGACAGGCAAGCTCAATCTATGGTAGCCACCAGGGGGCACTGTGGATCTTCTAAATGGCTGAAGCAGGTTCAGTCAGTTCAAAGTCACTGGACCCTGAATGTTCCCCCCTGGCCAGTACACAGCATCAAAGCAGCTACTTCCTCCCATGGACACAGCCCAGCATGTGGCCACCCGGGCCTATCCCTCACAGTGTAGCTGCTCTCAGAACTGAGGTCCTGGGTCGGGGAACAGGGTGAAAAAGGGTTCTGATTTGCATAATACACCACACACATGCCTTTCATGCACGGAGCTCAGTAGGAGACAAAGAGCCAACAGAGTCCAACCCCTGCTCCAGAGCCAGGGAGTTTCCAACACCAACCAAGGCCTGGACTCCTCTCCTCCTCTTCTCACTCACTGCCCAGGTCACTGGGATTTCTCAGAGCAGCCTTTAGAGGTTCTTATGCTTTTATTCCTTATTCCTGACATGTGTCTCTTTTGATTTCAGACTCCAGCTCTCAGGCCATGGAAGATAAGGTGACTCACTGAGCATGTTCCGAGGAGACACAGTCATTTGTCCCTGTGGCTTCAGCACTCCAACTGTCACCAGGGGTCACTACACACACTGGAAGACTGGTCAACCCCCAGGGTGCTGATTTAGAGCATGAACAGCAAACACTTCTGGACCCCTTCTTGCTTCTCAGGCTCTTTCCTAGGGGCAGAGCTGCCCTGACCCTCTGGTGCCCAGCCCGAGGTCAAGGTCGAGGTCGAGGTCGAGGCCGGGCTGTGCATTGCTGCAGGTGGCACTGTCAGGGGCTCTGCACAGTGAGGACTCAGGAGGAACCAAGACATACACCTTCCTGGGCTCTGTGATGTGAGTCATGTGATCTGTTTCCTGATGTCAGGGCAGCCTGAATGTGGGCCACCCACAGACAGGGGCAGGGAGGGTCTGAGCAGATCCCTATCCATGCCTGTGCCCTAAAGTGTGGGAGATGTGGGAGTGATTTGGAAAGAAGGGCAAGTTTCCATTACTTTATATTTCAAAAGCAACAGCTGGGTCTGCTCTAAGGGCTGTAGGTTAACACACTGACTCCCAAAAGACTCATCACCTGGTGATGGACTTGCACCGCTAAAAGCAAGGGGAAGGAACCTTCCTTTGACTATGACTAAAAAGTGTTTTATTAAATTGCTTTAAATGCAATTCATACACACTGTATAAATCCCAAAGTGTTAAAAAACCACCAACTCCTCTGAAAGTTTCCTTACCCCAATAACCGCAAATGCATTTTAACCTCGGATGTGAGATTTCTCTTAATTTTTTTTTCTTTTTTTGGAGAGGTTTTCACTATAGGGCGCGTGTGCTCGCCAGAAAGACAGAGAGAGACAGAGAGACATAAAGCGAGAAATCACCCCCCGGGGGGATGGCCACACTATAATCCCTTCTCCTCCATTCTCCTCTTGGGATCTTGGGCATGCACGCACACACGCCTGGTGTGAGTTTAAGCTGCTGGGTCCAAGACTTGAACCGTGGTCGACTATGTGGGAGTCCAGTGACATAACCATTATGCTAACTGCTGGTCCCCTCTCTTAATATTTTCACAACGTCCATAAAGCTTTGGTATTTCTGTGTTTTACATACTTTCATTTATGATTAATATGAGGGATTTCTCATTACCTAAAATTTATACAAACATTGGGTTTTGGGGTCCAGCAAAAGATATAGTGGTTAAAGCGCTGGACTCCCACATGGTCGGCTGCAGTTTGAGTTCCAGACCCTACAGCTTGAAATTTATGTGTACCCAATATCCCAAGAGGAGAATGGAGAAGTTACTGTGGCATGGTTATCATCCCTCGGAGGTGATTTCTTGCTTTCTGTCTCTCTGTCTCGCTCTGTCTCTTTGGCAAACACATGTACCCTATTTTTTTAAAAAAACTCTCAAATATTTTTTTAAGTTTATTTATTTTTTTCCTTAAAATAATTATTTTACTTAACTTTATTTATTTACTTATTTTAGTTGACCAGACTGGAACACGAGAGAGAGAGAGAGAGAGAGAGAGAGAGAGAGAGAGGAGAGAGAGAGAGAGAGAGAGAGAGAGAGAAAACAGTGGGCCATGTGGGGGTCCAGCATCCTTAACCACCTCGCCACCTGCCAGCCCCAAGTTTATGTATTTTTGAGCTTATTAATTTATCCCATAGGTGAGAGAGACAGACACAGATGACATAGAGAGAGCACCTTCAGCTGGGTCCTCACGTCATGGTCCTCCCCCAGCCTCTGCCAGCCCTGGGTCACTGGTGCATGTGTGCCTGGTGTGCTCAGGGAGGTAACCAGATGCGAACCTGGAGCCTGCGCATGTGGGTCAGTGTTGCAGAGCATCCTATTTAACCACAGTGCCACTGTCCACAGTGACTGCTTAATATTTGTGAGAGAGTGAGATGGAGAGAGACAAAGAAAGGGAAAGTGAGAAATCACTGCTCAGAGGAGACAGCCACACTGCAACGTCTTCTCCATTCTCCCCTCAGGACTTTGAGCACACACTCATGCAGCCAGCATGATTTTCAAGTCACCGGGTCTTGGAATCAAACTGTGGCGGCCATGTGGGAATCCAGCCACCTTCACCACCATGCCAACTGCATAACCCAAGGCTCTATGTTCTTTCAATAACACACAAAAAAAACTAGGGCCAGCAGGTGGCATGAAGGTTAAGGTGCTGGATCCCACATGGCCAACCCTGCAGTTTTAATCAGGGACCTGGTGGCATAAAAAATATGCCAGAGGCCAGTAGATGGCATAAGGTGCTAGACTCCCACATGGCTGATGATGGTTCGAGTCCTGGACCTGGTGGCTTGCTTTCTCACTTTCCCACTCTCTCTCTCTGGTCAAATTAAAATAAATGAATGAATAAAATACATTTTTAAAATATATATGATGAAAGGAAAAAGAATACCCAAATCAACAGTGCCCTGGAGGAGCAGCTCCCACAGGGCCAGCTTCTTGTGTGCATTCATCAAGACCAGGCCAGTGTGGCTATGCAGATGGCCACATGCTAGAGGGCAAGGGGCTGGATTTCTACCTGAGAAAAATCAGAGAGCAAATAAATATACCCGTCTTCATGTAAACAAAACAAAAACAAAACTGTGACCATGTCTTGGTTGCTTTCTCTTGGAATGCTTCCTGGAGGCCAGCAGATGGCATAACAGTTACTAGACTTCCACATAGCCAACCATGGTAGAGTCGTGGACCTAGTGGCTTGAAAATCATGCCAGGCGTATGTGAGTGCATGTCCACGATCCTGGAAGGAGAATGGAGGAGAAGGATTATAGTGTGGCCATCCCTCCTGGGGAGTGATTTCTCACTTTCCCTCTCACTATCTCTGTCTGTCTCTGGAAAACACATATGCCCTAAGGCAAAAGCCTCTTAAAAAATAAAAAAGATATAGAATAAAAGATAGCCTGTCCTGGGGCACCCCTGTGGAGTAGCACATGGTGAGGAGCCAAGACCTGCAATAGCCACGTGAGTGGGCTGGTAAGTGGATCCTACCAACCCAGGCATGTGTTCAGAGGTACACAGCCCCTGCTGATAGCCTGCCTGAAACTAAATGAGAAGACTAAATTATTTCTTTAACCTTATTTACCACCATTATCATTTTCCAGTTTTATCAGAGAGAGATGGAGAGAGGGAAAGTGAGAAAGTAAGCCACCAGGTCCAGGACTCACACCACAGTCAGCCACATGGATGTCCAGCACCCCCAACCACCATGCCACCTGCCAGCCCCAGAGAAGACTGGATCTTGAGCCAGAGGCACCCAGCCAGGCAAGCTGTTGATTCCTAACTCACAGAAGCCCTGAGATAACAAACACTGTTTTAAGTCACTAGATCTTCAGACCATGTGTTCCACAGCAATAGAACTGTCCACGCACACATGCATGCATGTGGAACTCTGCAGAAAATCGGCCCAATGCTGTACAGGTTCCCCCTCTACTGCTAGGAGGGTAAGGCACTGTATGGGTGGGTGGGGTGGGAGAGGCATTGTCCAGGAGGGAGGAAGGCATGGTCCAGGGTAATCAGACTACTTTTAGTGTCAAACAAATGCTCAAACATTCGAAGAACAAAAATCTGTGAGCCAGCAGCTAGTGTGGAGGTTAAGACAATGAATCTCACATGGTTAAGTCTGTGGTTTAAGTCGCAGGCCTGGCTGCTTGAAAGCAATGCTCGGCATACGGCATGCATACCCCAAATCCTGAGATAAGACTAGAAAAGGGATTGTGGCAAGGCCATTCCCTCTGGTAGGTGATTTTTCACTTTCCCTCTGTCTCTGTAATGGGTACATGCATATTAAGCAAAACAAAACAAAACAAAACAAAACAAAAAATATGGTTAAAATGTCAGTACATTCCAAAGTAATCTATAGATTCACTGAAATTGTTATTGCCATTCCAAAAATGTTATTTGGTACAAATATTAGGACAGGTACATTATGACACATTTTTCTGTTTTTTTTTTTTTTTTTTTCGAAAATTGCATCATGATTTCTGGACAACATGATTTCTGGACAACCAATTAGAAATATACACCCTAAGAATTCACATAGAATTCAGATAGTTAAAGATCATGAACAGCTAAAACTACTTTATAAAAAAAGAACGAAGTAGAAGGTCTCACCATTTCTGATTTCAAATCATACTACAAAGCTACAATAGTAAAAACAGAGTGGTTCTCACATACAGCCATATGTACATACAGGCAAAAGAACTGAAAGCCCAGAATAAACCCTTATGTTCAAATCATTTTCAATCCGGCAGCTAAGACCATTCACTATGGAAAGGATGGTCTTCAAAACTTATGTTGAGAAAACTGGGTGTCACCATGCAAATTTGAGATGTAAAAATTAAACTATAGACCTCTTAGTGGAACATAAGGAAAAAGCTTCACGACAGTAGATTTTGAAAGGTTTTCTTTTATCCAACATCAAAAAGCACAGAAAAAAAATATGAAGGAAGGAAGGAAGGATAAGAGGGAAGGAAGAAAGGACGTGTCTTCTGGACTGGGAAACACCTATGTAGACACACTCATGGGCCCTGAAAACAGGCTCATCCAAAAATGTCAGACCAAAATGTGTGAGGCCTGCCATCCCCTGACACTGCATACTCTCTGATGTCTAAATATTTGTGCATATTGAAACATTCTGAGAACTCACCCCTCATCTATAAACAGTGCTTGCTGTGTTTGGTGTTCTCATGACAGAGCAGGGGCATGGCCTGTGGGTGTCCTGGACTGACAGTGAGCAGGATCTCAGGTCAGGAGTTCTCTGAGAGATGAAGCTTTGTGCAGTAGGCAGCAGGGGGTGCTGTGGGTCTGTCTCTGGATGCACAGTGGGTTCCCACAGCTGGGCCCTCCCCATACTCTCAAGGCTAGACCACGAGAGCTAAGCTCACTGATGCAGGCTCAGCCCCTGGGTCTCTCTGGGTGTAGTCCCAGCACTGTCTCCTTCCTGGGACTGCACATATAGTCATGACCATCCACAAGCAACATTTTTGAACAAAAGAGCCCCTCCTATGGCAGAGAGTGGGAAGAAAAGGCAGCCCAGCCACATGGGAACAAGAGGCTGTGTCCACCATGGCCTACACTACTTTCCTCCTTTGTCCTCCTTCACTGAGAAGGTAGGAAAGACCTTGGGGACACAGGGCAGGCCCCGCCCTACTTCAGTCTCGTGGATGAGACTCCTTAAAATCATCACTCTAATCTCTACTCCTTAATCACCTACTCTCTCTCTCTCATCTCCTGAAGTATCTGCAGGACTCACCTGCACTCTTGCAGTGACACCAGTGTTCATGGCAAGACTATATACTGATAGTAGCAAAAGCCAGGGAGCCCTCCCCACTATCCCTGTGACATTACTCAGACCTCTGTAAGCACCAGGGCTCCAGGATCGGCAGATACTTTGCTGGATTTGAAGACACCTCGACCAGTGCTGGTGTTCTGCACATCTCTGGGCTGTAGCCTGAGGATGAGGCCAACTATTACTGTACGATTGGGCACAGCACTGGTTCCCACAGACATAGGTAGATGGGGACATGGGGACAAAAACCTTCCTGTTTTGTACCTTTACTTTTTTCTTTCTGTAAAAAAGGGTAGGTCAACCAGATGCAGGGAGATGGAAAAAGATACAAGTCCCTGGTGTCAGGTTGTCTATCAGCTGTTAGTGGAAGCTCACAGAGATCTTAGTAGGCTCACAGAGCCCTTTGTGCTCATAAACACTTCCTCTTACCTGGACCATGATTAGTGCTCCTTTCTCTCAATGGGTTGTACACAACAGCAGCTCACCGTGAAAACCAAACTGTAGTACACACCACATGCGCCTTACTCTCAATGGCGTAAAACAGCACACTCATACTTAGAGAACAAGCAGGTAAGTGCACTACAATAAAAACATAAGATGTTGGGACCAGTAAGTGGTGTAGTGGTTATGCCACTGGACACCACATGGCTGACCTCAGTTTGAGTCACAGACTTGGTGGCTTGCTCTCACACTAACTCTCTTTCTACACACCACATGCGCCTTACTCTCAATGGCGTAAAACAGCACACTCATACTTAGAGAACAAGCAGGTAAGTGCACTACAATAAAAACATAAGATGTTGGGACCAGTAAGTGGTGTAGTGGTTATGCCACTGGACACCACATGGCTGACCTCAGTTTGAGTCACAGACTTGGTGGCTTGCTCTCACACTAACTCTCTTTCTTTCTCTCTCTCCTCCATCTAATCAAATTAAAATATAATGAAGGAATAGATGAAATTAAAATTTCTTAAAAAAAAACATAAGCTGTTTTCTCTGTGGCTTTCAAGCATAGTAAGATAGAAGGTGAGGTACCCAGACTAAACTATTCTGACTCCATTTGCAACACATCTTGTCAATCACTTCAAGGAAGACATGTAGTTTAAAAGAGGGTTCTTGAAATTTGGCCCTACTGATGATGAGGTACAGGTCATTCTTTGTGAGATCGTTGTTCTGTACATTGCAGGATGCTGAGAAGTATCCTTGGGTATAGCACCCCAATGCTCAAACCTGACCACCTCCAAAAAAATCTCCAAGTATTGTAAAATATACTGATGTGGGTCAAATAACCCAGATTTGAATAGTAGTGTATTAAAATTGCATGGTCTGGGATCAGCAGGTGGCATATTGGTTGGGGAGTTGGATTCCCTGGTGGCCAATTGTGATTCTAGTCCTTGACTGGCAGCTTGCTTTCTCACTTTTCCACTCTTTCTCTCTGTCACTGGTCAAATTATACAAAACAATAATAGTAATTCAAATGAAAAAAATAATTATTTTTATTTTTTTTAGACTTTTGCAATTTTTAAATATTTTTTGCTGTTTTTATTGATTGATTGATTGATTGATTGATTTTACATTTTTTAAAACATTCAATCACATTATTTAGCTTACAAGGTGATCATTTCAATATAAGAACATTTCTCCCTGGTTGAGTTGATAAAAAATAACAACACTACCTCCCTGTCTCAACAATGTTGTCTTCGTATCCCTAATCCAAATGTTCTTCCCCAGGCCCCACTTCTCCACACACACCACATCTGGCATTCACATCCACCTCTTGTGTTTGTACATCCTTTAGCC
This sequence comes from Tupaia belangeri chinensis, assembly GCF_000334495.1. Taxonomy (NCBI): domain Eukaryota; kingdom Metazoa; phylum Chordata; class Mammalia; order Scandentia; family Tupaiidae; genus Tupaia; species Tupaia belangeri. The sequence goes on along the minus strand of NW_006159480.1, from coordinate 1,849,515 downwards.
TGTCAGTTTCAGTTAAGTGCATAGTCTTAGTTTTTGAAAAGTCTTTGATGTGGTTGGCAGGAGATATTGTGTTTAAGGGCACTATGGTCACTCCCACATAGGTGACCACAGTTTAAGTCATGGACCTAGGGCTTGCTCTCTCTCTAGTCAAATTTGCAAAATGATAATTCTTTTGAAAAAGAGTGTATATATATATATATATGTGTGTGTGTGTGTGTGTGTGTGTGTGTGTGTGTGTGTCTTTTTAAAGAGAGATTTTTTGCTATATGGCATGTGCTCACCAGCAAGAGACAAAGAGAGAAAGTGAGATGTCATGGGGTGGAGGTGGGGGTGGGGAGGTTTGGCCATGCCGCAATCCCCTCACACACACATGCCAGGTGTGACTTTTATTCCACCTGGTCTGTGCCTCGAACCGTGGTTGACTACTCTACCCACCCTCGTCCTTCAAGGAGCAGAAGGGTGCATGCACAGAGCCAAGGAGCCACCCTGAGGGAGCACAAATACCCCTCACACCCACCAATCACCAAGGACCACATGACCACTGAACAAGCCGACTCAGACCTTGGTTCCAGGGAAACTCAGGCAGGCCAGACCAAGGCCAGAAGTGCCTCATGCCTCTGCCCCGCCAAGGCCCAAGCCTGACCTTCCACAGAATAGAGGAGGAAGCTGCAGAAACAAGAGCGGGCCTGCCAAGCAGCTGGTGGGGTCCAGAGACCAGTGCGGGGACAGGGATGCTGCACGGTGGTGGTGTGGGAGTGATACCCCACGGTGGGGACAGGACACAAGGGCCACAAGGAGGACTTCACCCAGGCAGAGCCAAAAGGACTGTGATGGGAAGGGTAAGAAGTCGGCTGGGGCTAAGGCACTGAAATCCGCGGGGCAGGAGGGCAATGGGACGCAGTGAGAGCCGCTGGGGCGCAGTTCAGGAATCACACCTTGGGGAGGCTTTTTTCAAAAAGTGTGAAGGGAGCCTTGAGAACCCAGATGGAGGCCTTGGTACCCTTAGGACTGGGACCGCACACCCCGACAGGGCTGGCAAACCCTCCCCGGAACACCCTCCCATAGCCACTGCTCCTCTTGGGGTCAGGCAAGCACACCAAGCTTTAAATCCCAGCAGGTCTGAAGGTCCTTCACCTGGGGTCCCTTCACCAACTTCAGTGGCCAACCAGAGTGACTCCCACGTGATGAGGGCCAGGTCAGTTGGGGAGGTGTTTGTGCCCTGAAGGACCTGGATTGGCAGGGAGGTTCTTGGGGACCAGAGGAAGGTGGAGGCCTGGGCAGGCAAAGCACGGGAAGCAGCAGGGGAGACGGAGCCTGGGGATAGCCCAGGGGTGCCTCCACCATGCAGCAGGGCGGCCCACACAGCCCTTCACATGGACCCCCACATAGCCTTTCCGTGGGGACGAGGCATGGGAGCAACAGGGAGGGCTCCTGAGGAGGCCCCCGGAGGGGTTGAACCGCCCCTGGGTAGCACAGGGGTCTCGCCACCATGCACCTACATGGAGGTTCCATCTCAGGACTGCCCGACCAAAGCCTTCGAGACAAACCCCAAGCCTCCCACGCACCCGGCCCCACCACAGAGGCCCCAGAGGACTCGATACTGCAGACGTCGTTGCCTCCCTTCCTCATTCTTCGTGTCCATCTGTCCGTTGGGTTCTGCTCCGTGGGAGCCACACGCCACTCTGTCTCCCTGGGGTCACTGAGGGGGCTACACACCTCTGTGTCCCAGGGCCTCGCCTGGGATCGCCAAGGAGAACCATGCTCTTGGGCAGTGCAGGTGGGGGAATGGCGCCCCTTTTCCAGAATTGACCTGCAAACCGCCCACACAGGCACGCACGCACGAACACAATGTTGTGCGGAACATAGGCCAAAGGACCTACTGGGACTCCCTTCCCAGCTAGAAGGGCAAGGCACTGTGAGGAGAGATGGGCAAAGCGCTGTCCAGGGTATGGGAAGACTGTGTGGGGTAGGGGAAGACACTGTGCGGGGTAGGGGAAGGCGTTGTCCAGGATAGGGGAAGAGCAAAGTTCGACCCCCGCCGCAGGGCCATGGACACCCCTTCTGGGAGGGAGAGGGAACTCTGCCTTCCTCAAGGATTGTCTCTTTGGCGGATCCTGTGTCTGAAAGGGAGGGGGCGTGACAGTTGGACAGGGTTCTGCACCCCAAGGCAGCATTCTCAGGTCCCTAGAGATGAAAGAGGTCAGGTCATCTCCCATCTAAGCTGCCCACCGAGGCACTAATTACTACAAACTTCCCTTGTATGACTGCTTAAACAGTGTCCCAAAGAATATGGAAACTCATGTCCTCATTGTCATTGACTTCCATGAATCTTTTGATGTCAGTCTATTTGTTCAGTAGTTGTGGAGTCATTCAGGAGTAGGTTATTTAGTTTCCATGTATTTGAGTATTTTTGAGCATTTCCCTTGAAATTAAACTCAAGTTTAATTCCATCATGCTCAGAGAAGATGCTGGATATAGTTTCTATGCCTTTGAATCTGTAGAGGTTTGCTTTGTGCCCAGTGATGTAGTCAATCTTCAAAAAGATTCTATGGGAGGGTGAGAAAAAAGTATATTTCATGGTTTTTGGATGGAAAGTTCTATAGATGTCTGTTAAGACTTTTTGATTTATGGTATTGTTTAGATCTTTTATCTCTTTATCTATATTTTTGTCTAGATGATCTGTCCAGAGAAGACAGTGGGGTTTTGAGGTCTCCGAGAATTAGTGAGTTGCAGTCGAGCTCCCCTTTTAGATCTAACAGTCTTTCCTTCACATTGGGTGCTCCTGTGTTAGGTGCATAGATGATTATAAGCATTATATCTTCTGGATTGATTAACCCATTTACTACAATATAGTGCTCTTTGTCTCTTTGAAGTTTTTGTTTTAAAGCCTATTTTGTCAGAAATTAGTATCACGACTCCAGTTCTTTTTTGGTTCCCATTTACATGGAAAACCTTTTCCCAATCCTTCGCTTTCAGTCTATGTATATCTTTATCCATGAAGTGGGATTCCTGTGAGAAAGAAATAGGGGATTTCTGTGTTTTTTTTTTTTTTTTTTTTTTTTTTTTTTTTTTTTTTTTTATTCATTCAGTCAGTCCATGTCTCTTGACTGGAGAATTTAATCCATTAACATTCAATGTTGTTATTGATGTCACCATACATGTCCCAATATTTATGCTGGCCATTGTCTTGGTGGACTTTTATTTCTGTTTCTGGCTGTTATTTCTTTAGTTTTCCTGGAACAGTACTTTCTTCAGGGTTTCTTGAAGAGCTGGTCTGGTGCTGGCAAATTCTCTCAGGTTTTGTTTGTCTGAGAGGATTGTAATCCTTTTATCCCATATGAAGGATAATCTTGCAAGATATAATAATCTTGGTTGAAATTTTTTCTCTCTTAACACTTTCAATACATCTTCCCATTCTTTCCTTGCTTATATTGTTTCCATTGAGAAGTCCGTTATTAGCCTGATTGGATGATCTTTGTAAGTCACTTCTTGTTTCTCTCTTGCCAGTTTTAATATTTTGTCTTTATCTGTGGTCTTTGCCAGTTTCACTAAGATTTGCCTTGGGGAAGATCTTGGGTTGATTCTATTTGGGGTCCTTTATATTACTTGGATCTGGATGTTTGAGTGCCTCTCTAGACTTGGGAAATTTTCTTCCAGGATTTCATAGAATAGATTTTCCATGCCCTTATTAGTTTTGTCACCTTCTGTGATACCAATTACTTGGATGTTAGGGCAGCTAATGAAATCTAGTATTTATTGTATATTATCCTGATTTTTTATTATTTTCTCTATCTTTTTTGGTGGTTTTCTCTTGGTCAGAGGTTTTGTCTTCTACATCAGAGATTCAATGTTCAGCATGGTCTAATCGACCTTTAATACATTCAAGAGAGTTTTTGATTTCCTGTATTACAGACTTCATCTCTAGTAGTTCCATCTGATTCTTTCTTAGCGTGTCCATTTCTGCTTTCATATCATGGAAGGACTTCCTAATCTCCTGCAGTTGTCTCTTTTCTGTTCCAACTCATAGAGTTTAGTCACCATGAATTTTTCTTTAGAGGTTTTTGCTTTAAGGTGTGTGTGCTCACCAGAAGGACAGAGAGACAGAGAGCCAGAACATGATCACTCACCCCCAGGGTGGATGACCCTGCCACAATCCCTTCTCCTCCATTCTCCTCTCAGGATCTTGGGCACCATGTCACTGCTGGCCCCTGAAGTAAGGTTCTGGCAGACAGCCTGTGTTTCCATAATGGTTTGTAATTTACTTAATCACCTCTCTTTTATTGATCAGTTATTTGTTCACATACAACTTTCTGAGGGCCTGTGCACTCACTGGAGAGAGACAGAGAAACAGAGAGAGGAGGATTGGGAGAAATCACCCCCTGATTGGACGTGGTGATGCCATGATCCCTTCTTTTCCATTTCAACATCCTTTTGGGATTTTGGTCTTACGTGATCCATGCCTGGCCTATCTTTCGAGCTGCCTTGTCCTGAATTCAATGCCATCAACCATGTGGGATATGGATTCTGGAATGCCTAGGCTTGGGACCACCTTCATTGGTACATTGATATTGAATATTATGATTAACAAATCGAGGGTTGGAATTGTGTTCCATGACTGCTATAGCAAGAACAATGGCTCAAAACACAGAAAGTTATTCCCTCATAGTCCTAGAGGTCAGGAGATTAAGATCAATGAGCTGGGAAAGGTAGAATGCCTAGTGAGTGGTATGTTTGGGGAAAGTTTCCATCATGGCCAACTGGGACTCAGTCCTCCTGACACCCTCAGAGAAATGGGTGGATTGTACCCATTATCCCTTTAGGAAGGAAGAGCATGTGGACACTCTTTGATCATTTTACTCTCCAAAGAGAATGTTTAAGGCATTTTTGTGTGGATGTGTGAGGCCAGAGTGGTCAGCAGGCCAGTCCATGGCACACTAGTAAATGTGGCTGTTTGCAAGGCAGATGCACAGGGTGGTTTGCAGTTTATGACAGAGACCTCCCTGAGTTTGCAGGGGACTCATGCCCCATGACCCAGACTGGCTGAGGTGAGAGATGGAGCCTGGTTTCAGTCTCTAAAAGGTTTCATTCCCGTTTCTGTATCCTAATCATGAAATTAATGAAATTTTCACATAATGTGCTCAGCAGTATGTCTCTGGGGAGTCAGACTTTGTCCCTCCAGGGAAATCAGAGCTCATGGACAGCACAGCATTGGCCTATGAACTGACATGTGGCTGAGGTTCCTACTTGAGGTTCCTGGCCTTTAGAAAAGTGTGTCCTGTTAGTTTTCTTTCAACCCTAGCACCTACAGGTCACAGGTGTGTGGAACAGGCTTGGCTCTGAATGCTTATGAGAGAGGCACTGGGAGCCCAAATTCTTGCATGCCCCTCTACAGGAGGGCTCACCTACATTCAAGGCTTGGTCTTACTGGCAGAGAATATATCTGGATTGCTGACTTCCCATAACTGGGTTGGTGGTGGCAGCCTGACCATGGGTTTCTCTATGGAGGAGAACTGGGGTGAAGCTTTCAGGGAAGCTAGCTCCTGAGGTTTCCCTGAGCCCTACCCACACATGGTCCTTTTAGGTCCCTGACTCACCCATTTTCTGGAACCTGCTGATTCTGTCCACTGCCATGCTCTGGCTACAGGCCAACACCTCTCAAAGTGGCAGCACTGAATCCACAAGGCAGTAAAGGGCTTCCTTGGCTGAGTTTCATGTGTAGGCACAGACCTTCCAAGGTAGCCAGTCCTGCTCCCTCAGATGGATGCAAGGTCAAAGGAGGGATGGTCAGGGGCAGGGGATCATAACCCTCTGACACCAAGCTACCAAGTGGGGCCTCCTGAGGTCTTAGAACATCCTGATGAAAGTTCTGATGGAACAGGGACCAAAAGGTGTGAAAAGGATTCCTGGAACCTCCAGGGCACAAAGTCCTCCCAGGGCCTTGATCTGAACCTTCAGGAATCCCCAGGATAGCCCGTGGTTGACAGTGTGCTCCCCTCCTATCTCATTCTCTGGGGCTAGTCAACTGGGTGGTGACCTGACTTCCTTCATCCCCAGCCCCGCCACTGTGCTCCTTGTCCCGGCCACCCCACCCATGTCCTGGCAGAGAGCAGTGCTATGCAGGGAATCAACTGGGGCTCACCTGCCACCTCGCCCACAGCAAATGTCTCAGATTGGTCCTGGAGGCCCTGAGGCTCAGTGTATTAGAGGATCTCTCTGTTCTGGCCCTCCCATTTCACACAGGGAGGAGAGACCACATCAGGCCCAGAAACCAACTCAGGGGTCTGTTGTAAGCATCATGCCAAGGATACTGGGCAAGTCTTTTCTGATACATATACCTCTGCCCCATCTACCCGCATGAGGGTCCTTCATGCATCCTACACACCAGGGCCTGAACAGAGGCTTCCCTTGAGCACCAGCTCAGTCAGCTCCACCATCCTTCCCACAGGCTGGTATCCACTCATGCAGTCCCCCCATACTACAAGGACACTCAGATTCTCAGAGAGTCTATCTTTCTCTGTCTCTGAATGATCCATTTGTCTTCTGTATTTATTCCTTTGGGGCTCCTTCTTGATTGGATAACACTCACTGACAATGAAACTGGGGCTTCCACATCTAACCTACTCAGATTCACATGTTAATCCCTCTGGAAATACACCGAGGAATGTACCCAGTTATGCTTTTCCTAAGTGTCCTCTAGTCCAGTCGAGTTGAGGTCCAAAACTAACCATCACTTTCTGATTCACAGCTACGTACTTTAAAAAGTTCTGTCATCTGAAGGAAAGTCCCCCTAGTACACAAAAAAATTTAGTGTGTGTGCACCTACCACATGGTAAGTCCAAGAAGAAATGTGTATGAGAAGGTGCTCACTGGGAGCAAAGTATTGGCAGCAATCTGGTATTCAATAATAGGGGAACTTATAATGCAGTAGGTGGACTACTAACCAGTTGGAAGTAATGAAGTAGTTTCATATACAAATATGAACAGTATCAAAACTATGGTTATGAGGACCAGCAGTTGGCATAATAACTACGTCACTGGACTCCCATATAGTTGACTGCAGTTTGAGTCCTGGACCTGGTGGCTTAAACTCATGCCAGGAGGCTTAAGCCTGGTGGCTTAAACTGCACGTGTGCATGCATGCCCAAGATCCCAAGAGGAGAATGGAGGAGAAGGGATTGCAGCATGGCCATCCCCCCCAGGGGGTATTTCTCACTTTCTGTCTCTCTGTCTCTCTCTGTCCTTCTGGAGAGCGCATGTACCCTATACCAAAAACTTCTCCAAAAAAGAAAAACTATGGTTAAGACAATGGGTCCCACATGACTGAGTCTGTGATTAAAACCTTAGGCCTGCCAGCTTGAAAATCATGCTGGGCAAATGGCATGTATGTCCCAAATCCTGAGATAAGACTAGAGAAGGGATGAAAGCAAGGCCATCCCCTCTGGTAGGTGATTTCTCACTTTTCCCCTTTCTGTCCCTGTAATGGGTGCATACATCTAAAGTCAAACTGAAATAAAAATACGGTTAAAATGTCAGTACTTTCCAAAGTAACCTACAGATTCATTGAAATTGCTATTGACATTGCAACAATGTTATCTGGTACAAATATTAGAACAGAAACATTTTGACACATTTTTCTGTTTTTCTACGTAAAAATGCATCATGACTTTCCCAACAACCAATTAAAATAAGAAATATACACCCTAAAATTCATATAGAATTTAAACAACTAAAGATCATGAACAGCTAAAACTATTTTATAAAAAAAGAGCAAATTAGAAAGTCTCACAATTCCTGATTTCAAATCATACTATAAAGCTACAATAGTGAAAACAGAGTGGCAGATGGATGCAAGGTCAAAGGAGGGATGGTCAGGGGCAGGGGATCATAACCCTCTGACACCAAGCTACCAAGTGGGGCCTCCTGAGGTCTTAGAACATCCTGATGAAAGTTCTGATGGAACAGGGACCAAAAGGTGTGAAAAGGATTCCTGGAACCTCCAGGGCACAAAGTCCTCCCAGGGCCTTGATCTGAACCTTCAGGAATCCCCAGGATAGCCCGTGGTTGACAGTGTGCTCCCCTCCTATCTCATTCTCTGGGGCTAGTCAACTGGGTGGTGACCTGACTTCCTTCATCCCCAGCCCCGCCACTGTGCTCCTTGTCCCGGCCACCCCACCCATGTCCTGGCAGAGAGCAGTGCTATGCAGGGAATCAACTGGGGCTCACCTGCCACCTCGCCCACAGCAAATGTCTCAGATTGGTCCTGGAGGCCCTGAGGCTCAGTGTATTAGAGGATCTCTCTGTTCTGGCCCTCCCATTTCACACAGGGAGGAGAGACCACATCAGGCCCAGAAACCAACTCAGGGGTCTGTTGTAAGCATCATGCCAAGGATACTGGGCAAGTCTTTTCTGATACATATACCTCTGCCCCATCTACCCGCATGAGGGTCCTTCATGCATCCTACACACCAGGGCCTGAACAGAGGCTTCCCTTGAGCACCAGCTCAGTCAGCTCCACCATCCTTCCCACAGGCTGGTATCCACTCATGCAGTCCCCCCATACTACAAGGACACTCAGATTCTCAGAGAGTCTATCTTTCTCTGTCTCTGAATGATCCATTTGTCTTCTGTATTTATTCCTTTGGGGCTCCTTCTTGATTGGATAACACTCACTGACAATGAAACTGGGGCTTCCACATCTAACCTACTCAGATTCACATGTTAATCCCTCTGGAAATACACCGAGGAATGTACCCAGTTATGCTTTTCCTAAGTGTCCTCTAGTCCAGTCGAGTTGAGGTCCAAAACTAACCATCACTTTCTGATTCACAGCTACGTACTTTAAAAAGTTCTGTCATCTGAAGGAAAGTCCCCCTAGTACACAAAAAAATTTAGTGTGTGTGCACCTACCACATGGTAAGTCCAAGAAGAAATGTGTATGAGAAGGTGCTCACTGGGAGCAAAGTATTGGCAGCAATCTGGTATTCAATAATAGGGGAACTTATAATGCAGTAGGTGGACTACTAACCAGTTGGAAGTAATGAAGTAGTTTCATATACAAATATGAACAGTATCAAAACTATGGTTATGAGGACCAGCAGTTGGCATAATAACTACGTCACTGGACTCCCATATAGTTGACTGCAGTTTGAGTCCTGGACCTGGTGGCTTAAACTCATGCCAGGAGGCTTAAGCCTGGTGGCTTAAACTGCACGTGTGCATGCATGCCCAAGATCCCAAGAGGAGAATGGAGGAGAAGGGATTGCAGCATGGCCATCCCCCCCAGGGGGTATTTCTCACTTTCTGTCTCTCTGTCTCTCTCTGTCCTTCTGGAGAGCGCATGTACCCTATACCAAAAACTTCTCCAAAAAAGAAAAACTATGGTTAAGACAATGGGTCCCACATGACTGAGTCTGTGATTAAAACCTTAGGCCTGCCAGCTTGAAAATCATGCTGGGCAAATGGCATGTATGTCCCAAATCCTGAGATAAGACTAGAGAAGGGATGAAAGCAAGGCCATCCCCTCTGGTAGGTGATTTCTCACTTTTCCCCTT
>NW_006159480.1:1811187-1836245 GCF_000334495.1 Tupaia belangeri chinensis | reverse complement strand
CCCTTGAGCACCAGCTCAGTCAGCTCCACCATCCTTCCCACAGGCTGGTATCCACTCATGCAGTCCCCCCATACTACAAGGACACTCAGATTCTCAGAGAGTCTATCTTTCTCTGTCTCTGAATGATCCATTTGTCTTCTGTATTTATTCCTTTGGGGCTCCTTCTTGATTGGATAACACTCACTGACAATGAAACTGGGGCTTCCACATCTAACCTACTCAGATTCACATGTTAATCCCTCTGGAAATACACCGAGGAATGTACCCAGTTATGCTTTTCCTAAGTGTCCTCTAGTCCAGTCGAGTTGAGGTCCAAAACTAACCATCACTTTCTGATTCACAGCTACGTACTTTAAAAAGTTCTGTCATCTGAAGGAAAGTCCCCCTAGTACACAAAAAAATTTAGTGTGTGTGCACCTACCACATGGTAAGTCCAAGAAGAAATGTGTATGAGAAGGTGCTCACTGGGAGCAAAGTATTGGCAGCAATCTGGTATTCAATAATAGGGGAACTTATAATGCAGTAGGTGGACTACTAACCAGTTGGAAGTAATGAAGTAGTTTCATATACAAATATGAACAGTATCAAAACTATGGTTATGAGGACCAGCAGTTGGCATAATAACTACGTCACTGGACTCCCATATAGTTGACTGCAGTTTGAGTCCTGGACCTGGTGGCTTAAACTCATGCCAGGAGGCTTAAGCCTGGTGGCTTAAACTGCACGTGTGCATGCATGCCCAAGATCCCAAGAGGAGAATGGAGGAGAAGGGATTGCAGCATGGCCATCCCCCCCAGGGGGTATTTCTCACTTTCTGTCTCTCTGTCTCTCTCTGTCCTTCTGGAGAGCGCATGTACCCTATACCAAAAACTTCTCCAAAAAAGAAAAACTATGGTTAAGACAATGGGTCCCACATGACTGAGTCTGTGATTAAAACCTTAGGCCTGCCAGCTTGAAAATCATGCTGGGCAAATGGCATGTATGTCCCAAATCCTGAGATAAGACTAGAGAAGGGATGAAAGCAAGGCCATCCCCTCTGGTAGGTGATTTCTCACTTTTCCCCTTTCTGTCCCTGTAATGGGTGCATACATCTAAAGTCAAACTGAAATAAAAATACGGTTAAAATGTCAGTACTTTCCAAAGTAACCTACAGATTCATTGAAATTGCTATTGACATTGCAACAATGTTATCTGGTACAAATATTAGAACAGAAACATTTTGACACATTTTTCTGTTTTTCTACGTAAAAATGCATCATGACTTTCCCAACAACCAATTAAAATAAGAAATATACACCCTAAAATTCATATAGAATTTAAACAACTAAAGATCATGAACAGCTAAAACTATTTTATAAAAAAAGAGCAAATTAGAAAGTCTCACAATTCCTGATTTCAAATCATACTATAAAGCTACAATAGTGAAAACAGAGTGGTTCTGACATTCAAACAGATGTACATATAGGCAATGGAATTGAGAGTCTAGGAATAAGCCCTTATGGCCAAATCATTTTCAATCTGGCAGCTGAGACCATTCACAATGGAAATGACAGTCTTTTAAAAAATAATGTTGAGTAAACTGGGTGTCAACATGCAAATTTAAGGTGTAAAAACTAAACTATAGACCTCTTAGTGGAACATTAGGGAAAAGATTCACAACAGTGGATTTTGAAAAGCTTTCTTTTATCCAACATCAAAAGCACAGGAAAATAAAAAAAGGAAGGAAGGAAGGAAGGAAGGAAGGAAGGAAGGAAGATAGATAAGAAGGAAGGAAGAAAGGATGCACCTTCTGGAGTGGAAAAACCCTATTTAGACACACATATGTGGCCTGACAAGTTCATTCAAAAATATGAGACTCAAATGTGAGAGTCCTGCCATCCCCTGACAAGCCACACTCTCTGATGTCCCTGAACATGCAGGCTCACCAGCTGGGCCTCTCATGGGCCTCTCTGAGTTTGTTCCCCGTCCTTCTTCCTCCCTGGTCCTGCACATATAGCCATGGCAATCCACAAGCTACACATTTGCACAAAGAGCCCCTCCTGTGGCAGAGGGTGGGAAGAAAAGGCAGCCTGGGGCAACCCAGCCATGTGGAGACCAGAGGATGTGTCCACCCTGGCCTAGACTCCTCTCCTCCTTCATTCTCCTCTCTCACTGCACAGGTATGACAGATCTTGTGGACACAGGGCAGAAACAACCCTACTTCAGTTTCATGGATTAGACTACTTAAAATCATCACCCTAGTCTCTACTCCTCATTAATGTGTGTCTGTGTCTACAGGTTCCCTCTCCCAGACTGTGCTGACTCACCCACACTCCCACTCTTAACTCCTGCAGCAACTGCCAGACACATCTGCACACGTGCAGTGACACCAGTGTTGGTGAAAAAACCATACACTGATAGCAGCAGAAGCCAGGGAGCCCTCCCTGCTATCCCTGTGACATTACTCAGACTCCAGTAAGCACCAGGGCTCCGAGATCCCCAGCTGCTTCTCTAGATTTGAAGACACCTCGACTAGAGCTGGTGTTCTACACATCTCTGGGCTGTAGCCTGAGGATGAGACCAACTATTACTGTATGACTGGGCACAGCAGTGCTTCACACAATGACATGGGCAGATGGGGATATATGACAAAATCCTTGCCGGTTTGTAATGTTTTTTTTTTCTGTTCTAAAAGGTGGGTCAAACATAGGCAGGGAATTGGAAAAAGATACAAGGCCCTGGTGTCAAGTTGTCTATCTGCTGTTAGTGGGAACTCACAAAGCTCTTAGTAGGCTCACAGAGCCCTCAGCAGTGCTCACAAATGCTTACTCTCTCTTGGAGTCTGTTAAGCTCAGGGTGAATGCTCACAGTGCACTTTCCTCCCTTTTGGAGCTCATAGCATATGTAGAACTGAGCTGACCCAAACCAAGGCCATCAGGGCTCATCAGACCACACCAAGGCCATGCAGAGCAGTACTAGCTGCTTTCTCTCAATGGGCTGCAGACAATAGCAGCTCACCGCCAAAAGCAAACTGTTCCACATGCACATGCGCCTTACACTCAATAGTGTAAAACAGCACAGTCATACTTACTGAACAAGCATGCAAGTGCACCACAATTAAATACATAAGATATTGAAACCAGCAGGTGCCATAGTGGTTAACGCACTCGAGACCACATGGCTGACCTCAGTTTGAGTCCTGGACCTGATGGCTTACTCTCTCACTTTCTCTCCTTCTCACTCTCTCTCTCTCCCCCCTCTCTCACCAAATTAAAATAAAATGAATGAATAAATGAAATTAAATAAATTATCTTTTTCCAACATGGTAAGGTAGGAGATGATGGAGCCAGACTAAACTATTCTGACTGCATTTGTAATACATCTTGTCAATAACTTCATGGAGGACATTTAGTTTCAAACAGTGTTTTTGAACCTTGGCCCTACTGATGATGAGGGCCAGATCATTTGTTATGAATCGTCATTCTGGGCATTGCAGGATGTCGAGTAGCATCCTTGGGTCCCACAAATTGGATGATTGTAGCACCCTAATCCTCAAACCCAACTCATTTCAAAAAAAAAAAAAAAAAAAAAAAGAAACTCCAGACATTGTGAAATATCCCAATGGAGAATAAAGTCACCCAAGTTTGAATAGTAGTGTGTTAAAATCGAAGGGTCTGGGGCCAGCAGGTGGCATTGTGGTTAGGTAGCTGGACTCCCACATGGTCAAATGTGGTTTGAGTCCTGCACTGGCAGTTTGCTTTCTCATTTTTTTTTGTCTCTCTCTCTCTCTCTGTTTCTTACTGATCAAGTGGGGGCAGAAGAGGGGGTGGTTATCCATGCTGCAATCCCTTCTCTAGAGACTTTGGGCATGCACACATGCTGGCTGTGAGTTTTAAGCTACAGGGTCCAGGCCTCGAACTCTGGTCAACTACTTCCCCCACCTTCGGCCTGTGGGGGCAGAATGGAGCACGTGCAGTGTTGAGGAGCAGCTCTGAGAGAACCCAAAGGCCCCCCCCCCAACATCAACCTCCACTAACTGCACAGAGCCCTAAACAAGCAGATCTGGACCTTGAGGGCAGAGAAACCCATTCCGGCCAGACAAAGGCCTGAAGTGCCTCACGTCTTTGTACTGCAAGGAGCCAGGAATGGCCAAGGCCCAGGTCTGACCAACCCTAGTATTGAGGGTCAGTGTGACCTAAGGTGGGCCTGGCGATCTGCTGGCAGAGACTGAAGTCCCAGGGTTTAGGAAGCCAAGAGCTGGGAACTAGGGATGCAGCCTGGTGGTGGGGAGGAGCAGGGGGAGGGTCGACCACGCCTCGCAACCAGACAACGTGAAGGCTGGAGGACGACGTGGTCCAGGAGAGCCTGCAAGAGCAACACCCCAGGGCGGGAACAGGATGTGCGGGCCCCAAGGACGACTACACCCTGCAGTGAGGAAAGGACCAGAGGTCTGCTGATGTGAAGGTGCTGAATCTGCGGAGCAGGAGGGGTGTGGTCCAATGCAAGAGCCCATGGGGCAGCTTCACGGATCACACCTCTGGGGAGGCTTTCTTCTGAAAGCGCGAAGGGGGTCCCACGGCACAGCCTCGAGACCCCGGCTGGAGGCCTTGGTCAACTCGTGGGGTTGGGACTGCACACTCCTCCAGGGCCGGCACAAGCTCCCCAGTATGCCCTCCTGCACCCACCACTCATTGCAGTTTCAGGCGAGCCTACCACACCTTAAACCCCACCAAGTCTGATGGTCCGTTGTCTGGTGTCATCCCCGCCCCCCCCACCCCCCACACTGGTTGTGGAAGCCAACCTGTGCATCAACCGTGTGGTGAAGGCTGGGTCAGTCAGGGTGGTGGTAGATGCTACAGGCGACCAGGGTCTCCAGGGAGCACGGAGGTGCTTAGCAACCCAGGTAGAGTCGAGGCCCAGGCAGCAAAGCACAGGAAGCAGCGGGGGATACAGAACACTGGGAGAGCACAGGGTGCCTCCACCACGCAACAGGGCGGCTATGTGCATGGCCCTTCATAATGACCCCACAGCAACCTCCCAGCACTACCCGGCATCCACCCATCGGGATGAGGAACAGGAGTATCAGGAAGGGCTTCTGAGGAGGTGATACCGCTGACCCGTCGCTTGCCTTCCTCATCCTCCACGTCCATTCGACCTTCGAGTTCTGCTCCATGGGAACCACATGTGACCCTGTCTTCCCGAGGATATGCACCGAGGGGGCTACACATCTCTGGCTCCCAGGGCTTTGCCTGGGAATGCAGCGGAGAGCCATGCTCTGGGGCAGTGCAGGTGGGGGAATGGTGCTCCTGATGTGCTGGATGAACCGCCCATACATGCACGCAAGCAACACCTTGCAGAATGTCAGCCCAATGCCCTATGGGGAACCCCCTCCCCACTGGGAGGGGAAGGCACTGTCTGGGGGTGGTGGGGGAAGGAAGGTACTTTCCAGGGTAGAAGAAGGTGCTTTCCAGGAATGGGGAAGGCGCTGTTCTGGTAATCAGACTATTTTCAGTGTCAAACAAATACTCAAAGATTCAAAGAATAAAAATGCGTGAGCCGGCAGCTGGTGTGGAGGTTAAGACAATGGATCCCACATGGCTGAGTCTGTCCTTAAGCTGGATTTAGGCCCAGCTGCTGTAAAAGTATGCTGGGCTTATGGCATGCATGTACCTAATCCTGAGATAGGACTAGAGAAGGGATTGCAGCAAGGCTATCCCTCCTTGTAGGTGATTACTCACTTTTCCCCTCTCTATCTCTGTAATGGGTGCATGCATCTTAAGCAAAACAAAAAAAAATAAGTATGGAAAAATGTCAATATTTTCCAAAGTAATTCTGAGATTCACTGTATAGGACTACAACATGTGAAGTGAAGTGAATTTTCCCAGCATAAATATACTACACACCAGTGCAGTAAAAGGTATTATCATACACTTTATCATCAACAGACAAGCCTCCATTTCTGTGTTCCTTAAATGTCATCTTTCTATTTTCTGCCTTTATTCCCTCCCTCTCACTCTCCCCCACCCCCCACCCTCCTCCCACACTGTCTCCTGGATCCACATATTTTCAATCTACATTTGGAATCACACAGGACAATCTCAATCCCTGCAAGACTGTGATACTAATGGAAGCTACCTGATGCTCACAATATCTCATTTGTCTAAATCCCTAATTTTAACGAATTAGTGGATTTTTTTTTGGCCTGCCCCCCTCAAATTAGTTGATTTTCTTTGTTTCATTTTTTTTGGAGAGGTTTTTGTTATAGGGCACATATGCTCACCAGAAAGACAGAGAGAGACAGAGAGACAGAAAGCTAGAAATCACCCCAACCCCCAGGGAGGATGGCCACGCCACAGTCCCTTCTCCTCCATTCTCCTCTCAGGATCTTGGGCACGCACGCACATGCCCCTGGCATGAGTTTCAGCCACCGGGTCTGGGACTCAAACTCCAGTCTACAACGTAAATGTCCAGTGACATAGCCATTATGCCATCTGCTTATCCTTCCACCCCCCTTTTTAAGAGAGATGTTTGCTATAGGGCATGTGCAATCGCCAGAGAGAAAGTGAAAAGTTACCCATCATGACTTTCTTAACTATTTAAAATAATGTGTGCACCAGATTCCTTTTAAAATTCCATTAGCCTGTCCTATGAGGGCAGGAGGTAGGGGATTAAATTGGATATTCCCAGGATCCAGGGACCTGGTGAACCCAAAGTGACACATTTGGTTGGAGGACAGAGAGAGCAAAAAAAAAAAAAAACTTCCCCATAAAGTTGAGAACAGAAGGTCTGGTTACTACCAAGTTGCTTAACGCCCAGGCAAAAAGGAGGAGAAAAAAATATCTCTTTCCTGGGTTGCCTGTGGTTGGGCAGTTCCAAGGAAGATGCATTTCCTTTGGCTGAAAGATTGTGTTTTATGGGCTGTTTTAGGGAAAGTTGAAAACTTTATCAAATTCTTTCAGAAAAATCAAAACTGACCAGTGTGGGAGATGACACTGCCTTCCTTGGGAATGAACTGCCCGGAGCCTGCAAGTGTCTGGCTAGTTCTAGAGAGGGCTGGTTGGGCCCATGGCAAAGGAGGTCATGCCCATAGAGAGGCTCACAGACCACCCTGGGCAGGGCTGCCCTGGAGGGATCACAAGGGGCTCATTCTCGTCAAGACAGCTGTGTACTGGGCTTAGAGGAAAGGTGGAGATGCTGTATATCCTGGCAAAGTTAGGGAGGAAGACCTGAGAGATAATAATTTTACAAGAAGAGCATTTTGGGGGCCAGCAGAGGGCATAGTGGGTATGTCACTGAACTCCCGCATAGCTAACCACTGTTCGAGTCCCAGACCCGGTGGCTCAAAAATCACTCTGGGTGTGTGTGTCTGCTTTCCCAGGATCCCAGGAAGAGAATGAAGGAGAAGGGACTGCAGCATGGCCATCCCCCTTGGGGGTGATTTCTCACTTAAATAAATAAAAAGAGCGTTTTCATCTTCCATCCTTGTAGGAAAGAAAGCCACATGGCCACTGAGAGTGCTGGAGCCATTAGCAATGACAAACATGACAAGATTTAAGTTGGTCAATTTCTCTGAGCTCCAGGGGTACAAAGATGGGAAAGGTGGGAAGACCAGAAATGAGTCCCTCTATTTTCATGTAGCATTTTGGAAGCAGATACAGAAGCGTCGGATCTTCCATGGCCATGTGACTTGGGCACAGAAGGGCCAAGCCCTTGGTCAAAGTGTCCCCATCTTCAAAATGGGGGCTTAGATCAATTGTCACCAAACTGCCAACTTCTGAGACCATGAGGAGGAAAAGTAGGTAATGTCTGGCCCATTTATCACCATATAACTATTAGAAAAAATAAATATGGAAAAGCATGAAGGGGGTCCCAAGGCACAGTCTCAAGACCCTGGATGGGGGCCTTGGGTACCCCTGAGGGGCCAGGACCTCACAACCTGCCAGGGCTGGCACACCCTCCCCAGAACACCCTCAGCCCAGGAGTCCCACTGCTATACACCCAAAGGGCGATCCTGGGCGTCCCCGGACTACATGGCTGAAGCCTTTGGGGCTGACCCTCCCAAGCCTCCCACATGCCTGGCCTCACCGCAGAGGCCCCGGAGGACTCACCCATACTGCAGAGGCCGTCCCTGCCTTTCTCGTCCTCCACGTCCACCAGTCCATTGGGTTCCATCCGTGGGAGCCACATGCGACCCTGTCTCCCCTGGGGACACGCACCGAGGGGGCTGCACACCTAGGGCTCCCAGGGCCTCGCCTGGGAACCGCAGAAGAGCCACGCTCTCGGGAAGCACAGGTGGGGGAATGGTGTGCCTTCTGAGGATGCGCCCTTTGAACCTCCCTCGTATGCACACATGCACGCACGCATCATGCACGCAGTGGTGAGCGGAACGTCGGCCCAATGCCCTACAGAGACCCCCCCCCCTCCCCACTCGGAGGGGAAGGTGCTGGGGGGGGGCGGGGAGAAAGGCGCTGTCCAGGGTACGGAAGATTCTGTGCGGAGTAGGGGAAGAAGCTGTGCGGTGTAGAGGAAGGTGTTGTCCAGGATAGGTGAAGAGTGAAGCTAAACCCCCGCCGCAGGGCCCGCAGACCCCTCTTCTGGGAGGGAAAGGGAACTCTGCCTTCCTCAAGGACTGTCTCTTTGGCGGTTACCGTGCGAGGAAGGGGGGGCGGCAGCTGGAAGGGGTTCTGCATGCAAAAGCAGCCTTCTCAGGTCCCTAGAGATGAACAAGCGTAGGTCATCGCCTATCTAAGCTGCCCATCGAGGCACTAATTGCTACGAATGTCCCTCTTATGACTGCTCAAGCAGTGTCTCAATGATTATGGAAACTCATGTCCTCATTGTCACTGGCTTCCATGAATCTTTTGATGGCTGTCTTTATTTGTTCAGTAGTTGTGAAGTCATTAAGGAGTAGGTTATTTAGTTTCCATGTATTTGAGTATTTTGGAGCATTTCTCTTTAAATTAAGCTCAAGTTTAATTCCATCATGGTCAGAGAAGATGCTGCATATAGTTTCTATGCCTTTGAATCTGTAGAGGCTTGCTTTGTGCCCAATGATGTGGTCTATCTTTGACAAAGTTATATGGGAGGATGAAAAAATTATATTTTGTGGGTTTTGGATGGAATGTTCTATAGATGTCTGTTAAGTCTATTTGATTTATGGTATCGTTTAGATCCTTTATCTCTTTACCTATTTTTTGCCCAGATGATCTGTCCAGAGGGGATAGTGGAGTGCTGAGGTCTCCAACAATTAGGCTGCTGCAGTCTAGCTCCCCTTTTAGATCTAACAGTCTTTCCTTCACATTGGGTGCTCCTGTATTAGGTGCATAGATGTTCATAAGCATTATATCTTGTTGATTGATTGACACATTTACTGCAATATAGTGCCCTTCTTTGCCTCTTGGAAGTTTTTGTTTTAAAGCCTATTTTGTCAGAGATTAGTATCACGACTCCAGCTCTTTTTTGGTTCCCATTTGCATGGAAAAGCTATCCCCAGCCCTTCACTTTCAGTCTATGTATATCTTTATCCATGAAGTGGGTTTTCTGTGGGCAACACATAGAGGATTTCTGTTTCTATTTTTTTCTTTTTTTATCTATTCAGCCAGTCCATGTCTCTTGATTGGAGAATTTAATACATAAACATTTAATGTTGTTATCGATGTTACTGCACCTGTCCAGACATTTATATTGGACATTGTCTTGGAGCCTTTTATTCCATTGTTTCTGGCTGTTAATTCTTTAATTTTCCTGGAACAGAACTTTTTTCAGGGTTTCTTGAAGAGTTGGTCTGGTGTTGGCAATTCTTTCAGGTATTATTTGTCTGAGAAGATTTTAATCCTTTTATCCCATATAAAAGATAATCATGCAAGATATAAGAATCTTCGTTGAAATTGTTTCTCTCTTGACATTTCAATACATCTTCCTATTCTTACCTTGCTCGCATTGTTTCCATTCAGAAGTCCATTGTTAGCCTGATCAGATGATCTTTATAAATCACTTGTTGTTTCTCTCGTGCCAGTTTTAATATCTTGTCTTTATCTGTGGTCTTTGCCAGTCTGACTAAGATGTGCCTTGGGAAAGATCTTGGGTTGATTCTATTCGGGGTCCATTATATTTCTTGGGTCTGGATGTTTGAGTGCCTCTTTAGACTGGGGAAATTTTCTTCCAGGATTTCATGGAATAGATTTTCCATGCACTTATTAGATTTGTCACCTTCTGGGATACCAATTATTTGGACGTTAGGGCACCTAATGAAATATAGTATTTCTTGTACATTATCCTCATGTTTTTTTGTTGTTGTTGTTGTTTGTTTGTTTGTTATTTCTCTAACTTTTTGGGGTTTTCTCTCTGTCAGAGGTTTTATCTTCTACGTCAGAGATTCAGTCTTCAGCATGGTCTAATTAACCTTTAATACTTTCAGGAGAGTTTTTGATTTCCTGTATTACAGACTTCATCTCTAATAGTTCCATCTGATTCTTTCTTAGCGTGTCCATTTCTGCTTTCATATCATGGAAAGACTTCCTAATCTCCTGGAGTTCGTTGTCTCTTTTCTGTTCAAACTCATAGAATTTGGTCATCATGAATGTTCTAAATTCTTTCTATGACATTTTGGTAACTTTCTCAGTGTTTTTTGAGAAATAGAGGGGAGTCCCTGTGTTCTTTTGATGGAGATATATTTACTACTTTATTCAGACCTGAAGAAATTAATCTCCTTCTAGCCATTGGGATATGTAATCAATTTGAAATTTATTTTAGGAGGATGTTTCTTCGACTAGGAACAAGTGTGTTTCCTTTTTGCTGCAGACTCATGAGTGCCAAAGTCTCTCTGTAGTGTGTAGCAATCTGGTCCAAGGAGTAGTATTCTATTCAGGTGTCTGAAGAGCACGATCTCCTTTTATGCAGGTGGTTCAGTAAAAAGGAAGACCACAGGGATCTTACAATACTAGGGTATTTCAGAACTGTGATTCTAGACCATTCTCGAATGTCAGGGAGGGTGGAGGAAGAGGAAGAGAGGACCAAATAAGAGGGAAGAAAGAAAGAAGGAGAATAACGGAAAAGTTGTGTGCCATTCTAGGGGTTTGGAAATGGACGTGGGGTCTGCTGTTGAGCTGGGAATGATCTTGAGTAATAAGAAGTGAGAAATTAACAAATCAAAGAAGAGAATAAAAAAATGCCCTATCTGTATGGCAGAGATGGGGGTCTCTGGACTTGGGGGTGTTGGGTCTGGAGCTAGGTAAGGGGACCCTGCCCCAGAGTCTCTTATGCCAGGGGTCTGGAGATGGAAGTGGGGTCTGTTGTAGAGCTGGGGGAAGTACTGTGTGGTAAGGACAAGTGTAAAATTAACAAATGAAAGAAGAGAAAAAAATTAAAGGCCTACCAGGCTGACTGAGATCAAGGCTCTGGACTTGGGGATGTCGGGGTTGGGGCTGGGCAGGGGGTCCTGCCACAGTGTCCCTTAGGACAGAGGTCCCTGCTATAGATTGTTATAATTAATTTTGTATCCTGCCACCTTCCTGTAGGAATTATGACTTCAAGATTTTTTTCGTGGATACTTAAAAAATAATTGTTTAAAAATTTAATAGTAATTGGAACCAGCAGTTAGCATAATGGCTATGTCGCTGGACTCCCACGTGGTTGACCGTGGTTCACGCCCTGGACCCAGTGGCTTAAAACTCATGCCTGGCAGACTCCTCATGGCTCTTGCAAACTAGTCATTTCAGGGGACAGGAAAAATGAAGATTTTCTACTGATAACTCAGCCTCCAGCAAACAAAGCTAGCATGGTAGGGAGACCCTCTGGCCTTCTATCTCTCTGTCTGTGTCTCTGTCTTTGTCTCTCTCTGCTTCTGTCCTCTCTTTTTTTTTTAATTTTTCCTTTTTACGTTTTTTTTTTTAAAGGTAAAGTTTTTCTCTTGCTTCCAGCTCTACCTTTTGTTTTGTTAATAATCCCCTCTAGTCCTTCCACCCAGGCAGGAGAGTTGAGGCCTTCAGAAGAGGATTCCTCATGGCTCCTGCTAGCGTGCCGTGCGGTTTTCTATTTTTTGGGTTTTTAAATCTTTGTTGTTGTTTTTTTTTTAGAAAAACAATAATTACAATTTTTTTGTCTTTTTTTTCCTCTTTCTTTGTCATTGTTTCTCTCTCTCTCTTTCATTTTCTTTTTTCTTCTGTTGTTATAGAGTCATAAAATTATACAAAATTATAAGACATATTTTGAACGTTATCTTTAAAATTCAGTGTTTTGAAAATTTGAAAGTTGTAAACTGTCAAGAATTATGTAGTATGAGCTAAAATTTTTTGCTATGTAAAGTAAATGTTTGTGGAAAAATGTAAAAATAAATAAATGAAAGAAAAAAAAAGAAGAGGATTCCTCATGGCTCCTGCAAACTAGTCATTTTGCATGGCGCACTAGTGCACTACACGGTTTTCTATTTTTTGGTTTGTTGTTGTTGTTGTTCTGTTTTTTTTTTTAAGAAAAACAATTACAATTTTTTTCATTTTTTTGTCCTTTTTCCTTTCTTTGTCGTTGTTCCTCTCTCTCCTTTTCATTTTCTTTTTTCTTGTCTCTCCACTCTTCAATATCCATTCAATGTGTTTCTAGATGAATCTAAGGGCATGGTAGCTAAACATCAAAATACTATTAGGGTTAACATATTCCTCAATATCTACTGAATCTGCTGCATCAACGATCACTACAGAATGGCAAAGAGATTCCAGATCACCTCTTTCTGCTTGCTCCTGAACATTCAGATTGAACTTCAAGAATTCAAAAGAAACACACCATCCATCAGATGACAAGAAATCACTGCAGGACCACGAGAAATATGGGAAAGCAAGAAAATAACTCTCCCCCAAGGGAAAAGAATAACTCCTCTTCATCCACAAGCAGTTCAATGCAAATCATGGAAATGTCTGATAAAGAATTTAGAACATTCATAATGGTGAAGCTAACTGAGATGGAAGAGAAGAAAGACAATGAACTGCTAAAGAGAAAGGAGAAAGAAGTTGATGAGTTCCAGGAGGTGAGGAAATTCTTGCAAGATCTAAAAGAGGAATTACATGATTTACAAAAGAGTCAAATGGAACTGTTAGAAATGAAGTCTATAATACAGGAAGTCAAAATCTCCCTTGAAAGTATTAAAAGCAGACTAGATCATACAGAAAATAGAATCTCAGATGTAGAAGAGAAAATTGCTGGCCTAGAAAAATCCACCATGAAGACTGAGAAAATGGCACAAAAATTTGAGAATAATATATGAGAAGTACTAGATACCATCAAACGTCCAAACATCTGGATAATTGGCATTCCAGAAGGTGAAGAGACCCATAAGGGCATTGATAATTTATTTCATGAAATCCTGCAAGAAAACTTTCCAAACCTAGAGAGGCATTCGAAGATCCAGTCCCAAGAAATACAAAGAAAAACATCAAGTTACCTACAAAGGACATCCCATCAGACTAACAGCAGATCTCTCATCGGAAACAATGAGAGCGAGGAGAGAATGGGAAAATATATTCAAATTGTTAAGAGAAAAGCAATTTCAGCCAAGAATACTGTATGTGGCAAGATTATCTTTCATGTGGGAAGAAAAGACAAGAACATTCTCAGATAAACAAAACCTGAAAGAATTTACCAGCACCAGGCCAGATCTCCAAGAAGTTCTCAAGGGTGTGCTATATCAGGAAAATTAAATACAGACACACGGAAAGAATAGTTCAAAAACTAAGAAAGTGGCCAACTTAATCGTAGGGACAAGTCTAGAGTTGAATATTATATCCCTTCATGAGTTGTAAAACTGTGGGTATGTTAAGAGTCTCCCAGTGCAGCACATCCTCATAGCCTAACAGACAGGGGTCTCTGCATGCCATCCTGTGTCCCAAACACTCTGAGCCTGTCAAGTCCTTTGTTCCATCCCCTCTGTCCCCTCTATCCAGTCACAGGACTACAAGGGCCTGCAGTGGGTCTTGGTACAGGGGTCTGAGCTCAGACTGTAATTGGGTCTGGTCCTGTCCAGGCATCTCCTTATCCTGGGTCTTCCTTCCTTTCTATAGAAATGCATGCTCTCCAGTGAGATTGAGGAAAGGGTAACCTTGGGGGGTGGTTGGAAAACGTGTATCCAGGGCTCCCTGCTTTTGAGGCTCAAGCTTTTCTGACAAGAGAGACCACACCAGACCCAGAAACCAACTCAGGGATCTGCCATAACATCATGCCTAGGACACTGGTGAAGTCCTTTCTCCTACCTACACCCCTGTCATGTTCATCCACATGAGGACAATTCACATATCCTACACACCAGAGCTGAACAGAGCCTTCCCTTGAGCACCAGCTGAGTAAGTGCCACCATCCTTCCCAACCACTGGTCTACACTCATCCAGTCCCCCACATACTACAAACACACTCAGACTCACTCCATCCCTGGAGAGGCCAAGATTGTGCTCAAGCCACCGGGGTACCAGATGTTCTCTCAGCTGGCATCTGCCCCCGTCCTTCTGCTGTCTCTGTGCGGCCCTCACTTACTCCAAATTCCCCACCCATTATGGAAGATTCTGGTTATGCACCTGCAGCACCTGACCTGTCATCTGCCAGGAGCTCTGGCCCAGCAGGTCCCTGCACAGCACAGCCTTTCCCCCTCCCTCGATTCCTAATGAAGAGCATCAGCAGCTGCTCTGGACTCAGCCTATCTGTGCATATCCTCATGAGGTCTCCCTTTAGGTCTGCAGCAGGGTAGAGTAAGGGAGGGAGATATAATGCTCAGCAGGGCCCAGATACTGAGGGGCAGGGTGACCCCACCACTTTAGGGGCAAGTGGTCATCTGGGTGTCTTTATGTACATCCAAACCCACTGCTTTCAGACTCAGCCCAGGAGAGAGACCCTGAAAGGAGCATTCAGAAGATACTAGATTGGAGATAGGTCATGAGTATAGAACGTGTGTGGGTCCATGGCAGGGCTCCTGCCCAACACACACTGGAGGAACCCTCCTAGTCACCCAACTTCAAGAAGCCTGGGCTTATCAGAAGAGTGGAAGGAAGAGTCACCACTATCTCCCATCACCGTCTCAATGAGACAGAAACACAACTACCTCCAGGAATCCTCCCCACCCTGGCCTTCCCCTTGCTCCACACAGGAATCAATCCCCACAGTCTGTGCTGACACAGGGATCACAGCAGGACAGGATGGTGACCACAGCAAGAGAGGTGAAGCCAGCACATCTCAGATCATGAAAGCACCCCAGAAACTGCCAATCGATTGGAATGGGCTCTCCAAACAACTATCCCTCTAATTTCTTTTGGATTGTCACCTTTTATTTTCTTTGTAGAGGTTTTACCTAAGGGCACATGCACTCACCAGTGAGAGAGATAGAAAAAATGAGAAGTAAGAAATCCCCTGCAATCGAGTCTCGGTGGGTCATGTCGGAGTCCAGAGAATTAACCACTTCCTCATCTACTGGTCCCAAGTGTCATTTTTCTAAGTATCACTATGATTCTTTTAGAATATTTAACTCCATTTTCGATTCCATTCTAAGAGAGGCTGAGTTATTAACAAAAATTCCCATCTATTAGAGGATGGCAAACCCAACACTATATCCTGTCAATATCACGATGGGTCTACACTGTGGGTCCCAAACCAGATGAGATAGAAAAGTTCAAGCAGTTTATCTGAAAGATGATCCCACAAATACCTTCAGGGCTGGGATGGGGACATCTCAGGAAAGGGAGTCTAGGTGTGGCCCAACATCCTTAGGTCTACACTGGGGACAACCACACTCTGTTCCATGATCAACTGGGGCTCAGGATCACCCTCTGGAGGGGTGAGGAGCTACAGGGTGGGGCGAAGTCCCTCTCATCATGGACTGGGGATGTTCCCATGGGATCTCCCTCAATGCAGCTAGCAGGCTATACACAGGATTTTTTATGGTGTGACATCCCATCAGAGACAAGCCATGGATACTGTGGCTGCAAATTGGCCAGAGTGTCCTAAAATGTAGGAACCCAAGAGGATGTGACAAACTCTGACCCAGTCGTCACCTCCATCTCTAGCAGCCTCAGTATCACTCATGCCCTCACCACAACTCACAGTGATATCTGCCTGTGACATTTTGAGAAACAAAGTCATAAATATAGAAGTATTAGGCCCCCTATTGACATGGGGGGGGTCAAGGTGCTAGATTCCCACATGACCAACCACAATTTTAGTCTCTTTCATGGTAACTTAAAAATCATACTGGGTATATGTATGTGCACCCCAAATTCTAAGAGAGTGGAGGAGAGGGGATAATGGTGTGGTAATCCCCATGGTGGATCATGTTTCACTTTTCCTCTCTGTCTCTCTGCAATGACTACAGGCAGCCAACTGCACAAAAGATAAAAAAACGAAGTTAAAAAAAAACCAGAAACATGGGACCAGCAGTTAGCGTATTTGCTATGTCGCTGAAATCGCATGTAGTCAACCGTGGTTCGAGTCCTGGACCTGGTGGCTTAAACTCATGCCAGATGTGTGTGCATGCATGCCCAAGATCCCGAGAGGAGAATGGATGAGAAGGGTTTGTGGCATGGCCATCCTCCATGGGGGGTGATTTCTCGCTTTCTGTCTCTCTGTCTCTCTCTGTCTTTACAGTGAGCGCATGCACCCTATGACAAAAACCTCCCCCTCCCCCCCAAAAAAAAGAAGGAAGGAAGGAAGGAAGGAAGAAAGGAAGGAAGGAAGGAAGGATGAAAGAAAGAAAGAGGAAACTGAAACATGTTCTGTATGTGAAGGCCCAGTTGCTACATTTGTGGAGGCTACAGACATGTGACATTCCCTGCCCTCCCCTGGCCTGCGTTCTCACAGGCACACAAAATAGAAGAACCTACAGGACATTGAGAGATGGTGCTGAGAATCAGGGAGTGGGAGATTCATGTCATTTGAGGATTCCTTGCATACTTGTCCTCATGGGCCTGGAAGTGGCATTAAATCACATGTGCACAGGTGTGCACAGGAGGTACCCACAGCGAGCGACCTGGCTTCAGATGGTGAACAAATCGCAGCTTTCGTGGTGAAAGTACTGTAGTTCTTAAGACTAGCCTGTCTGTGTTCCCCACACAGCAGCTGGGCCATCTGCAACAGAAACCCTCTCATCACTCAGATGTTCTGATAGAAGAAATGTAAGGTGGAAGCCCCCAGTTCAGGGGGTGAGATAAGGCAGAGAAAGGAAGAGAGCAATGACCATGACACGACAGGGCTCAGGGTCAATGAAAGGCCCTCTGAGATCCCCAGGGAAGCTCCCACCTGTGGGCTGCACTGATTCTGCTGCCACCTGAGCAACTACAGTCAGTGTGGCTTCCTCCTTGGTGTGGGTCATCCAGGCCTTGACCACAGCCAGATGTGGGTGGAGGCAGATTTGACTGGGAGCCATTTGAAGAGTAGGTGGGGTAAGGACTGGGGCCACTATATGGACAACTGACTTGACCTGTGCTGGGAGGTGGAATGTCTGCCATTACCTGCTATACCTCTGCCCAGGTCAGCAGTGGGCCTGTACCCTCAAGGTTCGCTTCCAGGTTTGGCCCGCTCCTGTCCTGGTATTAAATTCATTTGGCCCAGATGACTGGGAGCCATTTGAAGAGTAGGTGGGGTAAGGACTGGGGCCACTATATGGACAACTGACTTGACCTGTGCTGGGAGGTGGAATGTCTGCCATTACCTGCTATACCTCTGCCCAGGTCAGCAGTGGGCCTGTACCCTCAAGGTTCGCTTCCAGGTTTGGCCCGCTCCTGTCCTGGTATTAAATTCATTTGGCCCAGAGGACACATCCTTGTGCACATGGGCACATGTCCCTGATGGTCCCTTGGCTAAACCTCAGAAGGATTTTGTCCATAGGATCACAGACTGGACACCAACAGAAGTGGCCCAAGGCTGTATACCCTACTGGCCTCAGGTTTTCACCTCCTGGTGTTCAGAAGGGCCAGGTCTGTGAAGATCCCGTGGAGGAGGTGGGTCAGGCAGGCTGAGCCCCTCCCTGAGACTGGGGCATGGCCTGCAGCTGAGAGATTCTGCCCTGAGTGAGTAGCAGCCTATTATGCCTCCAGTCCAGGAGCCCCCCAGAGTGGACTTGGGGTTCCAGCAGTGATTGTGGATGAGGAAAGGTCCATGGAGTTGTCCTCATGGGCCCCACCACCCAGACATGTAGGTGTCTGCAGGTGTGTAAAGGTGAAATACACCAGGAGGTGCCCGGACCAGGACATTTGTGGGAGGAGCCTCTGGCCACCCAGGGAATGACCTTCACAGCTCTCTTGGCCTCAACCAAGGGAGGGTGTCTCCTGTCATGAGCCACAACCAGCAGCTCACAATCCAGATTGAGAGCATACCCAGGACTGTGACCACTGCATGCATACTCGCAAATTCAACAGCACTGGCTGCCTAATGTCCCTTCCCTCTAGTGCCATGGTATGAATGCCACACCTCCCTGTCATGTTGCTCATGCTCAGCAGCATCTGAGCACACATGGCCATGACAGAAACACCTAAGATGGATGTATGCACTGGGGCGGGTGGACAACAGCTCACCCCTCCCTCATCACGTACTCCCTCCTGACACGATGGATTGTCCCTTCCTTCCTCTGTGCTGCACCTCTTCAGGATGACCCTCAGCCAGGCTAGATGAAGTAAAAGCAGGTCATGCCCTGCACCAACTCAGCTGAAAGTGTTCCAAGGGTCAGGACTGAGCGCCCTATACTTGTGGTGTACTTGAACCCGTCTCTGTGATGTTCCACCCATCCTCCCACATCAGATACACCAAGCCTCTTCAGAAATGGAATAACCTTCCCAGCCCTGTGCCCTGACAGCAGTATCAGTCCTGGGTTGGGTCCTGGACTGTGACTGTTAGGTCTTCCCGCGAGGTTTGAAAAGCCACACTCTTCTCAGTAGAAAGACCCTCCGTCACTTGGCTCTTTTCCAGTGGGCACATTTCAGGGCAATTTTATGATTGGATATTCCAAGTGAGCCACCAGAAGCACCAGACTGGCTGGGATGGACATGTCCTCCATGGCAGGATTCAGAGAAAATACAGCAGACAGCTGCCAAATGGGGCTTGCAGATTTGTCTTATGCTGTGTGTGCTTGGTTTTCAGGGCATGGTGTTCATTAGACAGCTTCTGGGGAACCACTGGAGACACAGTAGTGTCCGTGACGTTGGGAGGTTACTTGGCAGTGTGTGCCAAGGACTCTTTTCCAGTGGGCACATTTCAGGGCAATTTTATGATTGGATATTCCAAGTGAGCCACCAGAAGCACCAGACTGGCTGGGATGGACATGTCCTCCATGGCAGGATTCAGAGAAAATACAGCAGACAGCTGCCAAATGGGGCTTGCAGATTTGTCTTATGCTGTGTGTGCTTGGTTTTCAGGGCATGGTGTTCATTAGACAGCTTCTGGGGAACCACTGGAGACACAGTAGTGTCCGTGACGTTGGGAGGTTACTTGGCAGTGTGTGCCAAGGACACCATTGCACCTAGGGGTCATGATGACCAGCCCATTCCCAGAGGTCACAGCATGGTCTTCGCCCCAGCAGACTCAGTGCTAAGGAAAGACAGGGCTCTTATTAATGGACTCTTAACCTCCCCCCATCTCTGCAGACATGGCCTTGTCCAAGGATGCATTGTGGGCAACTTCCTTGAGAGCCCTCTTCGTGGCTCTGGACTTATACTCCCCTCCCATACAACCACCCTGAGGAGCCAATCTGTGGGGAGTCTGGGTAGCAGGGTCTGAATGGGTCCTGGACAGGCTGGCCCTCATGTGACTGAATTACTGTGTCACCTCTGACAGCACAGTCCAGCCCCACACCAGACATGGACACCAGGGACCCCTCTTCTTCCTGGCTGAGTCTGGATTATGGGCACATGGTAGAGGTCCTCAGTCCACTTGGTGTCACGGCTTTGAGATTTGGAGGATACAGTGGCCTGAGCTCCAGGTGGACCACATTGACTGATTAGAATTGCTTTAATTCCCCATTCTGAACTCAGGGGGTCGATTTACAGGGAGGCTAATCGGGGGTGTTCAAAACTCTCCCCGCAGAGTGCTTCTCAGTCTGTTCACTTGTGCTTTGTCTAGGGCCCTTCTCTGAGCAGCTGGTTTCATGAGGACTTGATGCAGGCACCAGGACTGGGATCAGGCAAAGCTGGACTCAGGGTGAATATGGCCCGGGAGTTGACTCAGGGCGTTTCAGTAGTGACGACCACAAGGAACACTCACCACACTAGTAGAAGTCCCTAAACTGTTCTGAGAGGAAGATGGATGGGGGAGCTGTCTGTTGCCTGGTTCCATTTGGGGATCCCATTTGTCCTGGGGCCAGTCCATGGGGAACTTGTGATATCTCAGCTTGCCTAGTAGTGTGCATTAGGCAGGGGAAGGGGTAACACCACAGAGAGGGGACCCCAAGGAATTCAGACTCCTCCTCACTCAGTCTTGAGGTGATTTCTCACCATGTGCTGATATTTTGTCCCTTACAAGGGAGAAACTGTATCCAGGCAGCTCTTAAGGGGAAGAGATTGCACAGCTTGGTACCAGGAACAGAGATCTGGGAACCATTCAGGCTCTTGAACACAACAACCAACAATTCCCAAGATAACACAGCAGACTGGAAGGTTCATGAAAGATGGGAATAATGTCAAAGTTTCACTTAACCTCAAGCTTCTCATAGAGAGGAAGAGGACATGAGACCAGGACAGGAAGTGACTCTCTCTGGACCAAGAGGGAGAATCAGGTCTAGACAGAGCTGGGTTTCTCTCTTTGACTCTCCCTTTGCTAATTCTTCAACTCTATGCATTAGTGATCTGTTTATGACATCAGACCTTGGTTTTCAAGGGAATATGGGTATTTACAGGTCAGTCAGAGCATGATTCCCTGTAGGGAGAAGATGCCAGAATGATCCTGTCAGCACACAGGAATGGGAACCTCCTCAAAGTACCATGAAGCACGTCGGAAGGAACGACAGGTCTAACAACAGCTCTATCTCTCCACTCTTGTGGCATTGACTGCAGCCATACCCTGCTAAGTACCCTGTGGGAGTCTGTGTGGGAGCACAGTGTGGACACGGCCCAGGTTGGAGGGGGACCATTTGGTACTGTACGGGTGATGTTGTTCAAGGCAAGGAGACCAGGAAGAAGAGCCCAGGAAGTGACATCACTTCCTTGATTGCAGACCCCAACAGAACCCAGAACCCTGGTTACCTAGAGCCCAGATTCCAGTAACAGCCCTACCAGGCTCATTTCTCTAAAGATACTCAAGGGAGCAACATGTTCTTATACTGTGTCTCCCATTCCCGAGATTCAGGCCTCCACACACACCGGGCTGACAGCATGTGGCAGTGCTGGAGGCACTGGGTCAGCTTTCATCACCGACACCACTGGACATTTGCCTGGAAGAAGCCCAAGGTAACACAGGACAGCCAGGACTGATTAGCATGACACAGCCAGGCCCCTGCTCAGGTCTCCCCTGAGATTCCATATACCTATCCTGGCATGCAAGTGTCAGGAGGGAAACATGGAAGGCCTTCTGGGCAGGTGGTGGTTATGAATTTTAGATAGAATGACCAATGAATATCATTGGTTGCTGAGTGATAGAGGAGGCTGGGCTCACCTTCTGCCTGATATCTGCCATGAGGTGGAGTAGGCCCTGTCCAATCCACGTGGAGGTTGGGTTCACCCAGGCCTGTGTGTCCTCTAGGCAACAGAAGGTCACAGGGATGAAGTGGGAGGGCAAGGCAGGGCTCTACTGCCCCAGGCCAGCTACATCTCTGTCATTGACTATTGGAATGCAGGACACCAGGAGAAGCCAGTTGAAAGGCGTGATCCACACCTCAATTAAAAAAAAAAAAAAGTCCTGACCCATTTCACTTCCCTGAGCTAGAGACGAGACCACCATGGTCAGGGCAGGGAGGAGGGGACTCCCAACCAGTTCCAGATTTGTCAGTGGCTTTCTTCCCAGACCCCCACCAGGGGACTCCCAGGGCTCTCTCAAGTCTTTGTCCCTAGAGAGGTCACAGTCCAGCTTCCACATATCTGTATCCCTGCCCTCCTCCACCCCAGCATCCAGCACAGCCTTGACCAGGTAGAGCACAACTTTGAAATATTTGCAAGAAACCAAAAACACACTCCATGCACAGTATTCTAACACATGCTACACTTTGTACTGTTCATGCATTTGAATCCTCGTTCCTCCTTTGTCCCCACTCAGAATGAAACCAAGATGGCCATGAACCAAGAAAAGACAGGCTACACCTTCCTGCAAAACTACCGCAAGTGTGACAGTACCCTGCAGCTTCATGACCAGCTCTTCATGAAGTAAGCCCCGCCCAACAGGGCTGTACTTCATGGAGAGGTCCCTCAGCTCCTTGGACCTCACTTTACTCCTGAGGTTAACAGAATGTTACAAATACTAATCTCATGGGGGTTTTCTGAAGACTGGGTAGGGTGAGACCAAGGCCTGGCATGCAGGAAGAGCTGTCTGTGGGTGAAGGCTTACCCATGTTTTCCTCTCCCTGGAGGAATCACTTGACCTTGGCCTCAAGCTCAGTGGTTTTGGTCAAAGCAGTGTTTCCATGTGAATAGGAGGAGGAAAGTCCATCTGGGATTCCCATGTTTGGTGCAGCTAGAGTAGGGATTCCAGGGCTACCAGAGATTCCCCATGCCTAGTCAGGCATCTGGAAAGGGGCTGGTTGGGCTCATTCCTGGGCAAACATACATGAAGTCCTTATTGTATGTTCTGCAGTTTTCTAGTCACTAGCATAATTGAATTTTAAAAACAGAAGAAACTCACTCCTTCCTGGCTCCACCTGGCTAGGGATCAGTCCCTAACACAGAGTGACAACAGGTACAGTAGCTGTGACCCTCTCTGGCTTCCTCTAGATATGGATGCATCATTCCTTATTCAATGGAGGACAGCGGTCCCCAGGACCAACTAAAAAAGTGAGTGGGCTTTGGGGTGAGAGGCAGGTTTCAGTCTCCAGCCTGCCTAAAAGAGGCCATGAGTCTGACTCTTCTGCCTGCATCTACCTGCAGAGACATGTACTCCATCCTGGCCACCTATGTGGACCGCTTTTCAAAAGATTTCTAGCAACCCCGGATTTTCTGTGTCTCAAGCAGCTGTTGGCCTATGTGACCCTGAACAAGCCTGGCTCAGACCTAGAGCACTGAGCACGTGGTCTGCTGGTACACCTGGAGAGCTCAGCACTCCGTGATGCCAATCCTGAGGATGAGCAGGACTGGGAATCCTCTCATTTGTAGAGGAAGGGGTGCTAAACTTTCCAGAAGGCTCCAGAGGCTGGAGCTCCCAGGAGCCAGGCCATGGCAGTCCACCTGAGCAGAGGCTGCAGAATGGGAAGACATTCTACAGTCGGGGAAGGACCATGGTGGGCTGAAGGGCTGGGGATGTCATCTGGCTGTGTCTAGGTAGGCATGTGGTATGTTGTCATTTTTTCCTCTTCCAGCCACAGGGCCATCTGGTACTGCACAGTTATCTCCACCAGGGAGCCAGCCCAGCCACAGCACCCACCCCAGAGGCTTCGTTCAAGGCCACTAAGATGTCAGCCCACGATGAAACCACATTCCCCTGCATCTAACCTTCACATGAGGCTCCAAAGACCATTCTCACCACTGACCCTGATGCCACAATCCTTCACTGAGGAGCCTTCTTTACCACCCCCAGTGAGTGCTGTTGATTCTGCAGCAGATTCTTTGCTGAGGCAGCCCCTAGCACAACCCCCCTGGAGCCTAACCCCTTCTGCTGCTCTCAGAGGCCATAAATGCTGCCCAGGGTCTGGCTCCAGCCACCCCTCCATGATCTCTGTGCTTCACTGCCCCTGTTGTATCCTGAGAGCCAGAAAACTTCTTTTTGTTACTTTTTCCCCTTATTTTTCTTTCTTTAGTATTTCCCATGACTCCTTTTATTTTCAGTAGTTCAAATAAAATTTAGTTTCTATTCATTACTTCAGATGCCCTATTTCCTCACTGGGGTATCTACCTTCCCTTCCTCCTCTAAATCTGGAAGCAGGAATGGAATGAGACAGTGTTCTGGGCCCCTGTAGAAAACGCAGAAAGGCATACATGAAGCTCCTTCTCTGCCCTGACTTCAAATACCTGTCTTTGATGACTGTGAGTCTCTGTCCAGGCAGGAGGAAGAGCAAGCTGAAAGTCACTCTAAAAGTGCTTTTCAATGTGTCCCTTTAAAAGAGGTCAATGGAGCAGCAGGTGGTATGGTGGTTAACACAATGGACCCCCAGGCAGTCACCTATTGTTGGGGTCCTTAACACGATGACTTTGAAATCAATTTGGGCATACTGTGACACAATTCCCCAGAGGCTAGCACAGGCAAAGGGATTGCAGTGCAGTCCTCACCCCTGGAGGAGGATTTCTCCCTCTCCTTCTCTGATGAGTGCACATGCCCTATTTAAAATCTGAAGAAAAAAAAAGTCAGGTGTTCTTAATACTCTCTACTTCTGTGTGAGTTGTAGCACTCTGTGCTAATGGATAAACTGATTTATTACAAACACATTATCTTATTTAGTCTGTTTATCATATTTCCTTATTTATTTCAGACCTGCCTTGTGCTTTGAGATCTGTAGTCATAGCCTCTATTATTATTTCTGATGTTGGTACTATTACTATTTTTCTTCTCATTCATTCAGAATTGTCTGGATATACTGATGTTTTCAAAGAGGAAGATCATTATGTTATTATTTCTGTCTGTTGATTTTCTGTTTGCCTTCTCATTGATTTCTGCTCTTGTCCTTACCATTGCTTTTCTTCTATATGTTTAGGTTACCTTGTTTCTGCTTTCAAGGTTTTTGAGCATAGAGAGTAACTTCATTCAGTTCTTGATATGTGTGAATTTGTTACTACACATTTTTATTGCAGCACTGCTTTAGCTGATTCCTACAAATTATGAAGCATTATAGTTTTCTTTATTTTTAACTTTTATTTTTGGAGAGGTTTTTGCTATAGGGCACATGTGCTCGCCAGAAAGGCAGAGAGACAGAGAGACAGAAAGTGAGAAATCACCCCCCCCCCAGATGCGGTAGCCATGCCACAAGCCCTTCTCCTCCATTATCCTCTTAGGAT